>NW_013550605.1:0-1062 GCF_000835455.1 Fonsecaea pedrosoi CBS 271.37 | reverse complement strand
AATATAATAAACAAAGTATCAGAACAATTTACGTTAATAGAGTATACTTTAATAATAATATTTGTTATAAGTGGAGCTATGTTATTACTAGCTAGCGGAGACTTAGGATCTTTATATTTATGTATAGAGTTACAAAGTTTTAGTTTATATATAATATCATCAATGCATAGAAATTCAGAGTCTTCTACAGGTTCTGCTTTAACCTATTTTTTATTAGGTGGTTTAGCTTCTTGTTTTATATTATTAGGTATAGGATTAATATATGCTAATTCTGGGTTAACAAATCTAGATGGAATATATTCTATTATTTCAGATTCAGAAAAATATACTGATTATTCAACTTGATATATGCATAGCTATATTTTTTATAGTTTATTGTTAATATCAGTAGGACTTTTATTTAAAATAGGTGCTGCACCATTTCATTGATGATCTCCGGATGTTTATGATGGTGTTCCAACTATAGTAACAACTTTTATAGTTATATTTGGAAAATTGGCTATATTAGTATTATTATTAGAATTAGTGCAATATACTAGTTGTTTATTACAATCTACTATACAATATTATTCTTGAACAACAAGTTTATCTATAAGTTGTTTCTTATCTTTAATAATTGGAACAATATTAGGTTTAACACAAACAAGAATAAAAAGACTATTAGCTTATAGTACTATATCACATTTAGGATTTATATTATTAGCATTAATAGTACATAACATAGATTCATATCAAGCATATATTTTTTATATAATTCAATATATTGTAACAAATGTAAATGTATTTATAATATTAATAGCTATTGGGTTTAGTTTATACTTATATTATACAAATATATCTGAATATAATAATTTACAAGAAAAAAATAATAGCCCTATACAATTAATTAGTCAATTAAAAGGTTATTTTTCTATTAACCCTATTTTAGCTTTATGTCTAGTTATCACTATGTTTTCATTTATAGGATTACCTCCTTTAGTAGGATTTTTTGGAAAACAGATGGTTTTAACAACAGCATTAGATAATAATAAAATTATTCTAGTTTTAGTTGGTGTTTTAACT
>NW_013550606.1:352618-354375 GCF_000835455.1 Fonsecaea pedrosoi CBS 271.37 | reverse complement strand
GATATATATCTATTAATGAACCTAGGAGACTTCCTAAGCGACATATAAAAGATCCTCTTTATAGGAAGCTACTTCGAAGGAGGAGCCGAGGCCTAGCTTCGCCTATTTATTAAAGATTATATGGAAAATCAGCTAGGTAATAGAGAAGAAGAGACTATTACACTATTTCGAACCTTTTAGGGGTTTAAGACGAAGGTCCGAAAAGTATTTAGGGCGAGAGATGAAGAGAAGGAAGCGGAACGATAAATTATAAACCTACGCTAAACGGGCTCGGTCTAAGATTATATAACTAAGTTCCGGACCCTAAACGTAGCATTAGGATAGGGCGATAGTATATCGATCCCTATTTTTCGCGAAGGCCTTAAGCCAGCGATTAAATAGGAAATAAGGACGTATAAAGGCGAGAAAATCGAGGACTAGATCGATAGGGTAATCTAGGTCGATAACGATTACTAAGAATATAAACGCTACGATAACTACCGACGAGGGTTCGTAGTAAGAGGGTAAAGGTCTAATACTAAGAAATAGAGGTAACTATACTACGGACTAATACTAATGGATCTCGACTAGGCCTAGAAGAAACGAGGAACGGCCTAGAATAAGGATACGAAGTAAAATAAAAAGACTAATAGGCTAAAGAATTAAGGGAACTACTATAATTACGGGAAGCCTAGACACTATACGAAGGAATGTAGGTCCCTAAAGAAATAGGTAAATTAGGTAGAACCCTAAAAAAAGAATTAGGTAAAGAGATTAGAGATAAAACTAGAAGTAAACGTAGTCTACGTAGGAGAATTAGTAGATTACTAAAGCGTAATAATCCTCGCCATTACCCCGAATCGCATCTATATTAAGATAAGGTACTAGAGCGATAAGGAGTACGTAGATCCTATATACCTAAAGGGAACTATATTCTAATACTATTATACGGTATACGAACCGATAGAGGAACCGAAGCTAAGGGAAAGGATCTTTTCGATTATCCTATATAAGAACCCGGAATACCCTAGGAATTAAATAGAGGACTACGTTTATTTATACTAGGGGGGAAACCTAGAAATATAATATATATATAAGATCGAAGAAAGCTAAGTAGAACCGGAAATTAATATAATAGGCCGATACGACCTAAACGGATAGGAAGAAGACGACGAACACCTAACTATACTTACGATACTCGAATAACTATATAAAGAGGCTCTTCGGATCGTATAGAGGGTACGGGACCTCGGAGTAGGAGGAACCGAAGAATAGCGAGACGAAATACTTTAGGAAATGGCTAGACTTATAATAAGGATCTTAGAAGAACGGCGAATCCTTAGAGAGCGATACGAACGAGCTAGAATACTAGGATTAAACGATGATAGAATCCTAGAGGTATTCCGTATCTATAGAGAACGAGGAGTCCCCGTACCGTACGTAGACGAGATACTAGAGGGAGTATTAATTAGGGGTAACTTCGCCTACGACGAGGTAGCGAGATACCCGCTAAGGAATATACCCTATTATTATAAACGATACCTAAACTATCTATAACCGGAAGCTCTAGGAATGTCAATTAAAGAAGCTAGAGAGGTATACTAGTTATTAGTTAAACGATGTAGAGATTAGAACTATAAGGTATCCGACCTACGGAACGGGAAGATAGACTACCTATACTAGCTAAAAAACTAAGGTAAGGACGGCCTATAGAGTAGGCCGCCTAGGGAAGAACGGCTCCATTAAGGCGTAAGCGGGAGAGGGCTCGTAATAAAAGC
>NW_013550606.1:312675-346864 GCF_000835455.1 Fonsecaea pedrosoi CBS 271.37 | reverse complement strand
GCCGGAATATAAAGGACTTAAGGAAGTCTTTAAAAAGAAGGTAGGACTCGAGGCGCTACCTAAATATAAGCCGTAGGATCATGAAATACGACTCTAGGAGGGGAAAAGACCTACGTTCGGACTACTCTACTTACTATCCGAAGTAGAGTAATAGACTTTACGTAAATACCTTAAGGATAATCTAGTAAAAGGCTATATTAGACTCTTAGAATCAGAAGTAGGCTATCCGATCCTATTTATCCCTAAGAAGGACGGTAAAGAACTCCGACTGTATATAGACTATCGGAAGTTAAATGACATTACCGTCAAAAATGTATACCCGCTACTACGGATTAATAAGCTCTAGGATAGGCTTAAAGGCGCGAAGTACTTTATAACGATCGATGTAAGAGACGCGTACTACCGTATACGTATAAAAGAAGGCGAGGAATGGAAGATAGCCTTTAGGACCCGCTATAGTCTATACGAATACTACGTAATGCCATTTAGACTTACTAATATACTAGCGACGTTCTAAGTATTAATTAATAATGTCTTACGGAAATACTTAGATATCTTCTACGTCGTATACCTAGACGACATTCTAATCTACTCGAAGGATTATAAGTCGTATATAGAATACGTTATAGAGGTACTAGAAGTACTAAAGGATTACTAACTGCCGGTTAAGCTAGAAAAGTACCAGTTCCATAAACTAAGAGTGAAGTTTCTTAGTTATATCGTCTCGTAAGACGGACTATAGATTAATCCAGATAAGATCAAGAGCGTATTAGAATGGCCTAACGACGCTAAAGGAACTATAAGCGTTCCTTAGATTCGTAAATTACTCGAGGAAGTTTATCAGGAACTATTCGCGAATCGCAGTACCCTTAACGGACCTGATAAAGAAAGGAGTCGCGACCTTTACTCTAACAGACGACGCTAGGGGGGTAATATAGAAACTAAAGAAGGCGTTTACGGAGGCTCCGATCCTCACGATCTTTAACCTAGACCTCCAGACACTCCTTAAGACGGATATATTAGACGGCGCGATCGCCGCGGTCCTGACATAGATAGGACTGGATAAGAAGATAAGACTAGTAGCTTACTTTTTAAGAAAGATAACAGTACTAGAGCTAAATTACGATATATACGATAAGGAACTACTTACTATCGTCGAAGTACTAAAGTACTAGAGAGTATACCTCGAAGGACCGAAACATACGGTTAAGATATACTTAGATTATAAGAACCTATTATACTAGAATACGACTAAGGTTCTTAACCGAAGGTAGGTAAGATAGGTAGAGACACTTACTACTTACAACTTCTAGATTTACCATATAAAAGGAAAGGAGAACGGTAGGGTAGACGCCTTAAGCCGGAGAATAGATTATATAGTAGACATTAAACTAACGCCCGCGTCACTACTATAATAAGAAGGAGAGTACCTTACGTACGCTTAACCTACTTACGTAGTAGGGGGGCCGTTATATAACACGAATAATAGGTATAATACGAAGATCTAGATAAAAGATATAATAGGACTAGAATAGCCCTAGAAAATACAAGAAAATAGGAAGGTAGTTATAGAATACTACTATAACGACTTACTTATAGGATACCTAGAAATAGATAAGATAATCGAACTCATTACTCGACATTACGAACTATAGAAAGGTATAAGAAAAGATATCTAAGAATTTATATAGAACTACGAAGTATATATATAGGATAAATATAATAGATATAAACTATACGGGTTACTATAACTACTATAGGTACTAGAGGGTACGTAGACGTTAGTTATAATGGACTTCATTACGAAACTACTAAAGTTAAGAGAGCCCCTTACGAGTATAACTTATAATAGTATTTTAGTAATATACGATAGACTTATAAAGTTCTCCTACTTTAGGCTATACTTAGAAAGCTCGACGGCCGAAGACTTCGTATATAAATTCTTAAGAACCGTATTCGTAAGCTACGGTATACTAAAAGAGATCATTATAGACCGAGATAAACTCTTCACGTTAAAGTTCTAGAAAGAACTAATAAGGCTATTAGTTACGAAGTATAAACTATCTACATTATTCCATCCCTAGATAGACGGTTAAATAGAGAGAACGAACTAGATACTAGAATAATACCTACGGATGTACGTAGACTACGGATAAACGAATTAGGTTACGATGCTACCGATCGTATAATTCTACTTTAATAACTATAAGTTAGTAATAGGACTAAGTCCATTCTACGCTAATTACGGATTCCATCTAAGACTAGAAGATAATATCTAAGAGAGCTCGAACCCGAGAGTACTAATAAAAGCTAAGATAATGAAAGAAATCCACGAGAAATTGCGAGAAATCCTATAGTTCATCGTAAAAAGAATGGTAATATACGTAAATAAAAGAAGGGTCGAGGGACCGCCCCTAGAGGAGGGGGACCCCGTCTACCTTTTACGAAAAAACATTAAAATAAAGCGGCTAAGTATAAAACTGGATTATATTAAGCTAGGACCGTTTAGAATTAAAGAAAAGATAGGAAAGGTTAACTACCGATTAGAGCTTCCTAAAGATATAAGAATTTATAATGTATTCTATATCTCATTACTTAAACTAGTACTAAAGAACGCTAAACTAGTTAAATTACTACCTTTAGACGAAGAAGTTATAACGGAGGAGTACGACGTAGAAAGAGTACTTAGAAGACGCGTTAGGTATAGTACTCTCTAGTACCTAATTAAGTAGTTAGAATATAACGAATCAGAAAATAGTTAGGAACCGGAGACTTACCTAGCGAAGGAAACTCTAAAGGAGGCTCGAAGGTAATACCTTAAGTAGTTTTACTAGATAATATAGCTTCCTAATTAACCTATTCGACGCTCGGAGCGTCGGACTAAGTAAAGTTAGGCTTAGCTAGAGCTACCTCCTTAGAATTAGGTAGCTTATCGAAAATACCTAACGCCTACATCTTACGACGTAATATACGACTTAAAACCTCCTCTAATCGCTTAAGCTCGCCCTAGAAGGATACGTCCTCTTCCTCGGCTTCTATAATCAACCGGCGAAGGCGAGCGATTTCCTTTCGCTTCGCCCGCGACTTTATAACTAATTGTTTCTTTTATTCCCCTACTTTTCGAAATTCTTCTATCGAGAAGGTACCGTTACATTTTCGCTGTTTCCGGAGGCATTCGGCATAAGAAGACGACTATTCGCGGTCGTAGTAATAGATAACCCCGTAGTTAATATACTCGATATAGGCTACTATCGCGATGTTTTCTAAATCGGCAGAAATGGAATCGGCGAGTTTAATACGACGCTTACTTTAAGTTTTCACCGGCTTTATAGATCGGCGAGGTTTAACTATACGGAAGGACTATATAGTTAGCTATAGAGAACAAGGGAAAAGGGAAAAAGACGAGAGACGATGAAGGGTAGGCGCGGCCTACCTTAAGTACGTTAAGGACAACGAATAGGAAGGAGGGGAGATGGTGTTAGAAACGGCCTTCATATGACCTAGGGCGCGGGGTGCCCGCAGGCAGGTCTGCCGGGGCGGCAGCCTGACTACGTAAGGCTAGGTTACGTACCGCACGTAACTACCTAAAGAGGAAATGTTTGATATATTAGTATAATAGTATACTACTATATCAACATATTAACATACCATTCCCAGTTACCTATTCGGGATATGCCCCTTAAGTATATAGCTACGCTCATTCACCTTTCATAGTTACACTCTCTCGTAGCCAACTCATGACATCTACTTCACTATACTGTTCTAAAGTCACTCGACTACTTATACCTTACGTACTCTCGACCCAGCTCATGTAAAAAGGACTGTGACTGAGGAAGCCTAACCCCGTTAGGCTATACAGGAAGCAGCTCTAACATCTTTACCGAGGATATGATTCTAGGACAGCCCGAGTTATGGTATTTACCGCTTAAGTAAGTCGTAACTATACCATCTATAATACGCTTATACTCTCTGTTCGAGAACATAAAGGTATGTTAGAGAAGATTTATCTCTAGGTTATACTATACGTATTAACTATATAAGCTTACTATAATCATTAAACGCCGACAGCTAGAACACCTAGAAAAGCGCATTACTCTCCGCTATAGTCCGGATCTTATATAGCATTCGAAACGATCTCCTCTAGTACGAGAGAACTAATTTATTGTAGTAATTAGGGTTAATAAGCCCTCTATACGACAAAATATAACCTCTTTAACGCTTAAGAGAAGTCATGGAATTATTACTCGAGATAAAGATATTCTTAAGTCGCGATAGAAGATTAATTAAGATGATGGGGAGGAACTTATTACTATAAACGAGGATTAGAAAATGGTTAGCTAAACTACCGATGACATTACTCCTACTATCATCGAAGCATCACTAGAACCATCGTCATAATGGTAGGCTTTCGTCGAGTTGTTGAGAAAAGACGTAGAGATCGTGGTCTCGACGTTAGTTAATGGCGGCGACGAGCGTATGGAGTTGGAAGTAGGTGATATCCTTAAACTCGATGCGTTTAAGTACCTCGACCCGAAGGAAGGTTTAGCTGGAGTAATGTTTATACTGTATAACTAGTTATGATATCGTCTAAGGAGTAATTCGTAGGAAATGAAGGAGAACCATTATTAACGAGCTAAGATAGACATTATGCCTACTGGTCCGTATAGCTAGTAGGAAGGGAGAGTTCGAGCTCGGTTAAAAGGT
This sequence comes from Fonsecaea pedrosoi CBS 271.37, assembly GCF_000835455.1. Lineage (NCBI taxonomy): Eukaryota > Fungi > Ascomycota > Eurotiomycetes > Chaetothyriales > Herpotrichiellaceae > Fonsecaea > Fonsecaea pedrosoi. The sequence continues at coordinate 342,160 of NW_013550606.1, read as the reverse complement.
TAGGATCCCTTATCCAGTCGTCCCAGTTATTATAGGAATTGACACCTTAGCTCGTATCTTCTAGCGTATCATTCTACTGTAAAGACGTCGAGGGCCCCGGGAAGCTTATAGTGTTCGTAGGAGAAGTTATCGTCTGACTCGAATGAAGGCGTCCCTAGACGGCGATCGACGTCAAACTGTCGATTATGGCTATCTGAGACTCGGAGTTCTACGTAGGTACGGCGGTGTTTCTATTGATCGGGTAACCTAGGTAAAGACGCTTACGTAGCGGCTCCCTACCATTCGAAATATCATCTAGTATATACAGTTACTGCCGATTACTTTCTACTTAATGTAGAAGCTGATCGAATAAGCCCATCTTAGGCGAGTTCTCTATAATGATTTTCGGTGTGTTAGTAAAGTCATGTTGTAGATGCTGGGAGTGAAGAGCAGCCGCAAGTAACGACTCCATCCCTGCATGTTCATCGACGACACCGACATGACTAGGGTCCCTAAGTTATACTAAGGTCTGATGTAATGGTAGTAAACCTAGAGGGTCGGGAAGAGCAGCGGTTAGAGTAGAAAACTCTTCATCCTCGCCGGGAGTAGATGGCGATGCTGTTATGGAGGTCAGTCTATCACAAGAATCCAGGTCGTCTTCATCTTCGCTCTTATCGGAATCAGGGTCGCCTTCATCCTCACTCTCATTAATACGGTTTATATATTTACCTACTTTCATAATTGCATTGATTACGTCCACCATGGCTGCCCTCCTTTTGGCGGTTTCTTTATTAAACTTTCGGTATTGATAATATACTTCTTCGACCGAAGTGTTCAGCTTTCTAGTAATTTCCACCACTAAGGGCTTAGCGCGTAACGATAGAATAAGGCTCTCCGCGTCTTTAACGCTCAATTCACGTAATATAGAAAGCTAGTTAAATAAGAGGAGAAGAGTATAGTTACGGGAAGACTATACCGCCAGTAAGACCTTTCTAAGTCTGAGAATGCGCTGAAGGTCCGAATCGATTATACCTTCGCGTTTAGCGAATTCCTCGTATATATGCTTAGGCTTTCCTCCCTTTCTCCATTCATTCTTATCCTCACGCGATTTTTCTCTATAGGATTTATATCTCTCGGTGAGATATATTACTCCGAAGAACCCCTCTAGAAAGAACGTAATTCGGTTAAGGCTATGTCGTTTTCTTCCTACTAAATCGCTACTAGTACGAGCTGCTGGATTTTCCGTAATCCGCCGAGAGAGAATTCTACTAATGTTGGTTTTACTAAGGATTTTTTCGCGTTTTTAGGCGTTATATTGGACATTTCTGAAAGCCCTTTCTCGACGGGAAAGCTTCGGGCTGTACTTACTGGTCTTCGAGATAGGCTCCTCTCCCGGGACAGGGACAATGGAACATCCAGGGCGAGGTAGTGTTAGTTACGTTAGCGTATTACTTACGTAGGCAGGAGTAACATGAGAGGATGGCGGGCTGATATTGTAACTACTGCCGTTAGGCTAGGAGACCACTTACGGCTGTAAGACTATACTATCTCCTACCTTTTCTTATGCAGGTCCCTCTTCAGTGATAATGAAGAGACTAGTCTATAAAACGTAGGTTAAGTACCTCTAGGTGTCAAAGATTAAAGCGCTATTTATAGCTAATTCGTTAATATAGGCATTCTTAATCCGGTTATATACATCGATCAGGTCCATCATTTACTACAGCGGATTTAATAGAAATAAAGGGAGAGAACGAGGTAGGAGATTTCGGCGAACCCCTAGCTAAATCTTAGGGGTGTTAGTAAGACTTAGCATTAGTTAGGACCCAGTATAATGTCGGGACATCTAGTAATGTCCTAATATTATAGTGGATCCTAAATCAACATAGTGCCGCTCTAGGCGTCAAGTACGTAAGCCTATTCCGTAACTTAAACTCATAAAGATATTCGTATATTAACTAGTGTAGGAACCTATACTCTTTAAACGCCCCGTTACTATGATTCTCTCACCGGTTTCGCTATCCCATCGATTATTTACCTTATAACTACCTTAGACGCCTACGTTACTGGAGAAAATACTAGGCCTACCTCGATGTATCTAACTATAAATCAAGACGAACTAGTTATAGACTATAAATCTATTCCTAGCGGTACTTCTAGAATTACCGCTGAAACTGAGGTTACTAAAGACTACTACGGTAAAACCCCGACTAAAAACGCGCGTGACCGCGACATTACCGTCACCATCGACATCGACATCGAGTACGAAGAGATACTGTACGAATAGGGATGGCTTAACTCCGGATGTCCGCCGTTACCGGCATCGGGCATTTTAGAGGAGAGTATAATAGAAGTGAAGAAGGATAGTAGCTATATTATATATGTATACTACGGAGGCTTCGATACGTAGGTACGACGGAAACTACAGCGCTAGATCTAGGAGGGAAGGCTTCACTTATACGGAGATAGAAGGAGGGGAAGGTGGATGGAAAGCGCTCTACGGTTAGGCTAGGCTAATCTTTAATAGGGAGAAACGACTAGCTTAACTATAATGTTTTACGTTTATTTCGCTATCATACGGCCCCTATTTATTAATCCGACACTTTTAGTTACTCGCATTTCGGCGCCTATAGGAGCGGCTAGGTTATACTATCGCCGGTTAACCGCCCTAGATATATCCTATCAAGTATTCTAAACATTTAAGTGTAAGCTTTTAGTAGGTAATAACTATCTTTAAGGGAGTAGTAAATATTCCTTCCTAAGAACTCCAGTGTATTCTATCTCGAGATAGATCATCAGGATAATCGGGGGTCCCTAGGACCTAAGAAGCGTTTTCCCCCGGCTATTATAGTTCTTTAGGGTTCCCCCGATCATTACTTTCGGTCGGTACCACCTCATTCCTCGGGTCCCCTAACATTATTAACTATTATCATCGATGAAGCTTCATCTCCGGCCTCAAACCTAACGTCATTTCCTAAGTTAACCCTAGAACCGCCTCCCCTGATCGTCGCGAGAGCGATGCCTACTTATCTCTACTAGCTGGATTTAAACGTAAGAGAAAACAGAATATAGGTCGATCCATCTCGTAATTCGTACGAGAATTTTACGTAAGGCTTTACAAACTTACGTCGACTATTTGGTTCCGGAATAAGCATCACGAAGGTCATCGTGTATACATACTAATCCACTAAGTCGATCAGTCCCTAAGGTAGATGTTTAAAGATGATTAGTGTTTGATGAGGGTGAGGGACATATTTTGATGTAATAAACGCGTAAAGGGTCGATCCGTAAGCTAACGGATTTTATAATAAGGCGGGCTTCTAGCGCCCGGATAGTCCAGTATAAATACACCGCATCTCTCTGCACAGAACCTCTTTCTTCTCACCATTCCATTTATTCTCACAACTGGAGAAGCCTCCTTAATATAGTTCAGGTTACATGGCTGACATTCGATCAACTAAACGCCTTCGGCGCAGCGACGAGCGATATGAACCATTTAAGCCGGTGATATATGAAGACGGACGCGGCTACGGACCAATAGTTTATTTCGACTAGACATAAGCTCGGTACCTTCGTTCCGGTTCGCCTCTCTCGTGCTACATCGGTGATGCAGTTACTATGTCGTAGAACTGGCGGTAATGGTAAATTCTAGATCACCTGCGACCTCGAGCATTCGATTTCATTTAAAGTAAGAAAAACTCGGATAATCCTCGTTGACTTCTTGAAATCTACGTTACGGCCCTCGCTCTATGTATAGGAGAAACCATCTATAAAAGGGGACCCGACGGACGGCTGAGCCCTTATAAACTGACGGATGTACGTATCGCCCCGTTGAAAATGGCATTCGAAGTTTCATATTGGCGTAGGGGTCAGCTCTTAAGGATAGAAACTATGTCTCTCGATCGTCTGGAGTCTAAATCGGGAGTTTCTCTACATCTTAGGGAACTGCCATACGAAGGATTACCCGACGATTAGCTTCTCAATTAGGTAAACGTTTAATATTAGAGGCCCATTAGTGATAGGCCAGTAACTATCGCTAGACATCTTAGTACGGAAGATGGTGCTTCTTTACGAATGCATCGAAAAGGATAAAAGGATAAAACCGTATAATCGTCTATCTTATCATTGGAAATCGTCTTATATCGCGGATAGCTGGGACTTCTATTATTTAATCTGGACTTAATGTATTATAACTACTAATTAGTACCGTAAATTTAGGTTTCGTCCCCTAAGTCTTTCGACCTTCGTGGAATACCTCCTCCCTCTAATGGGAAGAAAAGTATATACAGTTCTTTAAGACGCTTTCGATACACCGCTTAATACATCTTCCGGTATACCGCTAGTTACTAATAGTCTTTCTGGAGGACATCCCCGAGCTTCTAGGCTACGGTGGAGTAAAGAGCGTCCGCGGCCCTAGCGTATACGTCAGTAAATTAGATAAGACTTAACCTTATCAGTACTTAGTGCGCCTCGTCAAAACTATTTATAGAGAGTAGCGCCCGCTCGGAGCTGTCTTATAACTAGTTCGCGCTCATTCGCGGACTTCGGTCCAGTCTTTAGAGCCCTAGTCTCTACGATAGTTAGTAAATGGTTAAGAGTCTAGTCCCTGATCGTATTCACTTAGATGCGGAGAGTCATGGCTCCGCTGGAGACCTAGCCTAATCCTTGCTGAGAAATACATAGTCGGAATAAATAGTCGCCTCTTTCAGGTAAGCTACATAGTCTCTACGGCATAATTAACGCTATATGTTAGAGCTGATATCCTAGTCCCTGTTCCAACAGTGACCTGAGCTAATCGTCAATAGTTCTTTCCTCGAGACCTGATTGATCAGCCCCTATCGATAGATACCTTACCGTTCCTTAAGGTCGGCTATCTTATCACCTCATTAATGTTAATAGGCATCGATAGATTCTACATTATATACGCCCTATCGAGCTTATTACTAAGCCTATAAAGATCTCTTAGGTATAGCGCCTAGAAAGGCGGTGGAGAGGAGGTCCATCAGCTATAATAATATACGTTCTCGCCATGAACAGTTAAACGTCCCTTATCCACTCTAGTATTCCGTCTATCAATATGTCACTATCCGCTCCTTCCTATATACATGACAGAAATCAGATCCTGGGCTCAACGGTAAGTTTGAACCTAGATCAATATCGATATTAATGCACTATAAGGCTAGGGAAATGCGGTACTTAGAGCTCCGTTTACTTTACCCAGTATTAAAGCTGTCTAACTAGATACTTCTTTAGAGGATCAATCTATGTCTACCACTACTACTATTACTGATACGCCCCGTCTATATACCCTATAGGAGAAAGAAATTCCTACTCAGGCCTTTAAGATTAAAAGCGCCTTTTATATGTTAATCGAACCGTTAGTGAAGGCGCTGCTCTTATTTCGATCGCCTACAACCAAACGCGAACTCTTACGACTAAGTATAGTTCCCGCCTACGTAGAAGAAATAACCGTATATCTCGTTCTAGCACTATATAATACTACGAAATCGGACTAGTTATATATTCCTCTCCCAGACCTAAGCGTACTCCTAGACTAGATCGAGTATAAGACTATAGAACCTTTTAAACTATATAAATTAATATTTTACCTCCTAATTAAAGTAGTGGTTATAGATCTCCTAGTACTACACGACCCGTACAAACAGTTACTACCTCCATTAGGGCCCTATAGGACATACAATCCGTTTAAGATCATCGACGCCTAGATCAAATCTACTCAGCTCACGAAGTTAAGAACCTTTGTGGATTTTTTTCACCTAGATCATTTAGCCCGAGAGATCCTTCCTAATCTCGAAAATTTAGAGAGCGTATAGGTACGGGATGAAGGGATACCTTAGGTGATTAGAGAGTAGGAGGAGATATAGGCTCGGGCTCGTGAGAATAGCCTACTTAAATGTCAAAACCTCGAATCGATGGCCATCCCCGGCTGGCTCGACTACACCATCGAAAAACGATAACTTCCATTAGGTAAGATAAATGCATCGGATACAACGGGTTCTTTACTTCGACGGCTCATTCGTAACTCTCGCGTACTTAAGCGTCTTATATAGGAAGACCATAAAATCGTAGTAGAAGGCGGAAGGCTCGACAGACTATTCATGATCCTAAAAATGTACGCTGAGATTAGACCTAGGTTCCGGGTGTGGATGTAAAGGGCTCTCGCCTTATAGGTTAACGCGCTATCCGGTGAAAGCGACCTTAAAAAGTAGTGGATTTAGTAAATTAAGCCTACCGTTTACGAGGGACCCGTTACTATTATAGTTAAAGAGAACTATATAACTAGAGGCGGAGAGCCCGTTTAGGGTACTATAGGGATATAGGCTATACTAAGTCTAAATGGCCAGAAGGGCTTTTATATAATTCAGGAACGAGTAAACGAAATCTTTTTATTCGACTTAGGCGACTTAGTATTGTATAGCGAATAATTAGTGCAGCTTAAAAACTGGAAATACTAGGAGAATGGAATATAGGGCTAAGTTAAAACGGACGGAAGGCATTAATTAGTCGAGGACCTAGAGAGTAAGTGGATTTACCTAAGGTATAAGGTACTTTCGACTAGTAGAGAAGCGTAATCTCGGGAGTTAATGTTCCTATAAGTATCTTTTAGTACTGTTAAAGACCTCTTATTATATGCCTCTTAGAGCCCTAGCCCCTTTATATAAAGGCCGTAAAGATAAAGTATAAAGTAACTATTGGAGGAGATCGCCGTTAGAGGCTTCTTTTTACATTTAATGATCTCGTATAATTAAAGGGGTTAACGCCTATCCTTACCCCGACCCCTAAAAAGACTACCTTAAATGTACTATAATCTATTAGTTTTAAGGCTGCTAAAGTGCTTTTCGCATAAAGCTACGGGAATTTCTAATCTAGATGCCCTTAGATCTACTCCTCTTCCCTTATATCGTTCTCGTGTACGATAGTATATCTCTCGAATTAGCCCAACCGCTAAATACGCTTTCTAAAGCGACTACATTAATAGCTGTCTACATCGGGTTTCAACTTTTTACGATGGAATAGAGTGACTACGATTTAGTAATTAGTGACGCGGCGAGTATAGGCGACGAAATAGATATATAATCACTAGCGAGCTCTACTTATAACTTCCCGATCGAGAACGGCCGGGAATACTATAAGTACTACCTAAGTGCCTTCTATCCTTTCCCTAACGATAACTATAAACGGGAACGATTAGACGGATTACATTATATCTATAAGCTTCTTAGGAACCTACTGCATTCTACTCCGATTAAGCCGATAAACGTCCTAGACGTCGGTACGGGTATAGGTATTTAGGCTGTAGAGATGGCGGATTACTACCTATAGGCCATTATTACGGGGGTTAACTTAAGTCCTATCTAACCCGATACTATACTACTTAACTATAACTTTAAGCTTTTCGATCATCGAGATCCCTAGAGCTTTCTACGCAAATTTAACTTAGTTTACGCGCGCGATATACTTAGCTTAATTCTAGACCTAGAAGTATTCTTCTAATAGGCTTACCGGAGCCTTACCCCTAGGGGTTAGATCGAAATCTAGGATACTACTCCGATGATAACCGACGATAATTCGATGCTATAAGGGTATATATATCGTTAATGGATTAATGGTTTTTGCGAAGCATTAAGTAAAATCCGGCGCGATACCTACCTCGTAGAGAAGTACGAAGACATCTTACGGAGGATTAGATTTATTAACGTACGTATAATAAAGAAGAAATTACCTTACAACGGATGGGCGAAAGATAAGAAGCTTAAAGAGGTCGGTATATTTAATAACGGAATCATTCTTAATGGTTTAGAGGCGCTGTCCTTCCGGTTATTTACCTATATTCTAGGATGGTCCCCGGAACGATTATAAGTCTTTTTAGCGGAGGTTAGAAAGGACGTTAAGAATACTAGTATTTACGCATATACTACGATGTAAGTATAAGAGCCTCTCATTCTTTCTACTTATCCTAACTATAAGCTTAGGGTTAACATTTACGGATAGAAGCTAGATAATATGATAGTATACCAGCGATGGCTTTAGGACTTCCGTAGCCTACTATGACGAAGAACGTAAGGTAGTTACATTTTAGTTACGCCTCGCATCCGCCTATACGAGCGGCTAAACTAAACGATTTTACTACTGTTAAAACTATATATCATTTTATACTAAGTCCCATCCGAGAGGTTATACTGAAAGATACCCTTAGCCTTACATCCTAGAGTACGTCTTTAGGAGCGAGGCACTCTACTATACCTCCTAGCCTGATTATTAATGGAAGGTACTAGAATACGCTTAATAAGTGTAAATAATAAATTACCCGGGTATCACGATCACACTACCTTAGCTTAGAAGAAAAGCTGAACGAGCTGCGTATTTATAATAAGCGAAGGAATAAGGGAGATGCTTTTATTTATTCAGTGATGTAGAGAAGGGAGGAAAAGGAGTGGTGATAGACTGAATAGAGAGAAGTAAGATATAGATACTATACGAATGGTAGTCTCTAGATAAACATTACCCTAGCTTGATGACTATAGTGCCCTTTCCTTACCCTTTAACTCGACGTTTCCTTTACTACTGCTTCGAAGAACGCGATCCCTTTCTACACCTCGTCCTGGCCCTTATCATCTACTACGTCACGGGTGGACCTGTCGCTCAGTGGATAAATGAGTGGATTAGTAGTTCGATGGGCGTATCGTAGAGTGCCCTACCTAGGGAGTATATATTTCTCTCCCCAGAGGGGTAGTTGTTAGCTTGATACGGCCCGGTGATATTGACGGTAAATAAGCCTCCCTGTCCCGGTCGATTTATATAATGGACCTCATCGCTACAGGAGCTACCTCGAATCCCAGTTGTAAGTTCCGTCATAATAGTCAACATTACGAACCCGGCCTCCTGATAGCTACCTACGATATACTCCTATTCTTTATATTATTATAAGTACCTACCCGTATCCGTTATATTTATACTGACTTTACTAGGATTTTTAAATATATTCGGCTTATCGTTTAAGGCTTAGCCTATCTTAGATATAGACCCATTCCCATCCCGAAGAACCCGGCCCTTATACCGGCTGATGTAACGACTGTAATTGTAACGCTCGGTAAAAGTCCCGATACACTTTTCGAAGGAGTTCAGTGCTATATAAAAGCCGGAATCTAGTACATTTCGATCTATACGCCTCCTGATACGTTTGAAGAAATTCAAGCCCTATCGATTGAAATTGGAAAGCAGTACGATAGAGTTCGAATTAATGTATACTAGGCTAGCTATACTAATAAGCGAAAATAACTTACATCCGCCATTACCTAGATCCCTAAAGATCGAAAGTAGGTCCATCGAATTATCGTGTTCGCTGATGACGATATACTATTTCCCGAGAATACCGTACGATAGATGCTTATAGCTTTTGAGAAGGATAACGTTAGTAGAGTAGGGACCTATCAGCGAGCTAGAAGTATCGTTACTGGATTACTCGGGGATCGTATAGTTAATGGGATCCTTTATGACTATATTCAACGTCGAAACTTCGAAATTCTAGCAACTTCAATAATAGATGGTTCGGTCTTATACCTATTAGGGCGAATAGCTAGCTTCCGATCGGAGATAGTCGAAGACCCTCGATTCCTCCGCGGATTTACAGGTAAGATATGGAACGGTCGATCGCTGAACGCTGATGATGATAACTTCTAGATACGTTATCTACTGGAGAACGACTAGAGCATTAAGATTTAAAGCTATAGAGAGTGCCAGGTCGAAATAATATTCGGTACGAGTACCTAAGAACTCTAGCGATTTATACGATGGTAGAGAAGCAATCCGAGGAGTAACTCGAAAAGTTTACGAAACTTTAAAAATTAGCGGTAAGAGAGATATCCTATAGGTCCGGGCCGTACTAATTAATAATAAGAAAGTATCCCTAGGGTACCTACTCCTTATATATCTCCGGCTTCGTAAATTATGGCATCCCCCCCGACATTATACTCTAGCGGCTTCTACTACGAGTCACTACTACCTACGAGTAATAGAGAATATAGACTGTATTATTTTTCTTTTAGTAGTTATTTACTAAAATAGCGAAGAAAATTCCTCTATATCGTAAGGACTGGACGTACATGATATTCATCCTAGTTACTATTCTCTAGGGCTAGTACCATAACTTTATTAAGCTATACGCACTTATAACTTTAAATCGGGTAAGTTCTATTATAGTGTAATGGAGATAATTACTTACTTTTAGTAGACTAGTTAGGATTAAATAGAAAGGATCGATTCCCTTAAGGCTCTTCGTAAATTTTATTATAAATTAATCGTATTAGAGATGGAAGAAAAGAAGCTTATAAACTACTGGCGAGCATTTAATGACACTTCTTAAATTCAGCTTACGATCCCTACTACGGTACAGCACGCAGAAAATATTACTTCGAAAAATCCCGGTTCACTCGTACTAGTAAATAGTAACTTCTATATAGTTAGCGGAATTCTATCTATAGTCGCCTATAAATGGCTGGAGTTATGAAGTACTACTATACGTCTCCATATAAAATGAATCTTACTATATAGGAGAGTCCCTCGACCGGAACGAGAAGTCGTATATATCTCCCTAGCATTATCGTAATTCGTGAGTTAGAGCCTATTACCTATACGGCCGCTATCGGTATCCGCTAGACTTCATTCTTCTTATACTATCGCCTATATAACGCTCTTAGCTACGGTTGAATCTTTAATAAAACCTTCCGGGACTGGCTAGAGTACCACGCGGAAGCTCTAGTTCTACGGCCTATCCGTCGACGCCTATAGTCTAGGTCTTCCCGAGCCGTTCTACTAAGTACTTAGCCTCCATTAAATTCGCTACTTTACCGGCTTAATCGAGATACGTTACGAATTGCATAGTCTAATAACGACATCCGTTACCGTCGGCATCGAAAATGTATTTATTAAGGCCATCGGTTCTGATTAGATTAAGGACACCCTTAACTATTAGATCTAGTATAGGGTTTAGGGTAACGTAGAATAAGCCGCGGGCCGTCATAGAATATTACTTTAGCGTAACTTCGAGTCGAAGTTTATTCGTCATCGGAGTAGGATTAGAGTTTATAAGGAGTGACTAATCTTAAGGAAAAAGGTCTAATAATTAGTGTACTTAGTAGACGGGTCGTCGACATTATATAGGGGATAGTATACGAAGTAGATCTCTCGGACTATAGTATTTTCATACTGCTGAAGCTCGGGAGGTATCTATATAATGCTAATAGTAGTCGAGGAAGGCATGCTGAAAGCTAATACGTAAGGACTCGAGGAGTAAAGACCGGTAGACGCGATGACGTAGAGGGTTAGATTAGTAGGGAAACCCTAGCGATATGGACGACGATAGTAGTAGTCTAGAGAGTTATATCCTACTATAAGAATGGTAAGGCGAGGCTTATATACCTTACGGCGCTTTATAACGGCATCAGCTCGAAAGCTAGGTAGAGCGATACGCCCGATTCCCGGAATAACCCCTATTATTTAACATTCGAAGTACGGGACGCCTCTACTTAATTTTCCCAGGTATATATTGTATAATAATATATATAGACTCGTGAGCTTGACGGTCTATATACTACTCGGAAGTCTAATAGTTATAGACCTCTAGTATAGATATATAGACTTATTCTTGAACTTTCATTATAGTTCGACCCTAACCTAGGGAAATCCGGGTACCTTATTTAACGACAGTACCGTTTGAAACGCGAGTAATAGCCTTTACAGGAATACCTCCATCGTTAGGTAAATCTCCGCTAGTCTAAAAGAGCTTCGGAGCGTACGCGACCACCGATTTAATTTATTCTCGCGTCATATATTATAGCGCGAGATCAGCGAGGGGAAATAGTCTTATAAAAGCTAAAGGATCGGGTAGTAGGGGGTTCATCATTCTATCTATTAAAGATGCTGATCAGCAAAACGTTTAAAAAAGTCATATATATAGGAATTTATTTCTAAATTGTCATATCGTAGAAGCGATTAAGCGCAATACGTAGATAGAAACAGCGGAAAGAAAAGATTGTTGGTCGGGGATTGTTATGGTAGGTTTAGCGAGCATCATGTAGTTGCTAAGACGCCCTTTAGCCCATCCTCTTTCATGTGATGTCATATATCACCCTAGCTCTAGCGGTTAAGCTCCGACTGCAACCGCAACCTCGCTATTAACTCCATGAAAGCTGCTCATTCCTTTCTCCCTTATCTAGAGTAACTACGGTACGTCGAGGTAGTGTAACTACTTAGAAGACTAGAAGGCGTGACGTACACTAGCGTCGTAAAAGAGGGATAAATTGAACTTAAAGCAGTAGTTTCGGGTCGGAGTGCACCTCTTAACTTCAGATTAAAGATGTTTAGAAGGTTTCAGAATCTTGACTAAAGAGCATAGGCTCTTGTGAAGGATGTATAGATGCAGGAAATGTTTAGGAAAGATGGCCTGAATGTTATTTCACTTACCTCATGGCGATTATGGCCGTTAAAGCTTATGCCCTACCCTAGGTTGCCGAGCATATTTAGGCCGCCTTCCCAAAAACAGGAAAAGGGCTGTCGTTCCCTAGAAGGTTTCTAGCCTTCGTACTTATAACTTACTAGTATATATAGCAGAGATTCCTCTCCTCGCTGCTCTCACATTGATATAGGTATGTCTAGACATTGAACGTTCGTTAAATCGTGGGGCGAAAATTCGGGGCTTAGACCATAGGTAGTGAATTGCAGCGCAACAAGCTCTCTCCTCCTAGTCTAGGAAGGCCACGTCGATAAGTCAGGGAGCTCTATTTTTACCTCTGCGCTGTGATCAGAACTACGAGCTGGTAGACTAATCGGGAATAGATAACATCATTGCCCTGATCGATATCGGCCTCTTGGTGACCTGCCAGGCCTGCATCGCGCTGCGCCCCGACTTACAGCCACGCAATCTACTAACCCCTAATTAAACACTTTTCAAAGTTAGAGAGGTCCCGTTTTTGATTCATGGAGCAATCACAGTCGAATAAAGAGTTCCCAGATTTGGTTCCCGTGCAAAGTACCGCCCCCAATGTTTCTTTAAGTTGGTATAATACTGCTGAACTCTGTAAGCGGAAATTATCTCTACGTGAGGGGATCGGAAATTCGGCACAATCTTTCACCATGGCAGATTCGAAAGTCTACCAGCTCCAGTGTACTATCGACCATAAACTTTACCAAGACAAATGCTCCCTCCGGAAGCTCACGGCTCACCAACGATTGAAGGCCCAATTTCAGCGACCAGGAGTATCTGCTGACGAAATATTATCGAGAGATATGGAAGCATTACGTCCAGCCTATAATAATAGCGGTATCGAGCACATAGAGCTCTCTAATGTGACCAATCTTTATAAAATTGCTGAGAGATTGTCTGTTTTGACATTGGTGGATACATCGCCGCGTGATTCTGTATAGTTGGAGTGAATGGAGATGGCATCGACCCCGCTTGCAGGTCATTCGGAGATCCCTTACTCATCGAGAGGCGAGACCTCATGGGAAAGTTAGATCAATAAATCGCTCGTCTCACAAACAACGCAATGAGAATGTGGGTTTCGAGCATCGTTGGACATGTTAGCGCCGTTTGAGGTGGCTAGCACCTCTACTATCAATAACTCATGCATAGCTGAATTGGGTACCTTCAGAGCCTGTTACTACCTACCTATATTAACAGGGACCATCCAAACTCTCGTAGGCCCAGTCAATCTTCCGATTCATCTGCGGACGGAAATCTGTGCTCCGTCCGTGATATTCCATTCTCCTCTCCCAACCATCTTTGCGTGACCATGACCGGGTCGACGCAGCTCAGTAACCTCCCACCCGTACCCCCATAGTCCTCAGGGCAGAGGTATCAGAGTAGTTCAGCAGGATATTTCCACTATCCCAGGAGAGTGCAGCTGCAGGAACGCTTCCGCACGGGAGGAACATATATGGGACTCTTATCGGTCCTGTTGGCCTCCAAAAGGCAAATCCGGAAGCGTTGCTGTGGTGTACCACGTGAAGTGGAAAGGTTTCCCCACCAGCGACATGACTTGGGAGCTAGAGTATCATTAGAGCTCCATAATCGTAGGCCTCCTAGCTGCCCTTGTCCTTACGAAAATACGAAATGGAAATTACCTATGGACTGAAAATCACTACTAGCCCGGTATAAATATTGGCGAGGCATTTCAATATCCTGGGTTACCTAAATGCCTTATAAAATCATATAGCCGTGTTGCGGCACTTTCAATCTATTCTCTTGTCTACTCATCAAGATAGATATACCCTAACGAGACTTTCGAAGTGAATGCTCACTGTCTTCCAGCCAAATGCTGACGCCGGCCCAATTTTGAGACTCCTCCTGAACGCCTAAGAGTCCTGCTGATAGTTTGATTGCCAGTCTACATCTCCGAAGCCTAGGGAGACAATTTAACCATCCACTTGTACATGGTCCGGCTACTGCTTAAATATATCTGGAGGTTCGCAACTACGGCCTTGAGGTTGTTGTGGAGATATGAAAAGCTCGAAGCCACCGTGGTGGGGATCTGTAGGAGCGATAATTTGGGTCATTCAAAGTTATCTAGGGAAAATCGAAGATTTACGTACTAATTAATGTAGGCTTATACCATTTGTTCCGAGGATAGGGTCATAGTAGTAACGTGATGGGCCCTAATACCGATCGACAGATAGATAGGTCTCCGTTCCAGCCACGGGAGGAAGTTACTAGTTTTAGGCGATATAAAGTATAACGCCTAGAGTAGACGGGCTCGGCATACTAGACATCGACATTTTACCCTTCCCTAATATCTTTTACCGTAGTAGACCGTGATCTCTTCCCCGTCAAAGATATTTCGGGTAGTAACGATTGTAATCCTAAACTTCCCCGATACCCTTATCCCCCTGAAGCGGGCCGATGGATTATAGCTGCTATTAGCTAACCTATAGATACTGCCGCACTTAGCACTATTTATCTGGGCGACTATAGGCTCGCTAAGAATATCGCTCCGGTCTACTTATATATATCGACCGTTAGCGTATATATCGGGAGGCGATAATTCGCCGGTAATGAAGCCGATAATATCGCCCTCCGAATACACGATTTAGCCCGCTTCCTACGCGACGGCTTATAAGCCTCGGTTCTTATCCTAATATTTACGGGTATAGTTCCGGATGCGAGGCTATATCTTATGACGGATAGCGGTACACTAGTAATCTCCCCTATAGTATAATTCGTACGGGTAATTACTCTAATAATATACCTTACACTTAACCCTACTAGAAGGAGGTAGAGACGTTAGATTAACCGGCTACGGCGAATCGTCGGGCTATTCGTCTAGTCTAGGCTAATCTAGGTACGTATTAGGATTATAGACGTTTTCGTACTTTACTAGGAAGAGCTCTAGAGTAGAGAGCAACTTTACCTTCGAAATTTTATCTAGAGATACATTCTAACTCTCCCAGATGAAATTAACATCGTCTACTATTAGCTCTAATAAGTATTCGAATGCTCTCCCCGCGACGTAGAGAGTAGACGTATACTCGTCGTCTAGACGAGAATATAGGAAGGTAAATATTCTTTCGTTGAGGTTAAGCTAGGAGCTTAAAGAAAAACTAGATCGTCGATTTCTAACGGGGATGAAGTAAAGGATACCGGGAAAGGCCTTGTGATATTTCCGCTACTTCTCGCCCTTCTCTCGGTAGTATAAGTACTAGCGATTCGACATCCCCGTACGCCGAAGGATGTCCATAATGACGGTTATCTCACTCCTTAGACGGTCGCCCTTAAGCTTATCGACATGATCGGTAAGACGGACTTAGAATAACCGAGTAAGAAAGCTATGAAAGGCTGTCTTACGAGAGAGTATACTAATGACATTTATATCGTTCTCGACCATTCGGGTAGGATCTTCGCTTTAGATTTATCTTTTAGAAGGACTTATAATAGAATTCATTCTAAATCCTAGTTCGGTATCTCGACGACCTTAGACGATATCGAAGAACTACTTAATTACATCTCTACTCTAAATAGCCGCGACTATCTATAAGATAAGATCGGCGACATCCTTAGTTTCAGTCATAATCGTATCGGCTGGACTAGGTATAGTCCGAATTATAGCCCTTTTTCTAGACTACTGGGCGGTCTAGACGTCTCCGTACCTCTTTCGGAGTCCCGTTTTCTACTTATCGATCCTAAACTCTATCGTCGCGGTCTTACCGCTCCGGGTCTACGCCGGTCGACGGTTTCTAGCTAGCTTCTTGTATCCTTCGGACTAGACCGAGCTATAAGATCTCGTAGAGACTACGTCATCTTATTCGCGCTATAGTTTATTTAGGCTACGGAACTCTAAGAGCGCGTTCGAAATAGGGGGTCCGGGATAAGTACGGCTATAATCGGAGTAGCCCTTAATACTCTACTCGGAGCCGCTATAGTTTACGGCTTCGGCGGTAGTCGGACTAACGGTACCTCCTTAATAGTAGATATCTCCCTATACTAGGACGACCTCGCCCGGACGTTAAACGAATGTAATAAAGGAAGCCCCTATAGCCTTAAGCTTCAATCGCGGGATCTAGCGAGAGGCGTATCGTACTCTCTACGCGCATTTCCCACCTTTCACTACATTCTCGACGAGGTAGCTATCTCTCTAAGCTACGGTACACTAGGATTTTTCTTTTCTACTGTATAGGGCATTTAACGATATTAAGTTTACGTCCTTACGATGTATAGTAAAGATAGACCCGCCCTCGCCTGATAAATATCCATACGACCGATGGAGCCCGTTAACGATATACTTTATATAATCTAATAGGTTATCCTTTAAGGGCTAGATTAGGGACTCCGTAGGTAAGCCCAGCCGTCGTCGATCTTCGGCCGTCTAGGCCGGAGTATCCGTACAGTAGCGTATCTTACTTACGGCTTCTAGGTCGGTAAGACGACGCTCTAACATTTCGGCTAATTCATCTAGCTCTATAGGTATAGTTCCGGTATAGCTAATGTCTAGCGTCTCTAGTTTCTCTTACCGCGAAATATAAAAAATGTCGTCCTAACCGAGACTAGACGTAAAGCTGGAGATAAATGTCGTAACGCTGTAGGCAGCCTCTACGCTAAGATTAAAATCACCTAGTAGGACGTACTTAAATATTCCCGTTTACCGCGCACTAAGTATCTCGACCTACGAGAGAAGAAAGCGGGTGTCGCGATACTAATCTATGTTTAATAGCATTAGAACGATAATGCCGTACTCCTCTCGATAAGAGACGATAGTGCTAGGATTCCGAGGAATTTCAGATACGCTGTATATTAAAGCATCGGATGGAGGCATGGTCGACGAGATAGGCTCGCGTAAACGGCGTAGTATAGTTACGTCTACTGTAGTATTTTCTTCGACTTCTGGGGCTTCGACAGTAGTATGAACAGTGGTTGGAACAGTAGTTAGAATAGTGGTTGGAACAGTAGTTAGTACTGCGGTGTCTATAGAGGGTTCCCCAAGTTACTGTCTCTCATGTAGTGGAGTCAAGACCTGTAATATAGCTTCCGGAGGCATGTTTCGGTTATAAGCTCCTGTGTTTCGATCGTGACCCGTATTAACATCTGATCCTTCGATAACTACTTTAACATACTTAACATCCTTCACTAGCGCTTTAAGTATAGGCCGGATCGTATTCCAGGGCGACTGGCTTTACTTACGCGATTTAGCGGACGGGTGCCTGGGCCGGAGTAGATACTTATCTACTATAATCACGAGCTTTTAGAGCATCTCTTCCATACATTAAATTCTCTCCTCGACATTTAATATAGCAGAAGGATGACGATCCGAAACTTACGTAGTGTTAAGAGCGGATTATTTAAGATTCGCCCGTCTCTATAGGTTACGGGTAGAAAGGTTAATGTATACGGGAACGGCTAGATATGGCGATTAGTAAAATATAAGTAGACTAGAACTATACGCGCTATAACTCCCTTAACGGAGTTATAGCCCGTATACGCGATAGGGCGAAGGAACTAATATAGAACAGTCTTAGCGTGTTACTTACGTACTAATCGCGTTCGCCCCTTCCTCACCCCTAAGGTGAATTTCGTCTTACTTATATATACCTCGAAACGTCAGAATTACCCTCGATCATTAAACTAGACCTACCTATAGATCGTAAGGCGGTGATATATCGCTAAAATTAACTTAAAGCGGAGGATACGTATAGGCTAATGTCTATCTACATGGATTTAACCCTAACCCTATAATAGCTAATTAAAAGTCCCCGATAAAATTTATCGGGGACCTCTAATTAGCTAGACTTATTTAATACGTAAAAGATGATAGCTATACTAATTATTCGTCTTTTCTTAGATACCGCCTTATAACTCTCTATAGGTTAACCTGGAATTTAGTATATTACTATAGCTTTCTAGAGACTACGCGGCGGATCGAGTTAGTCGACCCCACTATTTCGCCGTCCATCCTTCTATTCGCGAGGCGGACGTTCGGAGCCTACTAAACCTACCGTAAGGCTCAATCTACGTCAGCCCCGCTTACACGCCGCCTTTTTATTGTACATTATCCGTAGGCCCATTCCCTTTTCCTCTTCCGGTAGTTCGCCGTTCCTAAGTAAGCGGTAAGGTCTTATACCAGTATTAGCTTCTATAGTAAGTATAGCGAGCCGCTAATGTTATACGGCTCCGAACGGCCTTATTTAAGGCGTACGGTGAATTTATCCGAGACGCTCAGCTCTACACGCTTTCGAAAGTTTCCGTCCGCGTCGAGGAAGGAGCTGTCGCTAAAGTTTCCTATAACTGGGTGCTCGTCCAGGAAAAATATAGTAGAGTAATCTAATAACCGGTGAAGTAAGAGAGAAAATGCTTCGCCCCGACGACGCTCCGAGCATTAGATGTAACCGACCGCTATAAACTTACCGTTAAGTTTCTCTAGTATAGATTCTAATTCAAAGTAAAATAGGGAGGTAAGTATATAGCGGGCGATACTATTAATCGTTCTAGATAGTAAGTCGTCGACCTGAACTTTTAACCTTAGCTCGGATATAGTCTTCGTATCATCTAACCTAGGTTCTACTCGGTCGAATTTAACGTCGAGACGGTAATATCGGGGATTAGTTTAGAAAGCCTATCTGACCTTCTTATCGCGCATCTTCTCCTAGAATAAACGATATAGTCTCGGTAATGCTTTATTCTTCTACGGATAGGCTATAAGTATAGTAGACGTCGTATTACTCTTCGGCTGGCTAGTGCCTAGAGAAATAATAAAGTCTAGTTCTTTAGTTAACGGGAACGCTAAAGTGAATTCGGATAGAGCGGAAATAAGTAGATCGTTCTCTAGAGGACCCGTATCCTAAAACGTACTAACTTTATCGATGTACTTCGGCGGGAAAAAGCTATAAGATAGTTAGTAACTCTACGGAGAAGGGTTAGGTAGCATACCTAGGCGCCGCTAAGGCTGATCGTACTCTATTTAAGTATTAGTAGTACCTATAGGTAGGTTAATAAAGACTTACATCTCCCAAACGGGCACTCTTCCGAGACCGTCTTTCGGTTTGATGACTTAGTCTATAGCCTCGTCAGCTACTTCAGTAGGCGAGCGCTCTACGGGCTCACCTAGGTATCGATCCTATATTCTAACACTATTATAATTAGTGAATATACGATACGACGGCCTATCGTAAACCGTAGCGATAGGTAAACCGATCCTCGTCCCTATTAATGTTACGTACGAATAGTCGAGAATGCTCCCCTCCGTACTAAATACCTCTTTTAAGGCGCCTTTAATATTTTCGGCCGTATAAAGGCCGTCGGCTAAATACGACCCTATAAGCTCCCGAAGACGAGAAAGAAGGGGGATACCTAAACCTTTCCGGCGCTTAAAAGTATACTTTACTAATTATTTAAATACGTCTAATAACCGTTTAATTAACTACCCCTTATAGAACATAGCTAGGATAATCAAACCCCCTTAAATCGTTAGTATCGAACTCCCTAAAGCGGTAGAGAAACTAACCTAAACTCACCCTAAAAGCGAGCTTAAAGAACTTTTGAAAGGGAATCGGTAAATTAATACGATCCCGTATTCGTTTTATGATCTCTAGCGGTATTACGGCGCGTATCCTACCTCCGTTAATATATAGGACTCCCGCTCCAGCTATAGGAGGATACACTTTAACGACCATCTCTCTAGGTAGTAAGATATTATATAGGGAGCATCGACGTACCTTAAAGTCCTAGGGATCATCCGAGCTCTAATCGCTAAAATTCATTATATAAGTCTAATAGACGTAGTAGCTACAGTACTAGTTATATTAAGGTCTACGGCGTAAACAAGAGAAATAGGTACTGTCGCTTCGGATACTTAGCTAGCGGTCCTAGAAGCGCTTAAGGTTCTCTCTGTGAATTTCTACCGAGGCTTTACCCCCTCGCTAAATGGATTACCCGAAATATTCGATAAATTAATCCTCGACTAAATTAATAAAGCTACTTACGAGGATTACGTCCCTCGATTCATCGAAGGTTAGTACGCGAGACTTACTTAACCTACGTAGGGTATCCCTATACAAGACCTGAAAAACGCTTCGTAGATCGAATACTATACGACTGTTAGAAAATACACTACTCTCGGATAGGGTAGGAAGTAGGCTTACTGTAGGCGTCCGGAGGATAACTGTCTAGAAGGAAGCTAGAGGCGATAATCGGAACTGCGAACTCCGTTAGCTCGATAGGCGTTCTAACGTATTTAAGAAACGTTAGTAGATGTTCCCCCAGGTCCGGGGTAACTAGGTTATACGTCCTCGACGCCTTAATAAAGCTGAACGGTTACTTAAGCGTTTTAGCGAGGTGTATACGTACATACTCGAATAGAGCCCCGAAATAAGTTATAGAGAATAGGTAGCGTATCTCATCTCTCGTCGTTCGGATGTGATCTAATGCATCGAGAAGTCGCTCTTTTAGTCGTCGATGTCGACCTTCGACGGACATCGAACCAGTAGGGAAAAGCGCTACTACACTGATATCCGAAAACTATTCGTGTAGGTCTTCGGTCGTCTCCTCGTAGAGCATCTATAAAAATGCCCTTTTAGCCTCGTTTTCGCTTACAGTTCTAGGAGGTATTTTATCACTGATGATAATTACCCTTAGGTGCGTAGATCTGGGAAGGGTCGATGAGGTACCTTTCTCTAGCTATACCGCTAACTAGATCGCGATCTGTCGAAAACCGCCTAGATTAGTGGAGAAGAAGTAGAAAACGTTAGTAAAGGGGAATAGTAGACGTACGTAGATCCTGGAGGCGAGATCGCTCGGCGGTACGCCTAATACATTAGTAATCCATTTAATAGCATAGCTTATTATCTTATAGTACTTCTCTCTTAGGATTGACTTTATCTTTAAAGGTTGACTAGGTAAATCGAGGTCCGCTAGGAAGATTAGTTTACCGGGGAAAATTATGGAAGGGTCGAGATAAAGGTAGACTCTATCGGTACTCTACTTACTTCTTAACCTAGAAGCCCGCTTCACACTAAAAAGTTCCCGAAGGGCGACTAATTTTACTACATTCCTAATTAGTATAAGTAAGCTAGGCTTCTAGACATCAGGATATTAGATATATTTCGTAAGAGTGCGAAGCCTATCCGTCGCTAAGAGGGCGACTTTACTACCCTAACTATAAAGTCCGAGCTAATGGCTATAGTTATAGCGCTTTATGATGAGGATGCGGATTAAAGAAATGTAATAGTAGTGTAAAGTCC
Source organism: Fonsecaea pedrosoi CBS 271.37 (assembly GCF_000835455.1). NCBI lineage: Eukaryota > Fungi > Ascomycota > Eurotiomycetes > Chaetothyriales > Herpotrichiellaceae > Fonsecaea > Fonsecaea pedrosoi. Next base: position 320,443 of record NW_013550606.1, on the reverse strand, counting down.
TCTAGAGGAATGATATATATTCTCTCTTAGGCTTACAGCGGCGAAATCGGAATCCAGACGAAAAATGGGACCCTCCTAGATTACACCTAGATTCTGGTCTTAGTCTAGGAAACGGGAAATAGGGCTACTCTTAGATAGTCTCTAGAATTGGGCTCCTTAGACTAAACGGGGGTCCCAACCGGTTATCCTCCCAGTCTAGCGTAAACGCTACCATAATTACTATGGCTTCTAGTAAATCTAAATTAACTGGTAGTGTAGAACACCTTACGGTCTCGAGCGTAAGGTACCATTAGGAAAGGACGTTAGAGTTATCATAATAAATTCTATTTTACTACCTTAGTAGGTGTAGAGAATGAGCATTTAGAAGACGAATAAGTTAATAAGTCCTCGAACTTCTCTAGATTAAACCTATACCCGCCTTATCTAAGGAGGTTAAATACACCTATACGCCCTTTATAGTAAACCTCGATCTCGAAAATACTAAAGATAATACCCTTTACTACCGGACTAAATCCCGGAACCTAGGATATATTCTAGACTAGAATGTATACGAGCGTACAGTAAGCGATGGGAGCATTATCATCCTTAATTTTTAGTCGAGGTCCATTACTACTATCACCGCGGCGACGGTTTCGAAGCGGGCGCCTATCTAACCGACACTCCTAAACTGCCCGGAGAGAGTTCCTTAAGTAGCCGAGCTAAGGTAGCTAGCGACTCTCTCTACGTATATTTTTAACCGAAGCGCGCATAGGGCCGGCTAGTCCTAATGAGAGAGGAGTCACCCCCTACTATAAATAGGTATACTAAACCTACCTTACATTATTACTAACTTACGCGATAGATAGATGAAGGTAAGCGAATAGAAATGGAAAAAATGGAGAGTAAACGAACAGTCTATCCTTATCTAAGTGGTCCTATCTATATAGATCATCATCTCCGCCTCACCCCCTAAATCAAAAGTAGGGACTTATATAATGAGTAAATTATTAGAAATGTATGCCGAGTTCTATCGGGACTACTATTATCTTTTCTAGCATTTCCTATTCCTTAAAATACTTAAATTAAACGGCGGCGGGTCTAGAATAGTACGTACTTACCTTTAAGTTAATCTTTATACAGTTTCATCCGACGCTAGCTTATTAGCCTTCGATTCTTTATTAGTACGTAGTAGTAAAACCACCGATTTTTTCTTAACTATACCGCTAGAACCGAGGCGCTGCCTCCGAATAAAGTATTCTATATCTGATGAGCCTTCGTGTTCGGACTTAGGATAAGAGAGCTTCTTAGAGGTTAGAAATATACATGTATATATATCTCGAGCGTTTAACTTATAATGTCTAAACTCAGCTACGATAACACTTCTTCATTCGATGTATAGTAATAGAGGGTCCCTTTAACTCGATTACGGATAAGGAACGTAAGCTCGATATCCTCCAGTTCGCCGTATTTATATATTTTCTTCTTAAGCCCTCCTAGCCGTCGTCTAAGCTTTTTATTATAAAGTTTAATCGATAGTCTGGCCATCACTATAGTCTTGGAATGCGAAGGATATCTACGGCAGTAGGAAATAGAGGTAGCGGATTTATATCGACAGCGTATAGGTAGGAAGGGTCCCCATTTCGGGAACCCCCCTTTTCATTATTAGCTAAATCGAATAACATTATATAATAAGGATTCTACACTACTTTTCTTCGTTAATATCTAGCTTACACTACCCTATAATATCACTATAGATATTATACAGTAGTACGTAACTACCCTCGGTAGGCTCGTTACTCTTTATATCATCAGCTTTTCACTCCTAATAATCTTCAAGAAAATTAGCCCCGGAGCGAAATTTCAGATTAAGAAAATCGGTACCTATGTAAAACGTTAATTTCTTAAGTACGTATACTATCCTTAAATTCCTAAGGTTTTAAGGGGCTCGGAGAAAACGACTCGGTTTAACCTCCTACTAACGATCATCTTTTTAATCGGGATAGTTTACTCTACGACGATTCGGGTTAAAGATACCGCCGGGCTAAGAAGACGCTCCGGAGTGATTTCTATAATTAACCTTATCCCCCTATCCGGAGGGGCTTATATAAACTTCCTAACTAACGCCTGTAGGATTAGACTCGATATTTATAGCCGTATTTACCGATGGCTAGGAAGGGTAGCCGTAGTTAAAGGTCTTATTTATATCATCGCGGCGGTATCTTTATAGATGCCCGATTTACATATACTCCCGGACATCGCAGGGCTGATAGTGAGTTTACGTTCTGATCCCTGGGAAGAAGGGGGCGATAAGCTGATAGAGATCTATAGGCTATAGCTACTATAGTGACACTAGTCCTTTATTCCCTATTAAGCGTCCGCGACCGTTTCTACGAAATCTTCCTCAAACTTCATCTAATACTTACTACTGCATTAATCGCTATATTATTCATCTACAGTAAATCTAAAAGACTAACAGTAACGCCGACCCTATATTTACTCTCCGCGATCTATCTTTAAATTTTGATTCGTAGACTGCGATTTAGAGAAGTCCTATATCGAAACGTCAAGTATAGAACGCCGGTCGGGTAAGCCGTAATACGATCGGTTATTTTTAAGAGGGACTCTTCTAGGGATATACTAGTTTCCGACGTTATCTACGTATACGTTAGACTATTAAGACCGTAGCGGTACCGCGCCGGTTAGTACGTATATCTCTATATTCCCGGGTTGACTTACACCTCTTTTGTATAGTCGCACCTATTTTACGTTACCTAGTGGTACTAATATTAAGGGAATGATTACGTCGTTCTCATCGTCTAGAGAAGGAGAGGTCTTATAAACGACCTACGTATATACGCTAGCGCTAGTGACGACCCTAGCTAGTACTCTAAGAGGAGAGCATTAATTAAGGGACCATACGGAAGAGAATTAAGCCTCGAATTATATGAAACGGTCATGTTATTCGCTATAGACATCGGCATCGCCGGCTAGATCGCTTATATTATATAGCTTCTAGAAGGGTATCGAAGCGGTGGGATCAAGACCTAAAGGATACGTCTTTTCTAGGAAATCGATTCCGAGCGTAAGCCTTATGAATCTTGTCCTATGATGTTAAACGTTTCGACTGATTACTCTAGTATATACCGCCTAGGTAGCTGATATAATGAAGGACTTATTAAATGAGGATAGGGATCGAGTACGATAGAGTATAGTCACCATCATCACTAGGTACTAACTGGTAATCTTAGATTCTCGATATTAAGCTATTCGTCGTGGGATTCTTCCTCTCCGTCTACATTAACCGAGGCGATACGGCCTAGCTTAGAAAGCGCATTAATATCGCGTATTAGGCTATAGACGCCGAAAATCTGATCAACTTAGAGGTCGAAAATCGGCATCCTAGTCGTATAGTAGTTTCCTATAAGTGACGGCCGCGTCTTCTTCTCGAGTCACTAACTAATAAAGAAATAATAGTATACACTAATGACGAGATAAGTAACAAGGTTCGAGGGATTATACGGGGTAAATTAGATACGAACATTCATCTGGAAGAGCTTGAATTTCGTCCTGCGTCGTCTAGAGGTAGAAGGAAGGGGTGGAGGGAGATATTCGCGGTCGGCAGTAAGGTACGCGCCGCCTAGGTGTAAAGAGTCACGGTAGACGTGGTCCAGTAGAACAGTATTTTCGCAACTAATGTACGTCGCTGAACAGGGAAGGAGTGCCTAGCAGCCGCCGGGCGAGCCAGTTAGAACGAATGGTACCCTCGTCTATTTGTCTTCCCGCCTTGGCATTGCTACTCACATACAAGTATGCATACCTTTCCCGCCCGTGATTGCGTCCTTTTATGCTTGATAATGCGAGTCATCCGGGCTGTGCATCGAACCAGTCACACCACACATGTCGCCAACCCGACGCGGTGGACTAAAGCGATAAAGATCTGCGTCTCCACAGAGTCTAAGCCCTCTACCCTAAGAATGGGTCTAAGTAATTTAACGTCGGGTGCTTCCTATCATATATTAGAGACATGTCGGTTATTTCTAAAAGGAGCGGGGGCGAGAGGCGAAGAACAGGAATGAGCGGAAGGATAATGAAAGTAAAGTAGGTGCGACGGCTGGTGAATTTCCCGCTAGCTAGAAGATGGGGCAGGGCCTTTACGCGAAAGATCCGTAATGAGATGGCTAGCTACGTACTAGGTACATTAAGCGTTATATTAACGAAAGTTAACTAGTCCAGCCTCGACGTTTTATCCCTACGCCATCATTCTTAATATCCTTATAACATTATTAGAAGTTTATTAAGGCTTTTTAAAGAGATTTAACCGCGAGCTTAACCTCTTCTAAAAGGTATACGCTTACCCTATACTTTCTTTTTTGATAGACGAGCTCTCTTCTAAGCTGCTCATTTTCCTAAGTTCGCTGTTCTATCATCTAAGAGAGGTTAGAGGTCGGGATTTTACTAGCCGCCTACCGTATTTCCGAAGCCTCCTCGATGTTTACTAGATTATCGGCTATAGGAGGGTTTAGTAGGGGTTTACTAATGTTACTAGGCAGTAGGCGGAACTTTATTCGTTTATATCGAAGTATATCGTAGAAGCTTCGATTAAGGACGATTTAAACCGCCAATAGAAGGGTTTTTTATAGTAACGCTGAGGATAGGCCGCTTATCGATAGTCGGGCTTAATGCGCCTATCTAGAACTTACTAGCGAGTACGTCTATCGAGGAAGGAAAGGTTTAGGCGTTTATCTTACTCTATAGGTCCTACCTCGGGCCCTCGCTCCGGTCACTATAATATAGTAACCCTTTTTTTAACCCATCCCGGGGCGAACTTAGCCGGGGCCTATTTATAGGTACTACTGTAACTTCGACCTAGGAGCTCAGACTAGGATGTTTGATGCACTCGTTTAGGTGGATAAGGCAAGAGGGTGCTAAGGATAAACCTAGCAATCACGTAGTCTACACTTACTTCCACGGTAAACGGGTAATGCTCTCCTAAGGTCAAGTACTCGAGGGATATTCCTCTTCTAGACTTAGGGCAATAGGTTGTTAGTTCACTCTAGAGTACTCTACGGTTAGATTATACTCCTTAAAGGAATGCTAGATCTAGATTATCCGGTAAAGTATTAATTTTAAATTGGAATAACATTCGACTGTAACAATCAAACCTACGCCGACTTACCTAACCTAGGTATATAAATATCCAGTTAAACCGTTAGATCTCGCTCTAGGCCTTAGTTTCCTATTTCGAGGCGGTCCTCGGGGTAGTCTTCCGCTTTCGGGATCGGGTTACCCGTCCCGTCGGTTTAGAGGGCGCCGCGTTATCGCGACCGTTATTTATATTAGGCTCAATAGCTAATGGCTGAACCTAGTCGGGAGACCCCTTATGCAGCTTCTAAAGCTCATCGGCCCTCTACGTGACCTTACGGATGTAGTCCGCGACATTAGCTAACGTAATGTAGTAGTCCTGTACCATCGCGGATTTCTCTTTCTTAAGGTCTATAATCTTTACCTCGAGTCGCTCCTTTTCTAAGGCCCATTCTAACCGATCCAAGTCTAACTCGCTAACGACGGTATTATTAGCTTTAACGGACTGCTCCTAGACGGCTACCTGAAGGGTTTATATAGTTTATTAAGCGGTTTTAAGTTGTTTATAGAGTAACCGATTATTCTTATATATGCTGTTGAGCTCGTTAATCGCCCCGTTATATTAGCCATGGAGGTCTTCGTACGCTCGGGTATACTCGAACCGCATCTTACGTTCCTGATGATAGGTATGTTCGTATACCTTATGTATTTTAGCGTAGTTAGAGAAACCTAAAATAGTACTGCGAGCGGCCCCTAACATAGTAGACATGTTATAAAGCATTTGATCGACCTCAATAAGTTATTAATTAGCGGGAAGGTAGTCGGTCTATATACTGTTATAGGGAGGTGGCGCTTCCTTACTTTTATCGATAGGAATTAACTAACTAGGTTAGACGGCTTTACGCTATTTACACTAGAAGGAGCCTCACCGGCGTCGGATTAAGCTGTTAAGTAGCCATCATTAAGGGGATATTCAGTGTTAATTACTTTCCTCTTATGAGTGACTTTCTTATCTTAGATCGATGGGGGGTCCTTCTATAGTAGAGGGAGATTAGCGAACCTATATAGGCCTATTAAGTCCTAGACCTTACTCCCTAAAAGATATTCACACGATACGATGAGCTCTAGGGCCTAAAATAAAAGGGCCTTTCTTAGGGCGACGACGGTAGATATCAAGGCTTAAACCCGTAATTATCTTTTAAGTTAGCGGGCGTCCATTAATGGCTAATTAAACTTCCTTCCTAGTAGGGCCGGGAACTAATCTGCTCTATCTAACGCCGCACCTTATACTATCTTAAGTTACTACGGCAAGAAGATCTTATATTATTTAACTTTTAGGACCCTTTAAGGTTCCTAAAATTCGACTCTTAACGGGCATTTAGGCCCTTTAATGTTCCTTTAATTAGTATATATATAATAAAATTAGGACGCACTAGGATGGTTTATGAAGAGGGCCCTCTTCCCCGGGTCGTTCCGTTAAGGCGCTTAAAAAGTAATAATCTATACCTTACTATTAAGGGATAGGTCTAAGCTACCCGCGCAGCTGGTTACTATAGTTATTCTCCTTGCGTACTTATAGAGTTTTAGTGTATGTTTAAAAGGTTTTAATCGGTCTTAATAAGACGTAGGAGCTATATAACGTGATGACTATATTACACCAGGATATCCCCTAAGTAGATCATTTTAATATTAACGAGGAGTTTCTAAAAGAACTTAGTCAGGACTTTTCCTATTTTAATCCCTATCCGCATGATTTCATATCCGACGACCTTAAATAGCAATGCCAGTCGAATTTAGCGTTTAATTCGCTTAACGTGCCACCCTTACCGATAATGGAGTAGTTAGACTACGGAGCACAGCGAACGGATCATATAGCGTAGATAGGAGAAGATCTCACACTATAAACATAGCCTACTGCTACTAATCATGACATGACTAATGAAGCCCCGAAAGCGGGAGGGGAGCTGGAAACCGTCGTTCTTAAGCTTCAGGAGAGAATAGAACGACTCGAGAAGGAACTTAAGAATGTCCAGAATGAGTAAGCTTTTTCTTTCAGTAGAAATGGTTAAAGTTAGGCTAACGCAATGCTAAAAGGCGAGAGGAGGAGAGGGAAAGGTAAAGTAGTTCGAAATTTGATGACCCATGACTAATTAGTAAGTAGATTGTACATGGAGGTTAAAAAGAACGTTAAAAACCTAGAGGATTAGAATGTAGAACTGAAGCAGTTAGTTGTCAACCTAGTCGAGGAACTAAGTGAGGCTGGGGTTATCACGTCGCGTTAGAGCCGGAACAGGATCACTATGTTGTAGAGGATCAGCATGAAGGGAATAGACTAGCTTCATTACTCAACCCGTCTCTAGAGTCGAACAATTTAAACGGACTAAGTTGCGCGAATCATTGATCTGCACTTACGCCAGATCCAGATTAAACCTATACTGGGAATATCCTCCTATAGTGTGCACGTCATCAGCAGCTCGTCATGAAGCAGTTTGTCGGGCGATGAATCATATTCCGGTCCTCTCTACATCATGTAATACTATTTCTGGTACAAGCATTGAGTACGTGGTGCTAAACTATTTCCCGGTACAAGGATGGGAGGGGTACGTAGTGAAATGCTATCTCCCGGTACAAGGATGGGAGGGGTACGTGGTGAAATCTATCTCCCGGTACAAGGATGGGAGGGGTACGTAGTGAAATGCTATCTCCC
>NW_013550606.1:291524-312575 GCF_000835455.1 Fonsecaea pedrosoi CBS 271.37 | reverse complement strand
TAAGTAGATTGTACATGGAGGTTAAAAAGAACGTTAAAAACCTAGAGGATTAGAATGTAGAACTGAAGCAGTTAGTTGTCAACCTAGTCGAGGAACTAAGTGAGGCTGGGGTTATCACGTCGCGTTAGAGCCGGAACAGGATCACTATGTTGTAGAGGATCAGCATGAAGGGAATAGACTAGCTTCATTACTCAACCCGTCTCTAGAGTCGAACAATTTAAACGGACTAAGTTGCGCGAATCATTGATCTGCACTTACGCCAGATCCAGATTAAACCTATACTGGGAATATCCTCCTATAGTGTGCACGTCATCAGCAGCTCGTCATGAAGCAGTTTGTCGGGCGATGAATCATATTCCGGTCCTCTCTACATCATGTAATACTATTTCTGGTACAAGCATTGAGTACGTGGTGCTAAACTATTTCCCGGTACAAGGATGGGAGGGGTACGTAGTGAAATGCTATCTCCCGGTACAAGGATGGGAGGGGTACGTGGTGAAATGCTATCTCCCGGTACAAGGACGGGAGGGGTACGTCGGGCAACACGCTATACGAGGAAGAGGCAGTTCCTGGTACAGAGGGGGGACGAGGAAAAGGTAAGTCCTGGTACGGAGGGGGAACCTATTTCCCAGTATAAGCATTGGGGTACGTCGGGCACATGCCTTCTCCCAGTACAAGCATTGGGGCCACGTCCCGGCTGAGGACCCGTTTCCCCCCCCCCCCCCCCTACGGGAGGCCTAGCGGCATTATACTTCGTATTACTATATCGTGTCTAGTCGACACTTCAGAGTGATAACTAGGGAGCCCCGAAATAAGTCCCTACATCCTACGGAAGCTCAGTAGCGCATATCTTGGAAGTTGGGGGCCGAAGCTCTAATCAGGACAGCGGGCGCTACGCCTGTCAGGGTAGGCCACATACACTGCCGACCATTACCGGCAAGGATGGCGCCATGGGGCCAGTCTCTGCGGTCTATCGCAGTAGCCGAGCGATAGTTTCAGGGATTCAGACTCGATCCGCCGGAATTAAGGCGGCGTATAGCTCCGGAGAGCCTTCGATTAGTGAGTGTAGGTGACGAACGATGAATTGCCGTTAGCCGCCGGCCCGGGCCGCGCTAGTATTTAGTATGATATAAGGTGCCCTCGATTAGACTATACTATTACCGAACGGATAGATATCTAGCCTTCGCTACGACGCTAAGAGTTAATAAACTAAGTAATTACTTTAATAAAGAAAGTGATGCTACTAAGGTTACAGGATGGCCCCCGAGTACTAAATAAGCTATCGGCAGCCTTAGTAAAGAATCAACAAGAAAGGCATCAGCTACCTAACCTTTACTCAATCGATATCTATTAGGGCTAATACATGGTAAACTCGCCTAGTACCGACGGAAGCCTACTAGTATTAGAAGACGTCGCTGTCTATAGGTATAAGCTGCATCACCGTCGCCTTCTAGTATTTCTAAATTTAGGCCTTTATCTAAACATCCCTCCACTCCGTCAGCCTTTTCTACTAAAAACATGTTTAGCTGGCTTATAAAAGTGATTTTAGATTGCTTTATACAAAGGAGAACATCAGAATCCACCTTCTACATAAAGGCGCGATCGTCTAAGATGTTCATTATCGCCGCGTGCGCCCTAGCTGTTTTCACTGACTCGTACCTCTATAGTATAGTAAGTAGAATTACAGCGATAATAGCCTATCCACTGACTCCTACTAAGGTAGTCCTAATCCTCCCTTTCGCACTAGTTAATCGGGTAGGAGTATAGGAGAGTGATGGTATATTCAGGATCCGCATCTAAGAGTACACTTTCTAACTATGTAAAGTCGGACTATGGACATCGGCACTATTAGCCTACTATACGGTAGCTAGTTTAGCGATCTATCCGGTTACTGGCTATCTAGCAGATTATTTTACCTTACGCCGCACTACCTTCATTCTCGGTCTTCTCGTCCTTACCGGCTCTACTATACTCTTATATATTAGCTTATTAACGGCCCTCTTTATCCTTAGAAGACTTCTATAGGGTGCCTCGAGTGCCATCACATAGACTACAGTACTCACCGTTACGGTAGAAACCGTAGATACGAGTGAAGTAGGGAGAACTATGGGCTTCTATAGCCTAGGGATGAGCCTAGCTATACTTCTCGGTCCTATCCTAGGAGGACTATTATTCTAATACCGTAGCTACTAATCTATCTATAGTCTCGCATTCGGCCTCCTCGCTATTGATATTATCTGGAGGCTCTTAATTATGGAAAGAAACGTCGATACTTAGAATATCGACCCCTAGCGTTAGAATTACTAGACCTTTAACTACGGAGATGATAGTACGCCTAGAATAGTCCCGCTAGGTTAGAGGGACGAATTTTTCGACGTAGAGTTACTCTCTTAGGGGATACGAACTCTATAACTCGAAGATTCACTAGGAGATATAAGTTCGGCTATTATATTATAATATATTAATTACGCGTTGCCTAAATTTACCTAATAGGCAATCATTCTACGAGATGCCCGGCTCTAGGTTACCCTTTAGGCGAGTCTTATATAAGTTACCTTAATCGCTTCCTTAGATGCCGTTCTCCCTCTTTTTATCTATAGAATATTCTCCTAGGGACCGTAAGGCGCCGGTCTGATCTTCATCCCTATAGTGATCCTATCTCTCCTAGCGATTTATATAGGTAGTATTATCGACATCGTTAGCCCTAAATAGGTTATGATAGCCGGATTCTCGGCTGCAGCCCCCGCATTATTGATGTTACGGCTGATCGAAGAAGATACTGTTAGCTAGGTCGTTCTATTGTATACTCTACTCCTCCTCTTAAGTACGGGATTAGCTTTCGTCGGCGCGCCGTTAATGGCGGAGATCACGTTCGCGGTCGAGGTAATCGAATATACTCGCCCTAGAGCATTCGGTCCTAGGGGGGCTATTACGTAGGCCTATACCTTCTATTATGTATTTATTTCTAGTGACTTATTAATAGGCCCCCTCTAGGGCGGCTTTATCGAAAAGATCGTAGGGTAGAAGATAATAACCTTAACTTTTACCCTCCTCAGTGCGTTAATGGTAGTTCTAACGGGCATTTTCACTAGGGGTTATATCGCTATAAGGCGATCGCCTTACCGATGCTTAAAGAGGACTCGACTAAGTTAGTTACTAGTGTATTTTCCAGGCTCGGAATGTAAGCGGAGGTATAATACGTAATCGACGGTAAAAGCTATTAAGTAACGTCCCCGCTATTATACACGTAGTTCGGCTACTAACTAACCTCTAAAGATATTAGCTTTAGTATTACCCTTTCCGCCGACTAAATCCCTATATAATGGTAGTAATCATTACTTCGATGATCCATCCGTATCCGTCATTACGCTAAGATTTTATCGCTTTCCTAGTAGCGTATAAAGTATAAGCCGTTCTCTATTCTCCTTTACCGTAATCTAAATAGTGTTTATACCTAAGCCAGTTTCCATTTAAAGTACACCCTACCCTATAAAACTCCCGATATAAGTCCTCCGAGTCTAGCGGCCTACATACTTACGCTACTCTATATTATTACCGTATCTAAGTTTATCACTAATAGTTACTTCGTCTTACCGCTATTAAAGCTACCGGGTCTATAGATAACTCGGTTTTTACGGCTCCGAATACTCTACGTTCGTTAGTCCCCTAGGGTTTCGGAGAATAAGTATATTCATAAACTACATTAGAGATACGGACCCCTCGTAAGGATAGGCCCGAACGAAATTAGTGTATCTTCTATAGATACGGTTAGGAAGGTACTTAACTTTCTAAAGGATAATATCTATATACCTCACTTTATATTCTACGGGTAATAGTTAAATACAGCTTCTACCTCATCTAGGTTTACTTACGAAGTACTAGAGCTCTAAATATGTTTACCATAATGGATAGAAAACAATATGCCGAACGGAAAAAGATGATATCGAAAAGCTACACTAAATTAACTATCTTATCTTCCGGCGCCCTACGAGAGACGTTTAATGTTCTAGTCTTAGAGTAGCTCTTACTACTTATAGAAGAGAGTTCTACTACGAGGATACTAATAGAAGTGTACGATCTAAATCGAGTATATACGATGGATATCTTCATAAGCTACTAGTACGGGTCCTCCTTAAAAATAACATTCATCTAAGACATGAAGCGCCGTTAATGGTACTTTACGAGATATTTTCGGAGTAGACCCTATTTTTTTACCATAATAGAGATACTAGGTTTTCTTACTCTCCTCTCTCGGCTAAACGCTCCCTTTAGAGCGAGGTCGATTAAGAAGGCTCTTAACGAGCTTAAGAATTAGAACCTCGAAATATACGATAAGGCTATAGGGCTTATTATTACCGAAGAATCGAGTGGGATTATCATAGCGAAGAGGGAGTACCCTGTTATTTTAGCGTAACTATATATCTCACTATAACGTTTACACTTAGAGATTACGGATCTTAGTTCGCCGTAGAAATAGTCTACCTACCCTTTTCGATACGAACTTACTAGCGAAATGTTCGACCATAACTTAGGTACTTACGAAACCATTAGAAATGCTATTTCGTGCATTCAATTTAAGCTGTCGCGTTATCTAAAAGTCTAGGAAAAATTACGTACCGAACTTTAAAAGCTCGTACCTATTTAATCTTTATATAGGGGAGGTAGCGAAATTCTTCTTTCTAGTCTTTAGGTAGTTAACTCCTATCCATTATTAAATGCAGTCATACTAGAAACATTTCGAGTATGGCCCGTAGCGCGTATACGGCTACGACTATCACCGATAGTATACTCGCTGGAGGGTTACGCGAACATCCCCCGTTATGTTAAGATCTAGGTCTACCCCTATACACTACATCGCAACGTCGACGTTTTTTCTAAGCTAGATGCTTAGATACCCGAACGCTGGACTTACTCTAGTCCTGAAAAGGTTGAAACGATGAGAAAATGGCTGCTGCCGTTCGGTAGTAGCGAGAGAATGTATATCGGGAACCATTTCGCAAACATAAGTGAGTGAACCTCTCTACGCTGTACGATTAAAACTGTTTTGAACATTTAACCTAGTAACTAAGTACCTTATTACGGCAATATATATAAAATATACTAGTACTGTCGTCTACTAACGCGATATGAACCTTACCGATGGATTCATTACTAGACCTTAAGGGGGGAAATTGATTCTATAGTTCCAGTACGCCTAGGCTATACTATTTAACCGTCGCGATACTGGATCGGCCTCTAATTGAATAACTACGGTTAGAGATATACGAAGCGAGAGTTTTAAACAGTAAAAGGCACTATTTACGCATTTAGCACTTTCTCATTACGATCTTTCATCATTCTTATATAGTTCGATGCGGTTCTTCTACTATCTTAGGAAGGAAAGGGATACTACATATAAAGATTGAGCTTAGGTAGATTTAAGGCTAGTGTACTCTACCTTAAAGGGCAAGAGAATATAGTAGATTTGAGAACGAAATACATAGTACCCGTATAGCACTTCGCTTAAGGCCAAAAACTTATAGGGGAACTCCCGAGTTACTTATTCTAGGAGAGTCATCGACACTAGGCGTACCTTTAAGGGCAGTTATTAGGTCTGACGGCGGCGTTAGGGAGCGGTTTCCCTGACAATTCAGCCGCTGCCTGTAAGTATGCATCGACAGCGGGTAGAACGCTACCGTAACGCACGCCGTTGATCACGGTAACGGTTATATTAACTTGATCTAGAGTGAAACTTACTCCGTTTACTATAAGACCTCTCAACCCATTAACAACGAATTGTAATGTTCCATCGTTAACTAAGGTTATGTTTACTGTAATAACGTTCGGGTCGAGATTATCTACGTTAAGGAACGCTGCATTAAGGGCGCCCTTTTAGTTAAGCTTATCGCCCTTAGCGGTAAGAGCTGATGCCGCTACGTTTACTAAGTCTTAGCCACTAAGCGAGGGTACTATAGATAAGAATTAAGAAATACGGGAGGTATCGCCGGCCTAAATTAACTACGTAATGCCGACGTTAAAGGCTGAAATTTAGCGGGCGGTAAGAATAGGTGTACCTAGGGATAACGCCGGGGTGAGTGTAAGGATTGTTATAATAATGCCGGCGTAATATATATTAGATGTAGACGTAAAGAGAGGTCTATAGTAGTGTTGTGAAAAGGCGATGTGAAGAGATTACGATGAAAATTTATTCTTCTGATTAATAGATAGTTATACGATCGGTGTTTCTTATGTCTAGACTGTAAAATTATAGATTATATTAAGTACTTATACGCTCTATAGTACTACTAGTAAAATATATATAAGTCTACATTTAAATAGAGAGGACGTATCGGGAGCTAATAGTGCTTGCTTATAGTTTTGCGCCTATTACGGATTATAGCCCTTCCGGGCCCCGGAATGGCCCCTAGGGAGGCGGCCGGAGCGAAAGATTCACACTAATTCGTCTAGGACTTCCTTCCTACTCGGCTTCTATAACAATGAGTTCCCTATTTAGGGCGCTCTTAATGTGGCCCGGAAATTGGAACTTCCTTGCTATAATGCCTAGTATAAATTATTTCGTTTCTTCCAGGTAAGGTGCGCGAGATTTCTAGCCGGCTTCTATTATCCAGTGTAAGGCTGATGAAGGGGCGCAGTCTTTCTAAGCCCTCCTAGATGGTAACACTTATAGTAGTAAGCCGAAAGGCTAGGAATAGGGCACCGTCGTGCGAAGAGACGGATCGCGCGTAACTCGATATACTAATGGCCTAGCCGTTCTCTACACGAATACGCTTAACTTTATGTTAGAAGGGAAAATTCTTTAGCGGACTACACCTAGTCTAAACCCTACATACGTTTTGGATTTTAGGAAGGTTTACATAGCGGTAGTTAAAAATTAAGTTAGTCTTTATTATATAATACAAAAAATTCGCGAGTGCTAAATCCATCCGGAAGGGCTGTAGCTGGAATTACCAGAAGTACTGTCCTCGATACGCTAGGAAGCAAGCCAATATTTTTCAGCTTCTATCTACTCTTGAAAGCATTTTCCGAGAGCATTCTATATTCTTAACAGAGCTTCATTAGCGCACTGGAGTAGATCTAGTGTCGAACACCATTCTTTTTGATAGTGTAGAATGCTTTTTTATAGGTGATGATTCTTAAACGTAAGCTTATCGAGCGTTTCTAAGTAGTCCCGTCGCTAAAACTCGTCTACCCTTTAGATTAAGGAGTCGATTGAGAAGGATTCTTCTGGAGTAGCGGGTACCGTTGACGGGATCTAGGAATCGTAGATAGACTCGGCATCCATGATTTTTTTCTATTCGGACTAGGCCTAGAGGAGATAATGTAGAGGGGTTGAATAATTTCCTCTATAGAACTCTATAGTAAAATGCCTATATTCTAGGAACGGCATCCCTTATATCCTAAAGGTCCGATATGCAATGGAACTAAGATTTAGCCTCATAGTTCCTCGATAAAGGAACCTAGAGTGGACCATACTTGGGCCCTCCCCTACTTGTTATAGGTAGAAAACATAGCCGAAATAGCCTTTTACTTTAACTGGACGTCCGCTGTTCTATTCCTCAAAAATTCCATTTCAACCGAAAAGTCATTTGGTTTCGTAGTGAGCTTATAAAGACTAATTAAAATGTTTTGTTTCTGCATAATCTAGCCGAGGCGATTCAATCAGGCATCACTGAGGTATCCATTAGACGAAGACTAACTTAGACTATAACACACCGTATTGTCGAAATGGTACCCCCAAAATCTGTCTACCACATGCGTACAGAAAGCCACAATCACACATATCCCTAAGCTCAGCAAGGATCGATTGCCCAAATCTCTTGGGCCATTACAGGAACCCGATGGCGAAGAAAACCTAGCCCATGACAATAATATAAAGGGCCAGACACGCCACTCTGAAATCTGAGGGGACTTTAGGAATTTCTCGGTACTCTAAGAGTGTAGAAAAGCGAGTTTAGAAGTGTACACTATATACGGTTAGATAATGTACGCTTTATATTACGCAAAGATAATGTTTCGGCGGCAAGAGGATAATCAAAAAGCCGTGGCTTAGGATATATCTTTTCGGAATATCATATATCTTCGTGGAGTAAACTAGAATTCTTGTCCTAAATCACGGTATTTCCATCGAGGTAACAATAGATAGAAAGAATAAATGCGGAACTGGTAAAATAGATGCCGCTCGCTAAACCAGCGGAGATAAATTCAGCGCTATACTATATATCCTATCTAAATGAATATCTAGGAAGATGTAAGGGGATTAATGTTAAACGCTATACGAGATTGAAAGTCTGACACAGCCGCAGTTTAAGGGTCCTACTGGGGTAGTAGGTTCGATACTGCGCCTCTAATGGGCCCGGCAACTATATCAAGATCAGAATAAGTGGTGTAGTACTCGTCTTTCCCGTTAGGAAGCCCCGGAGTTCCTGGAGCCGTAGGCTACTACCATACCCAGTAAATTATATATGGAGTGTTAATCGGTAAATCTAGGGGTATAAGGACATCAGTCTCGCACCATTATTCATTAATAGACCTAGGCTAGTCAGGAGTAGGATTTAGGTGTTCTTCCTGGCGACTCTCAGATATACTACCGCCGTTAATCTAATAATACCTCCCATCGTTAAAGTTCTAAGCCGTAAGGAGTTTACCGCGGCGATCCCCTCTAGTGCCATCTATTGTCCATTAGAGAACCCCTATTAATAGGTCGTTATTAGTGGGCTGGCTAGTCCTAAAGATAAAGACCGTCCCGCCTCCCTACGGCTTACTAGGTTAGATTTAAGGGAGGGTAACGTAGCCGTTCTCAAGGTATTTCATGGCTATATAAGCTCTAGGTGACGCGCTTAGACGGGGGTAGCCATCCGTTTAATTAGCGCTTTCTTAAGTGGGCGAATATACGAGATCCGAATCATCTACCCTCGTTCTTCCTGAGTCTAACGGTAGTAAGAGATAGGTCATTATATTATCGTAAAAACCTAGATCGGATCGAGATATATAGCCGCGAGGATAACCGTTATTCCCGATGAAGAACCCATTTTCGACCACCGTAAGCTGCTCATTCTACGTATAAGTAAGAGCTTAACTAAGTAGAATCGTAGTGGGAAGGAATATCTAATGTATAATAGGTTCAGGATGTAGAGCTCTCGGTCTAGAGCCGAACTTTAAAAGCCTGGCTCTTGATATATATCTACTGAGACCCGGTTTTTAGAACTCCTTAGTGATAGTCGTAGATTACTAACCCCCATCTATTTATGTATAGGAAGCGGGGACCTAGAACCGGGCTAGGAGTAGACATTACCAGCTGGATGGGAAAGTTACGTTTAGGTTAACTTTATACGGATGTCGATCTAACGGATAAGTCTCAAAACAACTTAGGCACTAGAGTTTTAGCGAATGAAAATACCAGAAACACAAAAAGCGATATTTCCATTTCAGTGATTCTCAAATGCTTTAAGCGGTTTAGAGGTGGCATATAGTTAGAGGGCTTAAGAGATAGTGGGCTCCGGATGAAGGTAGGAAATCGATTTATATCAGCTAAATCGTATAATATACATTCATATTAAATGATCGACTAAATGAAATAGCTATGTAATAAGAACTGACATTTACTAACTTCTAAACACGCATTATAAGCCCTATTTATGATTTATTTAATGCTAATCTGCGAACACTATGTAGTTTAACACTACACTCCGAAAATGGCGTAAATAACTGCGAAGATATAGGAAGGATCCGGCCGAGATTAGGCTGCTCCCCCAGTAGAGATGTTAGCGTCCTCGTTTACTGATATCGCTGTAGCGGATGAACGAAATGTAGATACAGGGATTTGGCTGAAGCCATATGTTAGATTCGATGCATTAAACCCCGTAGCAGTAGAGCAAGCAGTGAAAGTAGCAGTGCTAGTGCTGGTTAACGGAGGACCAGTGCTAGTGTTGATAGGATAAAGGCCGGTAGTGCATGTAATAGGGGAAATTATCGAAGATGAATTAGCGAAAGACGTTGCGACTCCTGGGCGGCTTAGAGCGATGGTTCTAGAGCCAGTTAGGTTATCTATCTAAATCTGGAGCGTAATAACTAGTGTGCGAAAGGAAGCATTACTCGATAGTGTTAAGGTTAGCTCGGGGATACTAATGTTCTAATGTCTTGCTGGACTTATTACGAGTACATGTCTAAGAGACAGTACGATTGGTGCTATCAGGAGGAAGCGTATAGTAGTTAATTAGGTCCTACTTATAATTAAGTTTAACTCTAAAACAACTTTAAGAGATGTCTTTAAGAAGTTAGAGAAAAGTACTGCATATTTACAGTAGTATCTATAGACATCTTTAATTCCTGAAACGGGCCCGTAAGAGGGAACCTTAAGGTTCCCGACAACGGGATTCCGCAACGCTATAACTGTAGCCGAAGAGGCTTAAATCTAAAGACCTAGACGTCTAATAAACTCTAAAACTCATTAATCCAGTATAATTCAACTTTTAAATAAAGACTAATAAACGCGGGGTTTACTATAGGTCCTGTTTTCCGGCCTTTATAGGGGATAAACCCCGGGTATAGGAAGGGAGACGGAAAAGAGGTCCTTCGGTGAGCTCATTAAGGTCCCTTAAATTAGTCCGAGGTTTCTTTTCTAGGGCTTTCATAGGTGCGAGAATGACTATAAAGTAAGGATAGCTTCGGATTTCTCTTTTTTTTTAGTCTCTAATAACCCTTTATTAGACCGTTTTAATGGCGTCTTCGGGGTCTAGAGGTTAGGAAGGGTAACCTTTAAGTAGCTACGACATCGTGCCGTATTCTAGAAATATCTATCCTATAGATGCTTTAGATTCCTTACTACCATAAGGATCGTCCCTAAACCTTTAGGATAAGGGTAGTCAACCTCTAGTTAACGGTGCTTAAGGAGAGGGAGGATAGGGTTCAGGAAAAACCGGTAACCATAGCGAAGCGAAAGCGAAAGCGAAAGCGAAAGCGTCGGGGAAACATACACGACTTTAAAAAGTAACCATTAAAAGGATAATGAAATGCGAAGAAAAACACTACTATAGAATCCTTAACGTGTCGCTATTAGCTCCGCAGGACGAAATTCGTGAGGCCTTCCGTAAACTCAGCTTTTTGACCTATCTAGATAAGACTAACTTTAGTCATGTAAAGGATGCATTTTAAAGTCAGCTTATAATTTATAGATCTGAAGTTTAACTGCTAATAGAGCTATAGGAGTCTCGAACGCTTATTAGGTATTAGAAAGCATAGTTAATAGGAGGCGTTACGATAGAGAGGGCATAATATATAAGCCGAATGTCGAGGACGCCGAGGGCCTTTTTAACGATGTATCTGCGAGTTTTACTAATAACGCGTATGATGCTAACCTATACGACTCGCACGACTTAACCGACGATGATATGTCCGACTAAGACGATAGGGGTAGTGATGAACCTAACGACTTGACGTTAGCGATCTATAAATAGGTAACGCCATTTATTAATCAATTTCTCCGCGGTATACCTACTAATCTTAATAAACTTAAAGAGTTAAATGGGTAATTACTGACACGTAATAAGAAGGATAATGTCCGGGATCTTAAGTTCTACATTAATACTAACGTTCTATAGGCGATGGCCTAGGGACTGGCTAATGCTTTTAGAACCCTAGATAAAGAGCTAACTAATAAGAAGGAGGTGGAAACCTTAGCGAACCTAGACGAGCAACTCGAAAAGCTAAAAAGGTCTTTCCGTTACCCCGAAGACTAGAAGATCGAGCATCCTACGGGCATTAAAGAGAAAGTTAAGCAGGAGCTTCGAAAGCGAAGTAAAGGAAAGGAGCGCGCTAATCCCGCGCTAGAAAGTACTCTAAATAACGACGTATAAGCTAGCTTATCTACGAATTAAGGATAAGAGCGTCGGGCTCCCGCGCTAGAAAGTACTCTAAATAACGACGCATAAGCTGGCTCATCTACGGATTAAGGATAAGAGTACGCTGATCAGATCATAACGGACATCGATAGCTAGGTAGGAAATCTATTAGGCCATCTAATTACCGTATTACTAGCTACCTTAGTAGAGGTAGGAAGGGTTCGGAGTAAGGTACTCTAGATTTAGGCTGAATAGAAGTATAATATCTACATCACCGACGACGGAGATGCCATCTTATATTATAAGGCTCTTTCTAAAGAAGGGAAGGACCCGTATACCTACGAATTTATAGTAATGACCCCGAGGATACCCTACTTTCAGGTTAAGACGGGCGCGGAGATCGGTCGCCGGAATATTAAAGTCTACCTAGAATTAGGGAATAAATATCGGATTTATACTGATAAAGGTGACGATAATATACTAAAGTATACTTAGAGATAGAAAGACAACTTTCAGGATCTACTATTCGTCGCGTTAAAGCTACGAAAATCCAGTACAGCCGGTAAAACGCCTAAGGCCGCTAATACATAATATTTCGTCCTATAGAAGGACCCCTAAAAAGCTTAGGGTACTCGGTTCGCGGTCATAGCTAGAAACTACTTCAAGAGTATAGTAGACGACGACGAAAGAAAGCTTATCGAGAAGTATTATAGATCTATAGGCGTCTTAGCCCTATAGGAGATGAATCCTAAAACGCTATAGCTATCAGCGGATACTCCACTAGGATAATAACTTCTATCCGCCGGGCGGTCAGGTTCGTTATTAAGTGCGTAATCATTAGTTAGTTTAAATGCCCCGGCGCTACTACTAAATGGTGGGAATGTAGTGGCTTAAGACGTGATGACGACTCTCTAGAGCTCCATCGCTTCGCTTTAAATACATATATAAAGGATAGAGTTAAGGTTTAAGAGTACGATGATGTCGATGAATGAGGCAATTTTAAAGCAATAGGAGTAGTAGACGAAGATGTAAGAAAGTATAGATCGCGATCGAGTTAAACAAACCTCCATTAATAAGGAGCTCCTCGTACTCCTTAGAAATCTAACTCTAGGGTTACTAAACAGCTCCTCGGTAAATTTAACATAAGATTAACGTTAGTTCCCTCCATAACGAAGCTAGGAAATAGAATTAAGATGTCTAGCGTATATTCTTCAGGTAGTACGATTTCTCTCCGGCGTTTAGTATTTATCTAGCTAGCCCCTCGTATTAGGTGTTCCTAGTCTAGTGTTAGCGTAGGTGTCCCTAATTCTACTCGTAGTTTTAGCTCGGTTTATATTTACCGTCGGTAGGATCCGTACGGCTAATTTACAGCGTATCTTACGCATAATTTTTAGTAGTTAGCTTATATAATGGAACGATTACCCTTTACTCGAACCGGGAATTTCTATACATAAGGCTTTCTACTACTAGCTATCCCTGGCGAGATCTATATAAGCTTTATGTTTACTTTAGGAGAATAACATTCCTTCCTTTATAATATTAGACGACTATAGCTAGTAGTATAAAGCCTTAAAGCCTCCATAAATATATCATTTAAATTCCTATACAGTACTATATACCTTAAACTAGTTATTACTATACACCTTACTAGCTTAATAAACTTTTTATAGGTTCAATAGTAACATAAAAGTTTATAACTCGAAAGTAGTAGACTCATCTTAAGGTCGAGTAAGGTAAATCATCCTCGACCGCTAATTAATAACGACGTCGAAAAATTGATCCTTAGATAGACCTCTTCCATCCTCATCGTAGGGATGTAGGCCATCGTTCCTCTATAGATAGCGCGTCACCTTCTCACTAACTTCGTCCCGTTTATAGTCGCTCTCTATAAGATTCCATTTACTATTTTCCCAGATCGAGATTAATACAGTTTATTTATAGATAGGTTAAGATTCCTACATTAGGTTAGTTTCCCTAAGATATAAAGCTTTATTTTCTATATACCTATTGGGGTGAGGGAGATTCTAACATTAATCGTGACCTATATACCGGTAGTAGAGATCTAAATACACTCGGGCTAGAGGTTTACTATATAGGTCTTGGCGAGCCTCCGTAACCGGGAGTAGCCGGTGAATTTTACCGCTTCTTTCTCACTACCGACTTACTTTATGCGCTCGCGTTCGGATTCTAGCTAAGAATTATCTTCTTTACCTAGCCTATATCGATGGGATACATTTACGGGCTTTCGAAAACGAACCGGAATTAGGAAGGTAGACGTAAGTTACTTCACCTTCCTCTCTTGAGGCTAGTAGTTAAACTTTAGGTATCTATCCCTAGCGGTACGTCTACGTTAGTATCCTACCCTTCCATATTAACGTCCTATTTACGCGACTCTTAATAAGTTATATCGACGCCACTTTAATCCTATATATTAACGTCTTAATCGTAGGGCTCGCTACCATTCTCACTAGGATCCTGATTTAAGGGTTGGCTGTCCTACTCAGCGGACGGTAGTTCTTTAGAGGGTAATTTCACGATCCCGAAAAAGGTAATGTAGACTAATTTTCGAATAAGGAAAGATGTTACTCCCTTACCGAGATCATCGTTAATATTATTAAGATGTTTAAAGAATAAAAATGGTTAGCTGCTCTCGTAGGCGGAGCTAATAATCTACCCTCGGCGATGCGAGATTTTCTCGCCTAATCCGTCTACGGATGAGATGAAAACTGGGTTATCCTCCGACATTTCCGTTACCGTCTTCATCATTTCAGTAATCTAATCTTTAAAGTTCTCTAGGAGCCCATCCGGGTATTTATATCTTTTCGGGTCGCGAGCCATAAGTAGTATATCGCGGGCGATTACTCGATCTACATCCTTAGTCCTTAACCGGTGGATCTCTTCCGATTTAAAACCTAGTCGGTAAGCTAGTGTTCCGATACCTCGCTATAAAGTAGGATTAGGTTTCCGTAGCTATAGCGTTACCTCTCTAGCTTCTTTCTTCGCTGCCTAAGGAACCATCTCTAGTACGAAGCGCATCGTATAGGCGACGATTTACCGGTACCCGATAGTTATTTAATGGGTAAGGCTTTTAGGAACCGACTGGAAAGAGGACTCGGAAGTTTAGAGGACGACCTACCCGTTAGTCTAGTTTACGCTAGAGAAGGTATATTCTACCGCTTCTCGGATTAAATACTTAGACCTCCTTTTAGAGTTCACGAATAGTCTCCGTAGAATAGCGGCGTATAGTTTAATGTATATAAGATCTTATCGTAGGGTATAGAACGTCGGAATTAGGTAGGGGATTAAACTTAACTATCTTAGAATATCGCCGCGATGTCTCGTGTCCCTAATCTCTCGGAATATTTAACCCTCGGACATTAGCTGCGTAACCTTATTTAAGTCATACGGTGACGCCTCCGGAGCCCTTAACTAAAGCTCCGTAACGGTGTCTAGATCCGTAAGGTAGTATAGCTCTCTATTCTTACGGAAGATTTTCTTCTACGTGTCGAAGATGAGCTCGGTATAGTAGATGATTTCCTAATAAATCGTTAGAACGAGATTTAATTATTTATAGGGTAACTAACTAGTTCTATATTCATTCCGATCATCTTATAAAGCGTCCTAATGTTAAAGCTATATTTACTGCTAGTCTAGAGTCTATAAAAGGGTAGGAGGCGCTTAAAAGCGGCACTAATATCCCTACGAGCTAAAAAACGTCTTAGAATATCCCTCTTACTCTTTATAAGACGAGCCCAGTATTAGAACTCGGTAAACTTATTACCGGTAGACTCGTAGTATATAATCTTTAGAAATATAATACCGTCCGAGAAATTTAGAGAATTTAAATACTCTTCTAATAAAGCCCTCTTTAATTTGTCGCTTAATCCTACGGGCCTTAGTAGAGATTTTAAAGATAGGTAGGCGCTAGACATTACCTTCTAGATAGAGATCCACTATCTACTACTTATCTATAGCTCTTAATTTTGCCGACTCTCTAGTAGCTTAGATGCGATGTTTCCCTATCAGGCATTTAATATATATATTAGGAGGAAATTTAAGCAGCGGCGGTAGCTCTTTCGGATTATCTAGGAGTCTATCGAGAGATACCTCTAAGGTTCCTATAAACTCGATGGCGCGTATTAGGTCAGCTAATGAGATGATCGTAGGTACGTGACGCTCTAGTCCTTCTCGGAGGTACCCTTCCTCCTCGTAGATAGCCTTTAGTCTCTCGACATTTACCCTATCGAGATCTCTTATATTCTCAGGCGTAAATCGAAGAACGTTAAGTATGACGCGAGCTTTTCCTCGAAAGTTAGACGCTTTATCTCTAATAATATCTCGCTAATAGTCATTTACTTCGCTTTAACTGACCATGATGGCGGCTCGTAATCTATATATTTACCTGATCCCTAGCTCGTTAAGTAGAAAAAAAGTATTTCTTTATACTAGTCTAAACTAAGGTTATATCCATTTTCGAGTGAGATAAAGACCTAACCAGCGCTCTTAGGTCTATATTTTAGGCTCGAAAGGGCCCATTCTAGGGAACTATAAGGATGAGTTATACGTTCGGCTTCCTAGTGATAACCAGTGATATTATATTTCTCCGTAAGCCTATTTATTTCTTTCTCTCTACTAAAATACGTTCTATCATCTCCTATCCTTATCTAGTTATAAGTCCTATATAGAAAGCCTCTAACCGTAATATAGTCTTCCTAGGGAGCGGCGGCGATTATCTAGCGAACATCTAAAGACCTAATAACTCTAATCTCCTAGAGAGTTAGGTAGAGAGCTCTACTAGATACTCTCGCGTTCTTATGAAGAGTACGACGAAGTCGGGTCTACGCGACCTTTATCTTCCGTCGAAATATAAGACTTAAGGAGTTAATTAGAGAGAAGATTCCCCTTAGTTATTCTACGAAGGAGCTTACCGTATTAAGCTAGGTAGTTCCGTCGCCGTTGTTCTTAGATCAGATATAGGAGAGTAGTTCACCCTTAGTAGCGCCTCTATCACCGAGAAATAGATAAAACGCCTTTACGAGCTGAAACATAAAAACTTAGTCTAGACTTATAAGGTATTTAGTTATGAAGGTGTATACTACACCGTATCTAATTACGAGGCCATCTCTCTAAACTACTTTATTACGTGCGATAAATCACTTAACGAGGTATAGCTCGCCTTAATATTCGCTTAGGTAAGTCTATAAGGTCTGACCTTATCTATAGCTGAGAATTTATCCAGTCCCTCGAAGGCATCGTATATCTCGCTACTCACGGTCTTCGGCACTCTAAGATTATATACTCTAATATCCTAGTATCGCTAGAAGGAGTTGTGAAAATTAGTACGTCTACATAGTGCCGAACATTCGTAACTACTAACCACTTTATATTCAGTAAATCTTAAACTGTATCAAAACGGCGCACGAGCTCCGGTAAAACAGGATCTTACTGCGCTAGGTTCAGCCGTGATGAGTATTATAAATAAAAAACATGTCGAAAGGGGGAAATTCTCTATAATGAACCCATCTCTTTAGTCGTCGGAGGCTATAAGCTTTCTATCTTTAACGATGAATAGCACATACGAAGCGTTGTCATCGCATTCATTTCTAGATCTTGCAAAACCTCATTACCTTTCGTGGATCGTATTGTATGCGCTAAGGAAAGCTTACAATGCCGTAGCGCCAATTTAAAGAGACAAAATTTATTTAGTTACTTACACCGCATTTGAGAATCCCTATTGTCGCGGACTTCCATATACGTAAATAGTAATCGACATCCCGACGTGGTGAAACACCCTGCGTGATGAAATGGGCAGGCGGTACTTTAACTTCCTCCGCCTGGTGACCGCCACAAGTAGAGTAAATCATTGATCCAAGTACAGCCCTATGTTGAGAAGGCTCGAAGCTATCGTACATACCGTCTCTGCTTTAAAAATACGCCACAGTGACTCTATTGATGCCCTGCTTCGTCAGCTGCATGAAAAAGCAAGGAAACTGTCTGCAGCCTCTGAAGAGCACAATACCGGCTCAGGAAGCTTTTCAGCATAATAAGAATAGAACATTCACGTCGTTGAATCGTATTGTAAATTATCATGTTCGTAGCCACCACTGTCCACGATATGTGCTGCCATGTCCTGCTGCAGCGCACCCCGGCCAGGTACTTCAACGCCGATCGACATACAGCCGAGGACCGACCCGAGGACGGCGGCGCGTAAACAACCCATAAAGCAGCAGCTATAGGCGTGGCTCAAAGGCACCGCCACGTGGCTGGTGTTATCTTGCCGCCTTGAGCGCACGTTTCCGGTCCTTGGCTACGCGGGGATACCAGCGCCATTCTGGAACCTTCCACCGACACGTGCCATCTGACTCCAATAATACAGATTGGCTTAGTCAGATCGGCCTTGGCTCGATTGCCGTGAACACCAATTGCACCGCAGTAAGTTAACTTACTGGGAAAGCGATATCAGCCTCGCCGCAACTGCGCCTGCCTGCTGGGCTGTACTTCAGCCTGACCGAATAGTCTTCACTATGCATCCTCCGTGTCCCTCAACGCAATTGCGACTGTGGCTCGATTATTGGTGCTTGCCCTCGCTGTCAAACAAGGCGCCTGTGCTTTTGGTTACAGCAACGTTAACTTCTCTCCCTCTGCAATCCGTCGCAGGAGCAACGGCGATCCCACATCCTTCGATGGGCCCCAGCCCCAACAGCCTCCTTTAACCACTTCTCTTACCATGAAGTTTAGCTGATAGGCCTTGGCGTCTCCCCTCCCTCAAACTCTACTCTTTGCCGTTTCCTCAGATCAGAGTTCCGACGATGCGCCTATTGAAAGCCGGTAGCGATGGCACGCTAAGGCTGACGAAGAACTTAAGCAAAAACATTCCGAGATATGCGATCCTTTCGCACACATGGTCGACAAATGACGAGGACGAAGTGACTTTTGCCGACTTAAACGATGGATCCGGGAAGAACAAGGATGGGTATGTCAAGATTCACTTCTGCTGGACACAGGCTCAGAAGGATAACAATATCCAACATTTCTGGGTGGACACATGCTGCATTGACAAATCAAATCGCCCTGAGCTCGACGAAGCTATTGTTTCAATGTTTCGCTGGTACCGTGATGCCGAAAAGTGTTATGTGTATCTGTCCGACGTGTCCGTGGGCGTTGGTGGCCGTCATCGCTCAAGTGAAGCCACATGGGAGTCGGATTTTCGGAACAGCCGATGGTTCACCCGTGGCTGGACGCTCCAAGAACTGCTGGCACCGAAATCGGTCGATTTCTTTTCACGAGAGGGGACATGGCTGGGCAATCGGTGTACTCTAGAGCGACCGATTCACGAGATCACGGGCATTCCAATTATGGCTCTTCGCGGTGTCGCTGTGGCTAATTTCAGTGTGCCCGAGCGGATGCGATGGACCACGAAGCGAAATACTACGAGGCCGGAGGACAAAGCATAC
This sequence comes from Fonsecaea pedrosoi CBS 271.37, assembly GCF_000835455.1. Classification (NCBI taxonomy): domain Eukaryota; kingdom Fungi; phylum Ascomycota; class Eurotiomycetes; order Chaetothyriales; family Herpotrichiellaceae; genus Fonsecaea; species Fonsecaea pedrosoi. Next base: position 293,284 of record NW_013550606.1, on the reverse strand, counting down.
TGCCTACTGGGCATCTTTGGCGTATTTCTATCTCCCATTTATGGTGAAGGCGAGCAGCATGCCTTTCTTCGGCTCCAGGATGAAATCGATAGACGCTTAGGGAGCAGGGCTAATGCAGAACAGCTACTGCATGGCCAACGGCCCAGCCCGGTGTGGCATGTTCCCTTTGACCGTCCGCTGGAATTTGTGGGCCGCGCAAACGAATTGAACCGTCTGAAACGGCAGATATGTGACCCCAGTAGCCATGGAATGGTGTCCATCCTTGGGCTAGGAGGAATGGGAAAAAGTCGTCTGGCACTAGAGCTGGTCCTCCAACTCAGGTCGGAACACCTCCATTGGTCGATCTTCTGGATCGAGGCCACGGATCAGTTGACCTTTGAAAGGGATATACTCGAGATCGGCAAGAAGCTTGGAATTCCGGAAATTGAAGACGATAAAGCCGACGTTAAAATGTTGGTCAAACAATGGCTCAGCAATGTGACCAGGGACAGCTGGCTTTTGGTCCTCGACAACGCGGACGACGAGGCGGTGTGGACGAAGAGATCGAATCCCACCGATCGGAAATCCACACTCGTGGATTGTCTACCTCGCTCGACCCACGGCTCTATTCTTATCACCACCCGATCACGCAGTGTGGCCATCTATCTCGCTGGAAAAGAGATGATCGAATTGTCGACAATGTCACCTGATGAAGCGAGGACAATACTCACGAACACATTGGAGAAACCAGAGATGGCCGCGGACGAGAATCTCACCTCCGTATTGCTCGAGAAGCTGACTTATCTCCCCCTAGCCATTATCCAAGCAGCTTCTTACATAAATATGACGCAAGATCCCTTGGAGACCTATCTAGAGCTACTCTTCGAACCTGAGGAAGAAGTAATCAAACTTCTGAGCGAGGATTTTGGCGACCGATCACGATACTCTACTGCTCAGAATGCGGTCGCGATGACATGGCTTGTCTCGTTTAACCAAATCCGCCAGCACCACCCCTTCGCCGCAGATCTTCTGAGCTCGATGGCTTGCCTTCACGAAAAGAACATTCCACGATCCCTCCTACCAGCAATCAGCTTGAAAAAAGATGCGATTGATGCTTTTGCCACACTGAAAGGATACTCATTCGTGACAAGACAGACTGGAGAGAAAGATAGACAGATTCACGAGGAGTTGTACGAGATGCATCAGCTGGTACACTTGGCCGTTCGCAATTGGCTCAGAACCCAAGGCACGCTAGGTGATTGGATGAAAGCCTCCCTTTCACGAGTCACCGAGCTTTTCCCGACACGTGACCATAAGCACCGAGGTGTCTGGACCCTCTATCTGCCGCACGCTCAACGACTTTGTGGAGACGAGAAGGTGGAAGACTCCTCTGAGCGATACCAGCTCCTCGAAAAGATGGGGTTATGCTTTATTGTTGATGGGAAGTACGACGAAGCGGTGAAAATGCATTCCGCGGTCGTGGAGTGGAGGGAGAAAAACTTAGAGCCTCTACAAGAGCTTACACTATCTGGTTACAATAACCTTGGAGAGGCATTGAATTGGAAGGGTGATTTCTTTAGTGCTGAGAAGTATCTTGAGAAGGCTTTCGTAGGGCGAAAGAATATACTTGGGGTAGAGGATCCCTCGACGCTGACCAGCATGGCGAACCTAGCCTCGACTTACCGAAATCAAGGCCGGTGGGAGGCGGCCGAGCAGCTGTTTGTGCAAGTGATGGAGACGAGCAAGACGAAGCTGGGCGCCGACCATCCAGACACGCTGAC
>NW_013550606.1:0-291105 GCF_000835455.1 Fonsecaea pedrosoi CBS 271.37 | reverse complement strand
GACTAGCATGAACAATCTTGCTTTCACCTGGAAAGGACAAGGCCGGTGGGAGGCGGCCGAGCAGCTGGAGGTGCAAGTGATAGAGACTCGCAAGACGAAGCTGGGCGCCGACCATCCAGACACGCTGACTAGCATGAACAATCTTGCTTTCACCTGGAAAGGACAAGGCCGGCGTTCAGACGCTGTAAACCTCATGAGGGAGTGTGTTCGGCGTGGGCAACCAGTTCTGGGCCTTAATCATCCCTTCTATGTCTCCTCTTCTAGCGTACTTGCGAGATGGGAGGTAGAGGAGAGTAATAAAAGGGCCTAGATCCTTGATGACTGGCAAAAATACTTCAAACACGTACAGCTTCGAATCTAAAATTAATGTTTTCTTCAGCCTCTGTTTCGCTATGCTTCTACACGTGTAATCCCTCTCTCTCTTCCATGAGGCCTACTAATATCCTCTTCGAATGATCGGCGCCTTCCGCACTCGACTGTCAAATCGCGACGCCGGTATAATAGTGAAGGGTCATTATGGAAGCACTGGGGGTGTGCTGAAGGACAGATTCCCTAGAGTAAGGTTCCTTGATTCGTAAGGTGTCTAGATGGCGGAGGCGTCAACGCCGAGACCATGGATGGTCGAAGTACCGACGTGAGGCTGGGATGAGTGGAACATACTTTATACTGATCCGCTGGAGACTAGAAAGATTTAGACGCGATGAAATCGATAGCGAGCGATGCAAGGGCATCTCAGGAGCATAGAGTACGCATCGCTGAGCGCCAAGTAAGAAGAGATCGAAATCGAGATTGAACATCGGCGCAGCTCGAGGCTGCCATAGCAGCAGACACTTTCCACTAATTCGAGCGGTTCAGCTGCAAGGCGCTGCAGTAGAGAAGGAAGTCGCGATGCGGCGGTGCTAGAGTGGCCGTTGAGGCGGCAAGTATTCTGAGCCACCATTTTTGTGGCGCGTGGCGTAGTGTGGCTGATACGTTACTGGTCATATACGTGGCACCGTACTCGGTCGGTCCTCGGGTGTTTGTCGATCTGAGTGGATGTACCAGATAAGGGTCTCCAGGAGCTGCAAGCAGCGGCGCCGACGACGAATAAAGACAGATAACCATGAGATAATTTGTGTCAGGAGAGAGGGATATCAATATTCTATGCCTATTTTTTCCAAATTAAAACTGAATAGGAAATGGCACCCTGAACCGAAGAACCGTGTTTTCGGTCGATTTCGATTCGCTGTCCAAATCGTGGCTTCAAGAAACCAAATGCGGGTATTAATGAGCGATATTGGTGATGGTGATCGGAAGATACTCTTAGATTACAAAAATGACGTTGACTGACTGATGACGGCTTTATGTCGCGAGACGACTGTGATATCGTTCGAAGTACCTGGTGCTTGTTTCACCACGGAGGGTTTTTCGTTACGGCGGGATGTGGATTATCATGTGCGATTGGATTTAAAAGGGATAGTGCCTAGTAAAATTGTGGAGAAGTCGGTGCTAGACCTAAATTTCGTACGGTCAATTATGTACTCGCCTGATATGGTAAGCATAGTCAGGATGAGTCGTGGTCCTGGATGGTCCTAAAAATGGGACTTTACGAAATAAATAGTGACTTCTTTTAGGCTCTCGAGTTCTAGGTATAAATGACAGAGGCTCCATTGCGGCTGATATCAAAGACAATCTAAGCAATAAAATATCAAAACATACTTTAATTAGTAGCAACAGAAGTTTGCTCTCTCCCTTACCCCATTAACATAATAAAGACCAGTGAAAACCTTAAATAGGTCGACCGGGAAACGCAGACTGTTCTCTAAAACCGTCTAGTTAGTATTAGAGCGAACGAGACCGGGGACGGGGTCGACCAGCGCTGTAAAGTAGTAGAAGCGTAGGCATTGCTAATGAAGCGACAGGCGGGTGCAGGGTAGCTGATTATTCAGTCGAAGCCAATCTTCATGGATATTTTCGGTGATAACAGCGACGACTAGGACTACGCGTTGGCGACTCATAGACAATAGGTTGCAGTCTAACGAGTTCTCAGTTAAAGAGATGGTGATCACTATAGGATCCTTAGTATACGAGAGGGTAGTTCCGACGTAGTTATCCTTTATGGCTTTACGGAAATAGGAAAAGACGTTTACCCGTATTTTAACCTAGATGATAAGGCCCCTAACGTATACCGACGTAAGCCTAAGATCTACCACTCCTTTAAGGGAGGAGCTTATTAATGTAATAGGTGTCGTAAGGGCGGCTAAAGCGTTAGGGGTGTTAAGTACGAATATTAAGGGAATGAAGAAATATAACGAGGATAAGGACGAGTATAGAACACTTCACGAAGGCGTCTAGATCGATTAGAGCCCTAATAGAGATAGGCTAAAAAGTATTAAGATTTAAACAGTATCATACCGTTAGAGTATTATACTTATGGCTTTTATTACATCGCTATTAGATGGGCTGCGAATTAGTAATATATTAGACTTCTTAGAGTAACTTAACATCTAAAATGATCCTTAGGTTAATCCATAATGTCGCTAGTACCTAATGAATGTCTAAATATATAGTATACTCCTTCGTATTCACTTTAATTAGTAGCTCTCCCGCTTTCTTTTCCTTCCTCTTAGTGTCGAATGGCGCGTAGCTTCTAGTACGGACTTCTTAAAGGTGTCGTAGCCGACTACCTTAATAATGGATTCGGAAGAGACCTACTTTATCTACAGCTCGAAGATATACTTTACTCCGGTGATCGAGTATAGTGTACTCTTAACGACTCGAACCGAAAACATATCTAAGAATTAAAGAAGTCTAGGCTTAACGTTTTATAGTCGAATATTACCTTCATTATTAAATCCGGCCTTACTCTCTTAGCCCTTCTCCCCTTCTCCGTCATTATGCTACCTATTATCGATCGATCTAGATGCCTACGGCTTACTGGGATTAGGGCCATCGTCTACTTCTTCAGTAGGTGAGGCTGATATCACTCGCTTAACTAGGAAGTTAATATAGCTATTAGGTCGAATACCGTCATCAGGTCTATAGTCCTTCTCGTGACGGCGATTAAGTAGCGAGTACCGTAATATCTTTTTCTACGGTAAACGTTTCGAGGTGGTTAGTTCAATAGGTAACGTTATGGGCATTTCTCTAAAACTTTTACCCGCGGGTAGGTTAGACGGCGCCTCGTACTCCTAAACCTTAGTATCAGCTAGTTATTATATAGATTATAGGTAGATAGTGATCATATAATGCGCCTACCTCATCATCGCTGTCTCTAGTAAGGACCATCATATATGGCCCCCGCGTAATGTCCCTAGTAGGAGGTCTCTCGTAGTCGCTTTCTTCAATCTCGATTCCTGTAGAGATGTGAGATTAGCTAATACGTACACTCTTCAACCGTTACACATTATACGTACTACCGCGCCCGGCGCGTAGGATGTTAGATTCCATTATACTTCCGTTCTTAGTCAGTCTTTACCACAATATATATAATATAGTTAACCTTTATAGAGGAGCGAATAAGGGGTGTTCTAGTAAAAGTAAGAAGAGGAGGATGAGGATGAGGAGAAAGATGAGGAGAAAGAAGAGAATGTAGAGAGGTCGGGAACTAGAGCATCCTTTTATACCTTAAATTTATTCCGTGTTCGCTTATTCAGTGAAACTCCACTTATTAGCGTACTGCAAGGTAAACTACCTTAAAGGCTCTCGTAGCTAGGGTTGCGATCCTTTAGCGAATCCGTAGGATAATGATAGTAACATAACTGAATATCACTCCTAGAAGAGATCTAGCTTCTTAGGATATAGCCTAGGGTGGTATTTATTACCGCCTAGTAATACTATAGGTAGTACTTATCTACTAGACTCCTCCGGACGAACGTTAAGCACTATAAGACTTACCGCTTACGTTATATAGGGTAAATCTAACCCTTCGAAAATGGCGAGGACCTTTATTCTACCTAAAGGCCCTCTCGAGATATTAGGTTCTTTATTAAAGGCTGGAAATCAACTGTAAGTATATAGGGAGTTCTATAGAGTATAGACAATTTAAGTCTAGAGTATCTATAGGAGTTAGCTGTACGGAGTTTCCTAGGCGCCGATGATACTACCGTTACTCCGTCTTTATAGTAATTAGGTAATAAACTACCCTAAATTTACTCCTTATTTTATATGGTCGCTACGCTAAGGGGCCGCTCCGAGGGAGGACCGAAAGTAATGGAGGGCTCTAAGTCGAGGAGACGAGGGTAATACCGTATGCGAGTACAGCTGAAGTATATCCTACATTCTCCCGGATTTTCGCCTCCTAAACTAGTCCGTTTACTGGCCGGAAATGTTAGAGAGGGCTACTAGGGGGGTAGCTCCCTTCGTATTACCGTCCTCGGAGGCCTATTAATGGAACGTCATATAGTATATAATACGCCTCGTCTTAGTAGATCTTAGAAGCCTTTATAAGCCTTAACGGTCATTCGAGTACTGGCTCGTAAGTCCCCGGCCTCCTATTAAAGTGAGGGATTTATCATGTTAAGTAGGTACGGTACCTTGATCTAGAGTCTACCTTACTGGATCAGCGGTAATATACTATAGGCTGATACGGTAGGTTATTAATGCCGGGATTAGGGTTAATAGTAAATTATAGCTCTAGAGCTACCTAATCTCCGAGGAGAATTAATAAACGGGTAGACGGGAGGGTTAAATTCTAGTTAGCTTTTAGATGATTATCAGTACTCTACTCCTCGACGGGTATAGAGTACGGTATACTTTATTTAGATCCTAGTAGATAGTTATTACTCTAGAACCTTTATTCGTGTAAAATGGAGAGCGCTAGACGGCTGAGAACTATACCGTCATCGATTACTATTAGCTCCGTATACGTCTAGAGTTTACCTTAGTTTAATCTTTTCATAAGTCGTTTCGGAATCCTAGGATTCCGAAAGGATATCCTACCGTTATATTAAATGATCTCATCCGGTCTTTTCCTATTCCTCCTCCCTACTCTCTTCTTTAGTAGCGCAGCCTTTAATCTTATATACATTAAAGTTAACAATCTATCTTTTCTTTCCTATCTATACCGCTAATGATGGCTTCTAGCAGTACCGACTCTAGCTCTAGGTACGGACCTAAGTACCGTTAATTAATAAGTACTGAAGCGGAAGTACTCGGGCTATTTCGGAGGTTACTCCATTTAGTGGCTTCGGACGCGACGATTAATCTCGGAAATCTAGAAGAGGTACGTACGTTAGTATCGGTTATTCTTAGTATTAGGTACTAACGATAAGCTGCGGCAGTTTTCTATCATAATTCGACAATTATATGAGGAGGTCCCTAAGATCGCTAATGCATTAGTAACGATAATCTAGGAGGCGAGGAGTAGCATTAATAACTCTCTTCAGTAAAATCACAATATGGTAGAAAAGAGTACCAGCTACGCTACGAATCGCAGGCGTATGTCGGGTAAGGATCTATCCTACCGAATACCTAAGTCTATAAAGGTTAAGACGATAGACTTCAGTTCTAAGAGCGATTCTAGCCCCCCCGAAACCGGTGAAGTTTACTTCTCGGTTGAAAAATCTACCGCTAATAATACCTAATCGTTATCGGTTTAAAGTGCTGGAGCCGATATAGACGGGTTAAGTAAGGGTATTAATATACCCCGACCCGAGGAGACGTCGCTACCGGATTAATAACTAGACTTTACTTAGGATGTCATTAACCGAGACGAAGACACCGCCGACCGCCGAGGAACCGCCGTTAAAGTAAGTAAGGATATGGAGAAGAGAATTAAGATAACGGAAGAAGTATATAACTATACTAAGAATATATAAGCGGTTATCTTACCTCGACTATCGACGCCTCTCGTAAAGACCGATCTAGTAGTGCTTACTCCTATAAAGCCGGTTAAGGGCGCGTCGCTATAAACGGAAGAGATTCATCGAGAGAGAATCTTAACACTACTTAAAAGCGTTACGTTACCTCCTATATTAGAATCAGGATTACCCTCGCTCGAAACCGATTCCTTTATAGACCTCGTCATTAAGGTAGTAGGGGTCATCCATCAGCTTAAGAAGTACCCGGACGACGTTACGGCGGGGGTCCATTCTAGAATTCTCTAGATATACCGGAGAAATAGTTAAGAGGTAGCTTCCGGGTTAACCCTAGATTAAAGGTAGTCTAATGGATTAACGTAGATCCGTATACTCGAAAATGGGTCGGTACGGAATTAGAAGGGTACGATCCTTAGTATGATAGAATATATAGAGTTCTAGGAGTAGTACGATGAATAAATCCATCTAGCGATAAAGATAATCCGCACCCGAAAGGGTAAGTTAGTGGATTATAAAGGCGCGGCTACCTATGTACTGGATTCCATGTAGAATATACTATCCGGAGCCGGACCTCGAGGGAAATAGATTAGTAGCGTCGGCAGTGTAATAATTAAGAATGAAGGGAACACCGCCGATCTTTCTTCTACTAAGAAGAGCGAGAGTATCATCGTTACGAAGGATCGATAACTTCGGAGGCGAATAAAGGTATAACTTAGTAGGGGTTAAAAATTAAGTAAGACGCTAGTTAAAGAGCTAAGCCTAGGGATTCTTTTCAGCCCGAAAATCTGGTAAGTCTTACTATACTTTAATACTCAGTATAGGCTAAACGCCGTATCGTAGGGAATATACTAAGATGGAGGGGAAGTAGCTCGATAAGTTAATCGGGAACATTTAGTTAGATCCGCGACGGATATAACTACTCGGAATCCTCGGCGTATAGCTCGAGCGGTTAGTCGGCGAAGGATAACCTAATCTCTACGCCTTATACGATGGACTACGCTAAGAGATGCTCGTATCGTAGAAGGAGCTCGAGTACCTACGCGTAACCTTTACTTTAGATTCGGTAAGTAATCGAAATCCCCTAGGAACTCTATTAATTAAAACCACCTTTTTCCGCGTAGGATCCGATACTAAAAGGTACCTTAGATATAGTAGTCCGTAGGTTAATCGGAGACGTTAGTACTAAGGTCCTAGGAAAGTATAAGCTTATAGACGTCGACGCTATAGCGGTGAACAACATATCGGTAACCTATAATATATTTAATAGACTTCGGTACGGAGAATGACTAAATAACGATATAATTAACCTCGCTATAAATATATCAGATAAGCCCGACTTCGTAAAGTACGGCTATAGTGTCCCGCTAGATAAAGTCGGGAAGACTAGAACGGTAGTACCTATCATTCGACTACTCGCGGCTTAGGCTCGGCGAATTAACCGCCTTCGTAGAGGAGAGAGAAATAGGTTTTAAGGTACGACTCCGTTAGTATACTTCTACCTATTAAACTATTATAGTATATACTTTACGCTACTTAAGATTAACGATTAGGAGAGGGTAATCCGTTACTATAACTTAAGGGCGGATTAAGCCACGATTAATAGTAGTAGAAAGTAGACGAGGGTCGCTCGGCTGGTAGAGGTGAGATCTTCCTTAATGTTAAGAACGATAGTCGTCCTGACACGAATATAGGAAGAGTTTACAGACTTAAAATATACGTACATTGAAGCGGTGAGTGTTACTCTCCCGGGGTACTTTCTTTATCGCCGGATTGACGTTTATATCGCGAATAGCCTATACTATAGTAGGCCGAAACCTGGAGCTGTAGTATTAGGGTTATCTGGAATTTTAAGTTATTATCGAATGGTCTCTCCATCGGAGGATGGGATATTATACTAGATCCCGAGCGCATAAAGATAGAGCTTATAGAAGGCTTTTACGCTTCTATATAGGCGGACGCTATAAGTAAATATACGAACGAGTGCGCCGAACCTTCGAGCGATTCGGAGTAGAGTTACGGTAAGAAGTTAAAGAAGCGCCGCAGGATGAATTCGTCGGTAGTGGCTTAACGGCTAACTCGAAAGGCCGCTACTAAGTAACTTATAGTATAGTAGTTGAGATTAGAGATATATCACGTTTACGGCTACTAAGGTTGACATTCTATAGTTAAAGTTAGATTAAAAGAATGATACGAAAAATGTTCGCTAAACTTAAAATAGTTTAAGCTAATCATCATATGATGCCTCCCTCGTATATCTAGTTATAGCGGCTATAAGTGCCTATTAAGAGCTAGGGGCGGGTTAGCCTATAAATGAATGTAGTAGACTTAGCGATAATCGCACCGGCATCGCCAATTATAAAGTATCCGAGATTTTTATATAGTGAGCTTCTATACTACACTGTAAATCAATTTAATATAGTTCTAAGAAATAAAGTCTTAACGCTAGCACTAATATAACTCTACTACGGAACGTACTTTACGAGCGATTTATCGTATAGCGTTTTCACCTTCTCGATAAGCTAAAATTTATATATTATAGTCAGTATAAATGTAGCCCTAAAGTATAATGTAATGATAATAATAGTAATTTTTACCGTTACCGACTAGTACCTATACCGAGCGGTATAAACATTAATAAGGGTTATAGTTAAGCCAGCCGCTGAAGGAAAAAGTCCTAGTCTGTCGGATAATGTCAGTTTTATCTCCGTATATACTACTTTTAACACTTACGAAAATATTCTCTCTACCAGCTAGATATAATTCTTACACTACTTCCACTATAGCTAGTAGAAGCCGACAATTCCTACGAGATAGGAAACAATAGTAAAGGGTAGGAGTAATGTATTCTACACCGCGTACTACACTACCTTATCGTTTATACTCTCTCTAATTCTCTTAGAATTTTCTAAAGAGGTGAACGTACTAGGGAAAAAAATGAAGCTAGCGAGGATCATCCAGGAGAAACCTACGGTAAGTATATTATCCCGTACCGGCGCTTCTCTAGCTTAAAGCGACATTACTATATATAGCGTTTATATAGTTAGTGCCTTATAAGTTCTACTAACCTTAATCTAGGATAGACTGGCTAAAGTAACGTTAAATCTACTACTCATGACGGATATTAGAAAGCTAAAAATTCAAACGAGATGTTTTTAACGTATACTATAAAGCTTTCTAGGGCCCGGGGGGGGGGGGGGGGAGCTATTTTACGCCCTTTCCCGCGAAATAATGCGCTAGGTAATTAAAGGTTAGGTCGAGAAAAGAAACTCCCAGTTTTAGGCCCGAGCTCCTAAGTCACAAGAGATTCTCATTAAGGTAACCTATCTAAGTAGTAATTTAGAAGCGATAGTAGAACCTTCTACTAGAAGTAAGGCTTATAATTTATCGTTTTATTCTAGTTCATAATAATCCTATACCTCTTTCTAAAAGCTTAGTCTTAGACTGCTCTTCACTACGGACGCGCCGCATCTTTCGATAGGAAGGGATCCCATTAATCTTCGAAAGGAATTACTTTATCGTATAAACTACTACTTCTCGGGCGATAATCCGCTTCTCTAAGAGATCTAAAGGATATAAAGATCTAATTTAATATATAACCGTTAATTTTCGGTTTGAAAGTTAGAGCTATGTCGACCTCATCTGGAATCTCATGAGGGCTTAGAGAGAGTAACTTATACTCTCTTTTCAATGGATAATTCTATCTAGCTACCTCTAATATTAAACCTAGATAGGAAAATAAGTCTTAGTACCGTACTATAATAGATGTCCCTAAACCTACCCTCGAGTAAGCTCGAATAAATACTATTGAAATACCCCTCTCTTTCTCGGTCCTAGTTTTAACTTCATAGGAGGTCCCGAAAAATGGTCCCTTCTACGTCCTCCATTATTATAGCTTCTTTTTATTTTGAGCTCGAAAGCCTCTATCTTAAGGTAATTATCCTAAAGCTCTATCGAATATACTCTAACGCTACTTAAGTTATACTCTTAGTCTAAGATGAGAATTTCTTCGGTGATCGCAGTTAGCTTTACGATTACGGTATTCGTCATTTCGTTACTTTATCTCTTTATAGGCTTAAGTAAGTCATTTCTTCCGAATGCCGATTTAATAATAATACGAGTAAAATAGACTTTTCTAAAGCTATCTATCTACTGATAGAATCTAGTTAAATATATCACGAATCGGCTACACTAGCCTATTTAATGTTTCCGATGGCGATAGGAGTATCTTAGGCGATCTCACTAACGACATCTAAGGGGATATTAATAACCTCTTTAGCGATGTAGGTTCTAATATTACTAACGCGCTAGATTTACCTGATTTCTTCCTGATCTTTCTCACTAGATATTATAAAGGTATATATAGGCCTAATATAACGGTATTAGACCCGACTAGGGAGATTCTAGGCTACTCTAACTATACAGCACTATTTCACTTTAAACCGACTACAATTATTAATTCCTATCTTCTAAACGGTACTACGTTAGAAGATCTTCATTAGCTAACTAGGATCGAGGATATAGAGCGTACTCTTAATATAGTTAGTATAGTAATAAGTATGTTTTATATCATCGGTATTATATCTAAAAGTACAGTAATTTTCGCTTCCTTCTAGACAATATATTTTCCTAGGCGTTTTCCTGGATGTTTTACTCTAGGGATTCTTTCGGTAAGCTTTAATCCCGTTATTTTCTCTTCTCCGTTCTAACATTACTATCCGCTAGCTTACATTTTTAGTAACTAGTGTTAGATCCGTTATTTTAACTATAATTATTACGAAAGCCGTCGACATTATTAATAAATATAGGGATAATATCGGTATTGGAGCGGATAAAGGAACTATATTCTTAGGTATAATATAGGCGGTAGTAGCTACTGTACTCCTTGTAACTATATTGTCGATTATCTAGACCTACTAACGCTATACACTGTAAAGTAAAGGATTTAATATTACCTAGAAATTAAAAAGATCTAAGCGAGAGGGAAATTAATTAATATTAACGGAGCCGCGAATACAGTCTAATAGATAGATTTCATAGTGACCTAACTTCAAATATTATAGAGTGTATTTGAGGTATTCCCCGAGCCCTAAGTACAAGATATACATAATACAGAAGAAACGTCGTCGCCATCGCCAAGCATTAAACGAACATGGAATCATGATATGACAATAAGCTAACCCTCTCAGCGAAGAACCTGTAACTACACCCTCTACTGGGTTCCCCTTTACCGGAACCTTCTCTAGTTTACTGAGTTCCCTAAAAGTAGTTCCTCCACTTGAGATATTTCGATCTTAGTTACTGCTCGGCAGCGTATTATCATCTCTCCTATAGAAAACTGAACACTTTATCTACCTCACCCGGTAAAGAAATCATATTACAATAATTAAAATGTTATCTCTAGAGACTCTTATCTTCTAAGAGTATATAGATGAGATCTTCGAATACCTTATACGTAAAGAAACTAAGATGCTTCTAGACCTAAACTATCTAGATAAATAGCGTAGCCTTAACTAGGGGATACGAACGTAACTAGTAGCGTAGTTAGTTACGGTTCGAAACTACCTCGGCCTCCCTCATGAGGTCTTATATCTGACCGTTAATATTATCGACCGCTCTATATCCTTAATGGAAGTAACTCCTAACCGACTAATACTTCTTATAGCTGCATCACTGATTATATCGCTTAAGTATGAATAATAGTACCCTAACTATTTAATGCAGGATATTATCGAAATTTTCGACCTTAAACTAGAAAAAGTGCGTCAAGCGGAGCGTATTATCCTTTAACGGTTAGACTACGACCTTAGTTAGCTAGGGCTAAGTAGCTTCCTATAGAGGATCAACAAAATTAACAATAGAGAGATATAATTAACCGTCTTAGCCCACTACTTCCTAGAGGTAATGTTAAGAGATGAACGATTCGTAAGTAGCTTACCTAGTTTTATAGCTATAGTTATATACTACTTCGTAAGTGAGATATCAGGGTAATCGATATAGGTAAGTCCTTATAAGCTCTACGGCTTTAAGACTTCGATTCTAATAGGACGCTAGATACCGCAATAAGTTAATCTATTAGGCTATTCTAGAGCGGAACTAGAACCTTTCATCTAAATAATACGAGAGTTATGCTAGAACCCTAAGAAGTATCACCCGGAAACCTTTAAGAGGTTCAGTTAAAGATATATAGAGCTGTTCGAGAAAGTCGAAAAGATATTTCAGCTTATAAGGCATTAAGGATGAGATAGATTCGTTCCGACTTAGACTCTCTCTCTCGATCTCTATCGCATAAATACTAGCTTACTTTACTACTTTCTCTCCGTTAAAGATGAGAACTCTCCTTCCGATGTAGCATTTAGCTTTACCGTAATGGCGTTTACCTTTCGGCGCTTTATCTCTTTATAGGCTTAAGTAAGTCTTTCCTCTAGAATGTAGCTTTAATGACAGTACGAGTGTAGTTCTCCTACTATATTAACCGCCTACTAATATACATCCCGCTGAACGTCTTACGAATTAGCTAAACTAGTGTCTTCGTATTAGGGCTGCTCTTATATGGCTTAGCGAACTAAGCTTCCTTAGTTAAAGGTCCTTTAGCTGGGTCCAGTAGACGTAAGGTATAAGTAGTCTAGTAACTAAAGAATAGTATAGTTAAGTAGATGTTATGAGTTAGCTACGAGAGAGTGTAACTATAGAAGGGTAATGAGCGTAGCTATATACTTATGAGGTCTACCCCGAAGAGGTAACTAGAAATGGTATGTTAATATATTGATATGTTAATATGGCGATATAGCAGATGCTAACATATTAACATATCGTATCCTACCTTTCCTGGAAGTCACGTACTATACGTGACCTAGCCTCTTATCGCTCCTTACTTCCTGTCGGGCTGCCCGGTCCCGGTAGACCTTCCCCTGGGCCCGCCCTAGGTCGTACGAAAGGCCGTCTCTAACAACCCGCTCCTTAAGGTGCCCTATTCTAGGTACCTACTTAAAATATAAGGGATGATGCTATAGAGTTATACTGCTCTCTCGCCCTTAGATAATGTAACTCTAGAACTTCATCATACGTACTTTTAGCTTCGTATAACGCCTATTACGGGCTATAAACTCTTATAAGCCGAGGACGCTTCTCCGAACTCGGGTGAAAGCCTTCCTTAGTCGTTTATACGATAGGGTATTCTAGCTACGCTCCCGTATAGAATTAAATTCTTCTATCATTTATAATCGAGACCCTTCGTTATATTACTCTTATAAGTACGGAAATTTCGGATTCGTACCGGACATCTACGACGACGCCCGGTTAGATAGCGAAGTATTAATACTACCCTACGATAACGCCGCTTATAAGACGAGGGTTTTAAGCGACATAGAGTCTCTAATAAAGCCGTTACTGGGATGATTATTTTAAGGCGATAGTTAGTAGGATTTTTACTAGTAGTATTCATATATAATTCGCTACTACTAATGCGCAGGTACTTCTTTTAGTGTATTTACTAGTCTAATCTATATATAGCGCTTTCGATAAACGATTTATAATAAGGTTAGATAGCCGGATCTCTACCGGAGCCATAAAGGCATTATCGAGCTTAGAACTAGATTTAATTAATTAACTAGATAAATGAAATAAATAAACGCGGCATAGAACGAGCTATTATATAACGGCGGCGGTAAGTATCTATAGTATTATAAGAATAAAGCTTATATTCTAGTACTAGGGAAAGGGGCCCAGTTTCCGGCCCTTAGGTAAAGGTCGAGATCCTCGTTTCCCGAAACTAGGCCCCTTCCCATTTTAAATGGATAAGACCTAAGCTTTACCTAAATTCCTTATATATAGAGGAGATTCGTCTACTTTCTATAAATTAGTGGGATACCCTTAAAATGGCTAAAGTTAGGCTTAGTAACCTCGAACGCCGGAGACTACGAGAGGAGTGCCGGGAGCTTCTTTCGAAGTACATTAGTAGGTAAAGGTGACCTTTCCTGTAGATTAGAACTAAGATTATCTTAGAGAGTAAAATAGGCATTAAAGTATACCCGTCTTAGGTTCGTCTTATACCTAAACCGTCTGATCCGTATAGATGGAAAATCATCCCTGAAAGGGAGGACGTTCTATCCGAGCTTTTCTCTAAGAATATAAGTGATCATTCTATACGAGCTTATCGAGACCTATACGAAGGAGTAGATAAAACCTTTAAGGCTGTTTCGTCAGCTCTACCGAATATAAACACCCTAGATTCTATTGTATCGGTATAGAGACGTAATATCCCGGTCTACTTAAGACTCCCTAATAAAGTATACAGTTATAAGACCCTAAAGCTAGCTTTAGCGTAAAAATCGAGCACCTCGAAAATGAAAGCGCTCGGTTTTTCTACGAGCTATACCAGTGGAGAGATAAGGCGACAGCTGAATCAAAAGGTAGACAACTTACAGAAGAAGAAGCTAACCGACTATACGAGACTAATCAGCAGCTTTAAGGTCGAATTCGAGAGTACTTAGATAGGGTAAACTACTTAACGGGCTAAGCCATAAAATGCTTCGAGGGACTAGATAAAGTACTCCTAGTACTCGAGGAGCTAAAATCAGGGCTAACTTTAGGTGTTTCTTTCGGCTCAACGACATCTCGGCGTGGTGAAATGCCCTACGTGCTGAAATAAGGACTAGGCCCTGCGAGCTGTTCTGTTTATCTACGGCCGCGAATAACTCATGGCATTCGATTCGTAACAGTGCAGGCCAGGTCAGTGGCGATTTCCGATTAGTATCACTCCCTCGCCTTCGATCTCAAATAGACCAGCCTAAGGCAGGAGCACGAGATCAGGTTCTATAGATAATCAAACAGTCGATTGAGTAGTGTATCTTCTATCTATATGTCTAACCCGAATGTCTAAACCCCGAAGATTTACGGTGATATAGCGCCTTAAACTCCCTAATATCGTCAGGATGGACGTTTTCTAGAGGCTTTCAGGTACTTTCATTGTCTAGATAACTAAACTACTTCACTAAATGTTAAACTCGTCTTCTCACCTGACGTTTGCCCAGTAATTTCTCGATCTTCCACTGATTATCTTCTAGTTTTATAACAGCGGGTCGACTGCGACTCAAATCTTGGACACCGGTATGGAATTGCACCACCTCAGCCCGGGTTGGCAC
The DNA here is from genome assembly GCF_000835455.1 of Fonsecaea pedrosoi CBS 271.37. Classification (NCBI taxonomy): domain Eukaryota; kingdom Fungi; phylum Ascomycota; class Eurotiomycetes; order Chaetothyriales; family Herpotrichiellaceae; genus Fonsecaea; species Fonsecaea pedrosoi. The sequence goes on along the minus strand of NW_013550606.1, from coordinate 276,167 downwards.
GGCGGTGGGAGGGCTTAGGTTCGAGACTAGCATTTCGCAATCACCGCCCATTTCTGAAGAATCTTTCGTTTTGGCACCTAGAGATGAGTCGCCTGTGATCTTGATTACGGCATTGCTATACCATAGTTACTAGTATTCAATACGTACGGCGGGGTCGGGTAAGTATTAGAAACCTCTCACCGGACTTATCGTGAGGGTTTATAAGATCAACCACCTCGATCTAGTCGAAGTCTGCCGCTAGACGCCCTTAATAGATGATCTCTAGGTCGATCGGGATCGTAGCGGCGGCAGCTTCTGACGGGGTAGCCTAGGGAGAGGGACAGTACTTTCGAGCTCTAGGTACTGCTTCGAATAGGCCACTTAATAGGGATGATAACGAACTGTCGATGCTGATGCAGTCATCACCCGCATCCTAAACGCTATCCGCTTATATTATATACCGTAAAGTGAAACTACCGATTACCGACAGCGTTTAGATCCCTCCGGGGGGGTTAGGATTAAAGTTAAGGGCCGAGATATTTATAAATTTACGGTCGTCTATATCTTCAGAGGGGTACCGCTTAGTCCGTAATCTATAACTAGGTCTTAGTCTTAAGGCTCGGCCTTCTAACTAGGCTAAGGGGCGAGACCGCTTTCGCCGGGTAGTATCGGGAGGCTTAAGCTTATAATTCACGCTCTAGTCTAGCGAACGTTAACGCCTTTATATACGTTACGGCTTAGGAGTACCGTAGAAGTCTTCTAGATAATGCTAAAGGCCGGAGTCCGAAAAGAGTACCGTAGAGTATAATAGATGTAGGCATAGAAAGTAATCCTTAGAGTTTAGACTCGCGATATATTCTAGGATACATCTAGATATATATTACTACTAGATCCCTCGATTTAGGTACTGTTACATCCTTATAGCTACCGGACGCCCGACTTTACTAAGATAGCCGCAGTAATACCCGGTATAGGTAACCGCGTGGCGGAAAGTGACCGGGTCGTATCGTAAGGGAACGTCGAGATTATCGATGTGAGTTTAATAGTGGATTTCCTAATCGTTCTCGTTAGTTATCTAACGGCTGCATCGGAAATAAAACTCGGCGAAACCGAACTATTTAATGTGATGGCTTTTAGAGCACCCGTATATGTACTTCTACCTATCTTTAACGGCAACACTAAATTTAACCTATCAGTAGCTGGAATGATGCCGATGGTTTATAGGAATGTCTCTTACTTACTCTTTAATACTCCGGTTATAGGAAGAAACTAGATAGGAATCTCCTATAGGCCACAATACTTCCTAATAAGTAACGCGAGAATCGTTCGCTCGGAGAGTAATAAGGTCTCGGAGGGTAGAGATCCCTTCGGGGCTTCGCAGAGGGACAGCGAGCGGTAGAGTCCGGGCTAGGCGGTTACGTTTAGGAACTATATGGCGGACGATACGATTAAAATAACTACGCCGTCAGTCCCCGTAGTCGTCTACCTTACTTTAAGTAGTCTAGACTCGCCGTTTAACTTTACGGTAGTTCTCCAACTCTTCGTCTACTAGTAGCTGTCGCCGATTATAAGCCTAGCGCCTCTTAGCCTTTAGTGCTTTCCGCTCCTCTTCAGTAATGTCAGCGGTAAGTTAAAGAGAGAGGTCCTTAATTTATTCGTAAAGGGCGATAAATTACGGGCGGTACTTTAGTTCATCTAAACTTTTACTAGGGATTAACTACGGGAGATCGGGATTTCTCTTCATTAACGCACTACGAAAGTCCTCTATAAGGTCCCGCCGTAGTTCTAACCCTAGGAAGACGGCGGCACCGTCTACGTTACTTATATTATCTAGATAGTAGCCGATAAGAGTTCTTAGGTTCCTATACGCGGCGAACTTCATTACCTATCTAAGCGAGTAGCCGCCATCTACGAACGGGTTAGCTTTAGTAAATTAACTCGGTATAAGATCGCCTTACCGTCTACTTTAATTAGTGCTTCGCGGCGAGGGGTATATAATCCTATTCCTCCTGGAAAGTCTACCCTTTTTACCTAATCGGAATACTAGTAGCTCCACGCGGACTCGTTTTTCTCTTTTTTAGTTAGTCCATTTACGGACATCTCTAGAAAGACTAGATCGTCTAAGACGGCGTCTACCCACTCTATAATCCTAAACCTTCTTCTAGGTGACGGTCTAGCATTAAGGACCGCCTCGATAGTGTTATAGTCCTTAAATACGCGAGCCGAAATAAAGATAGCCAGTAAAAATAAAAGCCCGTTAACGAGTAAAGGAGGTGTAGGATTTAGTCTCTCGTATATAGGATACTTTAGTCTACATTTTAATAGAAGTATAAGTAATGAGGATCTAAGCCTCGGAGCGGCCGACATTCGTCACTTACTTATTAGGATTATCTTATATACCTTTTATGCGCTCTCTTTTAAACCGTATCTTAATCTCTAGCTCTCCGTCTTTCTATGCGACTATATAAAGAAGGTCCTATTAGACATTATTAGTACCGTCTATATTTCATCTCGTCTAGCTTAGAACTAGACCTTATACTTTACCTTGTAGATTTCTTATAATCTTATAGAGGTATAGTAGTACATCTTTAATAGGGTACTAGAGTCTACTCGGCTCGCTTCGTAGATGTAATTATAATAATCGTTCAGCTAGAGTAACTCTTCTATAGCGATATAGTTCTCTATCGTCAGATATATAGGTTCTTTCTCCTCGATGGAGAGCGGAATTTTATATCTCAGTACATTTTTAATGTACTTTCTCTCGTCAGTAAATGAAACTATAAGTAGGCGCTCTAGCTTAGGAAGCGTTTTAACATACTTATAGGAGCTATCGAGTCATAAACGTCTTTAGGGATGGTAAGGTAAGTCTCCCTCTACCATTATAACATGAATTTTCGAATCTTATTCCGTATCGTCCTAACCGTTGCCCGTTTCTTATTCTTATCCTTATCTAGGCTCTTTTCCTTGTCCAGCCTACTAGGCGTCGCGCGTCCGACTACTTCGGTAAAGTATTTTATGACTTCTATACTACGAGGATCGGACCCCGGATATTTCCTTTCGTACCTAGTCCTTATTAGTTTTTATCTCATAGACTCGAGTAGGGCTTCCTAGGTAGCCTACGCTTTCTAAACCTCCATCATCGCCTCGTACTGCGGCTTACTACTCTTAGCAAGTTCTATATAAATAGGCTTCCCGTCGATCCCCGACCTATCCCTAGAGAGCCCATCCTCTAATGCCGCCTCTATCTACTCGTCTAGGTTCAGACCCTTCTAACTTCTTTTCTTGTTCTTGATGCTTATAGTTAATAGCTCCCGAGTATTCTAAGGACCTATACCTATACCGAGAAGGGAAAGTAGAAATCGTACTAGGAGCCGAGTTAGAGGACGTGAAAAGAGTTTACACGATAAAAAGGAGGGGGAAGATACGGCGAGGAGGGGAGAATAGACGATAAAGGAGATAGAAACTCAACGGGACATTAGAAGGGTTAGGGGGACTATATCTAGGAACCCTCCCTCGCGTCAGGGATATAAGCGTACGTCGTACTAGGCCCATCACGCTCATGAAGACCGACTCGTTCTCGCAGGGTCGAGGAGGCAACGTACCGTGGTGCGTCTCTAGGGAGCCCCTCCCCCTAGGGACCTCGTTTTGGGGCCCTCGTTAAAACTTGACGGTCTGGAGGAGGGACGACCTTTGGGCCACCGCCCGACGTGGTCAGCAAGGTGAGCTGGCCCAGCCGAGCCTGAGCCGACGTTAAGCCGGACGCGAGCCAGCCTGAGTAAAAGCGGCGCGAGGTCACGTGTGTTGGAAGGGTGCCGGCGTCGAGATTCCGGTCGTGAAACAGGGGATTCCCAGCTTGATCCACCACATCGGGATTCGCTTCCCGCTTGAGCAATAACCTGACCGTATTCAGGCGACCGTTATAGACCGCCAGCATCAGAGGAGTGAATCCTTTGAAATAACTTCTACCTACGCTCTGTCTCTGTGTTTCGATATCGGCATCATGCGGTGCATTCAGGAGGCGCTCAACCACCTCATCCATCCCCCACTTCGCAGCGCTTAGGAGCGCTGTTTCCCTAAGGACGTTTCGAGCATCGATTTTTGCACCGTTCTTAATGAGGAGCTCCACGATGTCTGATTTTCCCTTTTTGGCAGCATAGCACAGTGGACGGTCCTTAGGGTACTTGCGGTCCTTGGGATCCTCGGGCTCCTTGGTATTCTCAGTGTTGGGGTCAGGCGATTCTTGATTGGGATCAAACCCCAGTTCAAGCAGAAGGCGGACCATCTCGAAGGAGTCCCCGTCGTCTATGGCCCTCAGCAGCCATAATGCCCGATTGCCTTTCAGAGCCTTGTCATCTAGGATTCCGAGTCTCTTGAGCGCTTTGCAAACATTGTCACGTCCTTCCTCTCCGCCTCTTCTGTGGCCAGTATGGTCTCCGTGTGACTGAGTCGAGCTGTTTGGAAGGGCACCTGCGTGGGTGGATTGTGTGGGAGCTTGTGCTGTTGTGCTCTTATCTGATACCCTTTTCCCCTCTGTTTTTTCTTTTCCAGATGCTTGAGCTTTCGGTTGTGCAGGGGACGAGGATTCATTCTTTTTTGCTGGCGTTTTATTCCCATCAACCATGTGCTTAAGTCGTGTAGCTTGTATGTTGTTCGTGTCGATACGTTTTTGAAGTTCCAACGCCGGCGGACCGTCCTGGGCTCTTCTCGATTCTTAGTCCTGACTTCGATAGAACAGAGCGCCTATACAACAGCACTTACGGGTCGACCATGCGTACAAGATCCTCCAGAACATTATGATAGTTGCTCATAAGGGTGTAATAGTCATTCCACGGGATAGACGCGTCACGAAGCTTTTCGGGGTTAAGATTGTAGATGGCCGAGTCCAAGACATGTGAACACCCCCCAAGAGCAGCCTTGAAGCAACTGTGTTTATGACCTGCTTCTCGAAATGGATGTTGAGGGCAATCAGTGGAGCTGAAGATGCGTTGCAAGCCTTTTAGGCTCTTTTCGATGCCAACAAGTGGAGTCTCGATTCTAGATATGGACCAGGAAGGGCCGTCAGCGAAGAAGGCGGCACGTTTTAAATCGTCTTTTGCCTCGTCGCAATCTAGTAATAGGTGGCCAATTTGTCTGGTTGCTTGAGAGGCAGTTATCAGCTCCATAGCGGAAGATGGGCATGCGAGCCAGTGCTGGGAAGAGTCTCATCTAACAAACACACAGCAACTTCGCCGGGTGTTATATGCTGTCAAGCACGAACTTGCGCCCGATTATACCTGGAGTCATCCGCATGTTACGGGGACAATCAGGCTGGCGAGATAATGTAAAGTGCTGTAGACGGTTCAAAAGAGACCCCGCCATGCACTTCGTGACGTGTCAATGCATGCTTCTGCATACGGATGGACCGGATTGGCTGCTTTAGAAGCAGGTTGATGCGAACTGTGCGGGTCCTCCTTGATATGAATTAGCTGCCCCCTAAGTCGGGCATCGAGCACGCCATGTGCGGTCTAGACAATGGCCGCAATTGCCGCATGCCCGGCAAGGTGTTTGTTTGGGCGCACAGAGCCTCATTGGGGCCACCAGGGCTATCATTGGGTGGTGTCGAATGTGGTATCGTCATTTGTGTAACATCAGGGAGAGACAGGCTCTACAGCTAAGATAAGCAACGCGAGATAGAGCCATGGCAACCTCTTCGTCGCAGAGGAGGGCGGGGTTTGGGCGACATGATATATCATCGGCAGATTGAAGTTTGGAGGTGGAAAGTGAAAGATCAAAGGCGGAAGGTAGAAAGAAGGAGGAAGGAATGATGAGGCTGCCGGCCACACTGCCCAAGAAACCTACAGTGGAACCTCGGAGAAACAAACCCCCGAAGATTCTCAGCCTTGCCGACTACAAGTACATGGGCACCTCACCGACACCATAACGGATGGAACAGTCCAGCGGAGGGTATTTATAGGCATGTATGCGGTTATGAGGCGTGGTCTGAGCAGCAAAGGTTCGAGTAGGGGAGAGGAAGATTCTTCGAGGTGGCAAGGAAGCAATCTGGTTCACCCTCTCTCATGGTCCCACCTTTGTCGATCCCTTGCTTTTCACTCGAACAACAGCTACATCTTCCCGGCTCTCATGGCAGAGTGTAGCCTCCGTCAATAAGGACATCACTTCCAGTTTGGAAGCTCGAGGCATCACTCGCCAGGTACAAGTAGAGACCCTTGAGTTCGCGGACATGACCCTGGCGGCCCAGCACTGCCATGCGATGGGCCTCATTCTCACACAGCGGGGAGGCCCCCATCTTTGTCTGGAAGAATCCGGGACTCACAACGTTGACGCGCGCAAAGTCCCTCCACTCTCTCGCGAGGCTCTTGCCGAGATGGGTGACGGCTGCCTTAGTCGCGTTGTACACAGGCTGGTCGACGGGTACGTTGACTATGTGGGCCGACATGCTGGACGTGATGATCAGGTTCCCTCGACCCTGTTGTTTGAAGACCTCGCCCGCGTACTTGGCACAGAAGAAGACGCCATCCACGTTCACTGACATCTGCTTTCGATACTCGTCAACCGTCTGCTCGAGAATCGGCTTTGAGATGGCCATCCCGGCGTTGGCGACGAAGACATCCAGCCGGCCAAAGTCTTTCACCAGCTCGTCCACCGCGTGTTGGACCCGCAACGGCTCTGAAACATCGACCTGATACGCTTTGACCTTGATGCCATGTTGCGACGCCAATTGTTGCCCCTTGGATTTGGCGGCGTCGTTCGTGTTGTACCAGAGTGCCAGATTGGCGCCAGCTTCTGCCATGGTTTCGGCGACCGCAAAACCAATGCCGTCCGACGCACCGGTGATGCACACCAACCGACCTTTCATGGAGAGTTGCTCAAAAACATTGTTGGGTGTGGCCGGGGTTGGCTTTGGGGGCCGGGGAGTCGCGCATTCTTCTATTGACATGGACATACTGGATGGAGTTGGGAATGTGGGAATGAGACGAAGCCAGAACTTGAAGATTTCACACGAGTGAAAGATCGCAAAAGAGATAAGGAGGAGAGGGCCAGAGTCGTCGGTATATGTGGGATTCGCTGACAAGGATTAGTGGCTGTTTCTCGGGGCAATGCCGTCCGATTTGGGACCGATTTGGGATCGACAGGGTCACTTCGGATATTGCTTTGGACGATTCGAGTGCTTTAGTATCAATTGTATGGCACACCAGAGAAAATCGATAAGCAGTGAGTGTCCTTGTTCATCTCGTCCATGCGGCGAATCGATTCCTCCTGACTGGTAGAAGCTCTATAGACAGAGACAGTATCTGCCTAGAGACCAAGGAACCATACTGTTTGTCAATCAGTGTGTGGCTTACAGAAGCGGCATATCCTACTAAGATGGCTGTGACTACATCGAGCTGCCTGGTTACACTACAGCCAAGTGTACGAGAAAGGATGGACAACCCCTCCCAGGTGCCACAACCTTGATTGACAATTACCCGATTGGGGTGCATGGGGCCGTATGCGCACGAGTCATGTACCCCGCACAAGGCTACGAATTCCACACGAGGCTGGTGACGTAACTTTTCTTCCTCGTGGCTGGTGCCTGGTGGTGCTGGTGTGCTAGGCTACACTATAAGCAGCTTTCTATATTTCATCCCTCTCGACTCCTCTAATCCCTAAATCCCAACGAGCTAGTTGAGTTCTGCGTGCTCAACATGGCCACCCAAACACAACCTGAAATCATCCTCTACGACCTGGCCTGCACCAAGAACGTCTGCTTCTCGCCCGCCGTCTGGCGCATCCGCCTCATGCTCAACTACAAACGTATCCCGTACCAGACCATCTTTGTCGAGTTTCCGGACATTGAACCGACGCTGAAAGGGCTGTGAGTGTTCGCCCTCTTTTACGGTTTCCTCCTTGTTATTCCCAGCTACATACTTTCGATACCATGTCTCCCATCTATCACAAGTTAGAGAGGTAGGTATTCTCCCTCACTTGATGACAACCCTGTTATTAGAGGCATCGCCCCCTCGAGCGGAACTAGTTCGTCGTCCCAGATCAAATACACGGTGCCGGCGATCCACCACGTCCCGAGCAACACGTCCATGATGGAGTCGGGTGCGATCGCCCAGTTCCTCGAGTCGACGTACCCGGACCCGCCAGTGCCGTTGACGTCGGAGCTCGGCCGCGAGATCGAGACCCAAACACGCGCCGTGGCTGGGAAGGTGTTCCGCGCATCGATATTGCCGCGCGAAGTGAACGTCCTGTCGCCCCGCGCGCAAGAGTACTTTCGGCGCACGCGCGAGGCTGCGCTGGGCGGCCACCGCCGGCTCGAGGACCTCCTTGATGAGACCAAAGAGGACGAGAGCTGGGCCGCCGTGGACGATGGCATGCGCGCCGTGGGCGAGCTGATGCGCACGAACCGCGCTGACGGGCCCTTTGTGCTGGGTGCCCGTCCCAGCTACACCGACTTCTTCATCGCCGGGTCGCTCCAGAACGCGCGGGTGGTGGACGAGGGCGTGTTTCTACGGAATATGCGCTACCCGGGCTTCAGGGACGTGTATGAGGCGTGTGTGCCGTACATGGAGAAGAATGATTGAGTAGAGATCCCGGAGGGCGGTATTGCGGCTCGTCGGTCGTATAGACGGATACCTAGATAGATACGCTCCGTTCTCTGCTTAACAAATAGAGTTAATGAATAGATGATCAACAAAAATTCCTCCCTGGACGAGAATCGTTGAGATAGAATCACCTAACCACTGCCGAGGACTTGCATAGCGATCCTACCACACACCTACCTTGTACCTACCTAACTACTACGAGATATCCCATAAACACATCTATGGATGTACATGTAGCCATGCATAAAACCACCACATTTACATTCACCCCCTTCCATTTGAGCCTTCTTTTACTGATCCTTCTCGCTCCGCGCACCTCGCTTACTGACTTCTTACCTCTAGGAAAAAGGATTCCCGCATTCTGCCTAAAGTCCCAACCATAATAACCACCGATGACCCGAAGTCTTACCCCAAGTCACCCAGGGTTGGGGCCGATGAGATACTGGGGCTTCTTGGCTGGGTCCTTGGATTGATTACTCCCGCTACTGCCGCTACTACTACCGCCACTACCTCATATAGTCTGGGCAGGGAGGTTGGTAGGGTATCATCCATGCCCGCCAAAGTACTGTTGTACCTGGGAAGGAATTATTATTCTTCCCCCCTCCGGAGTTTGCCCTTTTTGGCCAACTGCAAAAATTTGGGACGCTCTCTCCAGAGCACATCCACAAACTACAAACGGCTCCTGATGTGATAGGCCTGACAGGGAAATGTACCTCTTGTAGGAAGTTCTTCATATTCTCAAACCGTGCTCTGCGTTGATCAGTAGCTAAAGACCAGAATGCTTGAAAAAGGCCCTGTCCGCTGCTGATCAGTAAGTCAGGACTAGGGGGGAAAAGGGAGATACAAATCTGGTCAAACAGTCGCCGTCACACAACCGACATCATGAAGTTCACAGAGGGAATGTGGCGGACCCGGTCGGGCGTGTCTTTCAACTGGATGGGCAACGTGGAGCGGCTTCACGTCGATGAACACAACGCCGTCGACCTCCTGCTCACAAAGGCGCCGAGGAGCCGGGGCGACACCCTCAACGTCGGCACCCTCTCTGCTCGAGTCCGCACTCCGCTTCAAGGTGTCGTCGCCGTGAACTTCTCCCACTGGACCGGCGAGGAGGATCAGGGCCCTCATTTTCCCCTGTTCGAGTCGCCGCCAACCCCAACCATCAATCACTCCAAGGGCCGATCGTTGGACTATACGAGTGGACCGCTGGCCTTGTCCATCAACACCACCCCAAACCAGCTGGCTTTCACATACTCGTCCAACTCGAAAAGACTCACCGGCCACTCATTGCGGTCCATCGCCGTGGTGTCGTCCTCGGACACGCCCAGGTACAGGATCGACGAGGGCATGTACGCACAGCAGGACAACTATATCCTCCTCGAGCTCGACCTCTCGGTCCACGAGAAGATCTACGGGCTCGGGGAGCGGTTTGGCCCGTTTGTGAAGAACGGGCAGACGGTCGACGTCTGGAACGAGGACGGCGGGACCAGTTCCGAGCTGACGTACAAAAACGTCCCCTTCTACCTGTCCAGTCGCGGGTACGGCGTCTTCGTCAACAACCCCGGCAAGGTCATGCTGGAAATCCAGTCGGAGCGGACCACGCGGGTCAACATTGCCCTCCAGGGCGAGAGCCTCGAGTACATGGTCATCGCGGGCCCGTCGCCCAAAGACATCTTGGACCGCTACACGGCCCTGACCGGTCGTCCAGGATTGCCGCCGGCGTGGTCCTACGGTCTCTGGCTCACGACCTCTTTCACCACGTCGTACGACGAGCAGACGGTCACCTCGTTCCTCGAGGGTTTCAAGTCGCGCGATATCCCTCTGAGTGTTTTCCATTTTGACTGTTTCTGGATGAAGTCCTGTGGGTATTCTCCGTGGCAGATTGGTCCTTCCATCACTTCTCCCTTCCGTTTTGAGTTACGTTCTGCAGCTGTAAGCCAACCAACATACTGACGGCCGAGTGAACAGTTCAATGGTGCGACTTCCAATTCGACGACGAAAACTTCCCAGATGCCCAGGGCTACCTGCGCCGCCTGAAGGAGCGCGGCATGAAGGTCTGCGTCTGGATCAACCCGTACATTGCGCAGGCGTCGCCCCTGTTCCTCGAAGGGAAGAAGAAGGGCTACTTCATCATGCGCGCTGGCACGCCGCGGCCGACCGTCTGGCAATGGGACAACTGGCAAGCCGGCATGGCCGTAGTGGATTTCACCAACCCAGCCGCGCGGGAGTGGTACGCCTCGCACCTGCGGAGGTTGATGGACATGGGCGTGGACAGCTTCAAGACCGACTTTGGCGAGCGCATCCCTTTCCTCCCGCACCAAGTCACGTACCACGACGGCAGCGACAGCGTGCGCATGCACAACTTCTACGCCTACCTGTACAACAAGACCGTGTACGAGGCGATGCAGGTCAAGGGCAAGGCGCCGTGTCTCTTTGCTCGATCTGCCACGGCCGGAGGGCAGCAGTTCCCCGTCCATTGGGGAGGAGACTGCGAGAGCACGTTTGAAGCCATGGCCGAGACGTTGCGCGGCGGGCTCTCCCTCGCGCTCTCGGGCTTTGCCTTTTGGGCTCACGATATTGGCGGCTTTGAGGGGCTGCCCGATCCAGCCCTATACAAGCGCTGGGTCCAATTCGGGCTGTTGGGGAGCCACTCCCGTCTACACGGCAGCTCGAGCTACCGCGTGCCTTGGATCTACGACCCAGAGAAATACCCGGGCGAGGATCAAGCCTGCAGCAAGGTCCTGAAGGAGAGCGCAGAGCGGAAACTGGCGCTGATGCCCTACCTCTTGCGCGCGGCGCTCCAAGGCCATCTCAAGGGCACGCCCGTCATGCGAGCCATGTTCCTCGAGTTTGGAGAAACCGACATGAACGTCTGGACTCTAGACACCCAGTATATGCTCGGCAGCGAGCTCCTTGTCGCGCCGGTGTTTGATAAGGGAGGAGAAGTGACCTTCTACGTCCCGCTCTCTCGGACAGACACGAATGCCACCCCTGCCACGCAGTCCAAGTGGCGGAGTTTCTTTGACCACGGCAAAACATATGAAGAAGGCCGGTGGTACACGGAAAAACACAAATTCGATACCTTGCCGCTTCTTATCAGGCCTGGGGCTGTGGTCCCATACAATCCGACCCTGAAGGCGCCAGATGGAGACATCTTCAAGGGTCTGCAGGTCCTAGTCAACGGGCCACTGGTTAGCGAGAAAACAGTCGAGCTTGTCGAAGCCAGGGATGTGTCGCGGGTATCAAAGGCGTTTACTATCGAGCAGAGTCTTGTCATCAAAGGGATAGAAGGCGTCCAAGTTCTAGATTTGTCAAAAGCATAGATATCGACCAGTTTGATCTGAGACTCGAGGACGTGGTCTTGTGGTTTTGAGCGTGTCATTCGTATGATAGACCCAAAATAGAGTAGAGCCAACATTGATTCGGTAGAGGCGTCATGGGGTACATCGAATCGTCACATTCTCCCCCATGTCCAGCCTCCTTGGTTATGATATAGGGGCGGGTGCATTGTAGTTTTGTATCCAAATATGTGACGACAAAGGTCAAATGTAGGAGGAATGGACCCGCGGTTGACCTTTTCGAAGATACAGGACGAATGACAGATGTAGACCGACTATACGTAGGTACATACATATCTTGATAGTTTGTGGCCGTTATAGACGGAAAACTGTGCAAACCTGCCAAACCTGCCAAACCCGCCAAACAATTGCCTGCGTCTGATATCCCGTGACACTTCAACACGCCATACCACGCTGACTATTTCCACAAGAGTCAATAATCGAACGCAATTTCTTCGCAACATGGCAGAGCAAACCGCGCACTTGATCAGCTTGGTGGGCAAGCAACAGTCGAAAAGGTGTCGTGCAAAATGAATCGCCATGGGTTCCGCCCTGTGGACGAGAAGTGGCACCAAAGGACGGCATCATGAGACCTAACAAACAGCTAACAACGCTTTCTATACAGCTCTTACGGGGCATGCTCAACCTGCGGCCGACTTGACCCATTAACCAATCGTACTCTGGCGATGTTGCTCCAAATATGGTGAGGTTTGGAACCATCTCATCTTCAGACCTGGGCCTGAATCTGACCAAGTTCTAAAATGCGGACGACCAAAGCACCGTGCCAGAACCAGGATAGAACGACATCCCAAACGAAGTCGGTCCTCTCCACTTGGCGATCCCTCAAGTCGCCTCCCATCCTGCCATGCCACTGTGACAAGATCCTCTCCACGTATGGGGCATATTCTGGGTTATCTTCCGGCGGGAACCTCGGATCTGACTCGTTTTTGCCCCAGACCAAAGCCACCAACGTCCCACTCCCACCGAAGTTGTACCGTTACACGAGCGCCCTGGCGCCCCAGGAATGCCATTTCGAAAAGGATTGGCTGTGACTTTAGCCGACATACAAAGTCACAGCGGGGTATCTCACGAGGGAACGTTGAGTGTCTAGCTCCGGATAATCATTAGGTGCCACCACCTTTGACCCAATTTGGGATAACAGCTCTTGGTACCTTGCGTGATATGAGGAGGGCGGACTGCGCGGTTTCCACAGTGAAAAGCCGGGGCCCCATGGTTGCGCCCAAGAAACCCCCCCAGAGAACTGATTCAATCAGCCGAACCCCCGCTCCTCCTACCTTTGGCGACTATGATTGCTACTATCAAAAGGACAAGCTTTGAGACAATGTAGCATTCTTCATGGCATTCTGTCGCTACCAGTTCTGCTTTTGGAAACTGCCCGGTGGGTTAGGCGATGAGGACGCTCGTCGACCAAGTCGCTTGAACAGTAATACGCAGCTACTCTCGAAGCGAACATTGCAAATTACCCGTTAGAGTGGTCTCACGTATGGTTCGTCCGTCAAGAGGTGTCCCGGCTCGATCGAAGGAGCTGTCTGGGCCTACACCAATTGTGAAATTGAACATCCATCGGGTTGGTTATATCTCCACCGTTGTTGGATAATGTCTCTGGACCGTTCCAAAGGATCCTGCTTGCATCCGGAGGATATATAAGGTCTGTGACCCTCCACTCTTGTGTAAATCATTGCCAGTTCTCAAAGAACTCCATCATTCTTATCTCAACTTCCACAGCACAAGGGACTAGTCCTTTCTCTTCACCACCTTGGTAAGAGATGGCCGTCGAACAAAAGGCAGGAGATACAATCCACTTTGAAACATCGGACGATGGACTCGGTTATCTCAAGGACGTGGGTCTCCACGATGCTACCCTTGCCAGTGGTGCCCTCGAGGGCACTGCCCAAGAGCACAGCATGGGCGTTTTTCAGGCTTTGAAGGCGTACAAGCGCGCGGCATTCTGGTCGATTCGTAAGTTGAGCCCTGGACTCCAGATAGAGGTATCTGGCCAGCCAGCGAGTTGGATATCTGGTTCTCCTCAGAGCAAAACTAAGTCCTCGAGCAGTCATCTCCACCACCGTCGTCATGGAGGGCTACGACGTCACGCTGTTAGGCTCGTTCTACGGCTATCCGAGCTTTCGACGCAAGTACGGAGAATTTCTGAACGAGGAGAGCGGCTACCAGATCTCGGCCAACTGGCAGCAACGCTTTAACTGCCTAGGTGCCTTTGCCAACATCATCGGCGCTTTGTTGAACGGTTGGGCCACAGCTAGATGGGGCCACCGCAAGGTACTCATGGTCAACTTGTTCTCGCTGGCTGGGCTCATTTTCATCGTCTTCTTCGCCCCTACCATTGAAGTCATGCTCGTCGGACAGTTCCTCTGCAACATCCCCTGGGGTGTTTTTGCCACGACCGGGCCTTCATACGCTGCTGAGGTCACACCATTGGCTATTCGAGGGTATCTCACCGCGTACGTCAACCTCTGCTGGTGCATTGGGCAGTTTATCTCCGCTGGCGTCCTCAAAGGCCTCGTCAACAACACGACGCAGTGGAGTTATCGCACTCCAATGGCGATTCAATGGACTTGGCCGATTCCGCTCTTCCTCGCTGCTTGGTTTGCGCCGGAGTCGCCCTGGTACTTTGTCCGAACGGACCGAATTGAAGCCGCCAGAAAATCGTTAGAAAGGCTGACCCAGCCAGAACACCATGGCGAGATCGATGCCACTATTGCTATGATGGTTCACACGAACAAGCTCGAGCTCCAGGAGCGAGCCGGTGTCAATCTCTGGGATGCTTTCCGAGGCACAAACCGCCGGCGGACTGAGATTGCCTGCATGGGCTTCCTCTCCCAGATCACGAACGGCGGCGCACTCTGCTACAGCGGATCCTTCTTTTTCCAACAGACCGGTATCAGCGCCAATGCCGCGTATGCCATCTCGTTGGCCGGGACCGGCATTGCCTTTCTGGGTACCATCATCTCTTGGTTTTACATTTATCGCTGGGGTCGTCGCATCATCTGGCTCACTGGATTTACCTGTCTGGTGGTGATTTTGTGGACCATCGGTTTCCTGGCTCTGCCATCACAGACCAAGAGTCTAGCGTGGGGACAGTCGATTCTGTGTCTTGTCTGGTTGGGCGCCTACTCCATGACCGTGGGGCCCATCATCTACACACTCGTCGCCGAGATTGGCTCAACTCGACTCCGGACGCAGACGGTGGTCCTGGCGCGCAGCACGTATTATGTTGGGAACATAATCTGCGGTGGACTGCTTCAGCCTGAGCTGATTTCTCCGGGAGCATGGAACGCCAAGGGGAAGACTGTATGTTCCGCTTCTTTCCCTTTCATTTATTTATTGCTTCCAATGCCGCGTTTTTCACTGGTATGCCCTTGCTGACCTCTGATGACTCAAGGCTTTCTTCTGGGCCGGCCTTGCGACGTTGACCTTGCTGTGGGGTTACTTCCGCTTGTTTGAGACCAAAGACAGAACCTTCGGTGAACTGGATTTCATGGTAAGAGAAATACACCCCGATTAGCTGATTGAAAATGTAGTTGCCGTGCGCTGACCAAGATGGACGGTTACAGTTCCAAAATAATGTCCCAGCCCGCAAATCTGCCAAGTATCAGATCAGAGAGGAGGAGCTGTATGCCGCAGACAGCGAGGAGAAGAAGTCGTCATCCCAAGTGGCCTAAGACGGTGTCTGGTTTGTTGCCAGTGACAACGAGGAGAGACGAATGCTGCATATTTGCGGCTATGTAAATGCACGGAGGTTGGCTCTTGATGGAGGAATCTATACCATCTCTATACCATCACTCAATGGCACGAGAACGTGTTGACCTGCCCATTCAGTGCTACCTAGCCACACCCTCCGGGTCGTCTGACTTTGTCTTGTATCAGTCCCACTTTGCAGCCTCACCTAGACACCCAGGCCGGCTTTATTTTGACTAGAGCTTTCCCCTCCCTCCGTCTTCTGTAGTCGAGGTGACATCTTCTCCCAGAGGTGAGGTGAAGTAGTAGAACACAGGCGAGGCTGTGGAGAGGTCGGCCCGGCACGGTGGAGGGTGTAGACCACCTGTGCAATGCATGGCGAAGGCACTTTACGAGTGTGGTAGTTAGTGTTTTGAGGATAGGGGGCGTGGAGGTCTGGACCTTTTGATGATCGTTGTCCCCGTCAGAGGTCAATGAGAAGAGCAGGGAGGGGAGGAAAGTGGAATTGAGGCGGAAAAGAGATCCGTCGGCCTCGTCGTCTCGCCTCGGGCCATTTCATCATCGGAGCGTCATAACGTTGACGTGGGAAAAGCAGCCCGGCCATTGGAATTGCTTCACGGTGGAGAAAAGAATGAGTTGGGTGATTGAAGGGTGAGTAAAGCAAGGAGTGAGGCACATCAGATCAAGATGGGGAATAAATCCCTTATAAACAGCATCACTCACACCCTCCCTCTCCCATTTTCCTCACAACCTCCACCTCGAAACATCAATGCCGCTCAAGCCTCACTGTATCTCTGTCCAAACATACCTCAAGCCCACCTCAGTTCGACTTGGTGCTCACCGAACTCGCCTTCTTCTCTCATCTCTGCACCACCCGCCCATCACGACGGCTCAGCCTCGCCTCCAGACCCTGCAACGTCACTTCTCATCCTCGTCGCCCACCATGACATCAAACGTGAACTCGCGCAATCAGTCATTCAAGCTCGACAAACTGTTCGACGTCTCTAACAAAGTGGCCCTCGTGACGGGCGGCGGCAGCGGCATCGGGCTGATGATCACGCAGGCGCTGGCGACCAACGGGGCCAAAGTCTACATCTGCGGACGGACCGAGGAGAAGCTCGAGCGGGTGGCCGAGCTGTACGGCCAGGACATCCCCGGCCAGATCATCCCCGTGACGGCGGACGTGTCGCAAAAGGACGACATCAAGAGACTCGTGGGCGAGATCTCGTCCAAGGAGAAGTGTCTGTGCATCCTGGTCAACAACGCGGGCATCTCGCTCAACACGCAGCAGACCGAGGCATCGTCGGCGGAAGAGATGTCCAAGAACCTGTTCGACGACGCCGACGAGACGTTCGACATGTGGACCGACACGTACCGGACCAACGTGCCGCAGCTGTTCTTCATGACGACGGCCTTCCTGCCGCTCCTGCAGGCCGCGCACGAGCACAACGACAACTTCTCCGGCACCGTCATCAACATCACCTCCATCTCGGGCATCGTCAAGACGGCCCAGCACCACTTCGCCTACAACGCATCCAAGGCCGCCGCGAACCACCTCTCCGCCATGCTGGCCAACGAGGTGGCCCAGAACGGCCTCAAGGTCCGCATCAACAGCATCGCCCCGGGCGTCTTCCCCAGCGAGATGACCGCCGGCGACAGCGGCGGCGACCAAAAGTCCCACATCCCCCGCGAAAAGTACGAGAGCAAAGTCCCTGCCCGCCGGCCGGGGGAGGACCGCGACATGGCCAACGCCATCCTCTTCGCCGCCACCAACCAGTACTTGAACGGCCAGACCGTCGCCGTGGATGGCGGCTATATCCTCAGTGCCGGCAGCGGGCCGTAAACGCTGGAAGCATGTGGTGCTCAACGTATTCGCCCGCGAGAGGTAAAATACAACCGAAGAGAGCGGTTCAATGCAGCACCTAACAAGAGCGTACCCACCCCCTTTCCCCCCCCCCTTCGTGCACTGGTCACTTACTTGGCCATTTATAGCATATGTCATTTATTACATGTCATTTGTGTGTTTCGATCGACGCAGGAATCGGGTCAGCAGGCTTGTTGAATTCAAGAGCTCACCGGTTCCTTATGAACCTGGTTACCGCCCTACATATCGCACCGCAAAGGCGGGGTATAAAGCAGAAGCTACAGACGTGTGCCCAAACATGAACATGTAACAGATGGATAAGATTCGACAATAAAAGATTATCTATCTCTATCTATAACTTCTATTGTTTGACTCGATTCTCTCCTGAGCTATAGATTGATGTTCCTCGAATACTTGTTTTTCGTGTTTAAAGTGTCCAAATTCGAACTGTATCGTCTCATCTCATACATTAGCCATGGGTTAATTAAAGACATGGAAGCCCAAGAAGGGACAAGATAGATTTGAGAAAAGAAAGTTCGGAATTTGGTATCAATAGGGCCACTAGACCTTTTCCATGGCATTTTTCTTCTCCTCACCAACCTCATAGTTTGCCCCGTCAGCGCTCAATTTTGTGTCAGTATCTGGCCCATCAGCCGAGCAGGGTTTGCTTTCGTCCTGCTGGCTCGCAGCAGCCTCTTTCGCTGCCTTGGCCGCGGCTTTTTGAGCAGCTGCAACCTTTTTCAGATTCTTCCACTCCATGGCCAAAGCCCCAAGGATGGTCGCCGCCGATGCAGCCACACCGACATAAAAGGCAGTTCTCAGCGCGTCATTGTACGCGACGAGCACGGAGTGCAAGAGCGGTGGCGGCACAATGCCACGAAGATCAGTGGCTCCCACGTGCGTGACCACATCCGCGTTCACACCCGGAATTTTCTCCAGATCGGACGCAAGCGTGTTGTCGAAGATGTTGTTGGCCACGCTGACAAAGATGGAACCGCCCAACGTCTGCGCAAAGAACATCATCGATGCACCCGTCGCCACGTCCTTGCGGGCCAGTGCAACTTGTGCAGCTACACTAGGCTGTTGCATGCCCAAACCCAAACCCAGCCCCCAGATTGCCTGATACCCGATCCACTGTGGATGAGGTGTGGTGGTTGTAAAGGTGCTAATGAGCCCTCCGCCAACGGACGTCAAAATGCACGACAGGTACATCCATTGCGTGAAGTACCCAATCTTGCGGGTTGCAAAGCCAGCGAGCATGGAGGAGCAGGTGATGCCCAACACAGCCGGAAGATTCATGATTCCCGAGTGAACGGCCGAGGCACCCTTGATGGCTTGGAACCAGATAGGCAGAAAGTAAACTGTGGTCATCATTCCTGACCCGCTGAAAAATGCATATAGCACGCCAGCGGCGACGGAGCGGGTTTTGATGATCCGAGGAGGGATGGTAGCGTTCTCCTGAAAGACATGTTGCAGGTAAACGAAAATGCTGAAAAGTATTCCCGAAAGGATCAACAAGACAATGATGCGAGCGTTGGACCAAGCATATGTGGTACCTCCCCACTGTAAGGCCAAAAGGAGGCAGACAATAGAAGGAATGAAGACCGCTGTCCCAAGAGGGTCAAGTTTCTGCAGTTGTTCCTTCAGAGGAATTTTGGTTCTTTTGGTCGCGCCCTCTGGAAGCTGAAGTACAAAGAATAGCACCACCATCATAGCTCCACCGATGGGAAGGTTGATGTAGAAGCACCACCTCCAAGAGATCTTGTCGGTAAAGACGCCGCCCAGCAAAGGTCCGGCGACCGAAGCGACTGCAAACACGGCGCCAAAGATGCCGCTCCAAGCAGGTCGCTTGTCTAATGGGACGAGGTAGACAATCATTGTGATGGCCCCTGAGAAAATGCCTGCGCTGCCTATGCCGGCAATCGCACGACCGATTATAAGTGCAGTGGAGTTTGGAGCAGTGCCGCAGACTAAAGAGCCCAACTCGAATATCGCGATGCAGGCAATGTATACCGTCTTAGGGTTGTAGAAGGTGTAGATCCGGCCGATGAAGAGTTGGAACGCAGACATTGTGAGGAGATAGGCCGACGCATACCAACCCACGTCTGCCAGGGAGTTGAAATGGTTGGTGATGACGGGAATGGCTGTGGCGATGATCAGACGGTCCTGGCTAGCTTGTCAGTTCTCGAGAAGAATGAATGGGAATTTCTGATGCTATTACCAATGCGACCAGGAAAGCGGTACACATCATCGCAGCAACAATGACAACAACCTTCGAGAGGGGAGGGTATTCATCTTGGTTGTCAGCCTCAACGCTAGGAGGAGTGGCTGTTTTAGAAGCCTCTCCGCTAGGGTGGTTCTGCGAGTCTGTGAATAGCTCCTTTTGCGCCATATGGTTCAAGACTGTAAGAGATCTGGATTTCCTGTAGTTGTAAAGTATGAAAGTTGTAGGCTATGTACGAATGCCCAACATGAGAATGGCGAAGAGGACATTAATATTCGACGTGGGTCTCGTGTTCTCCTCCATGACAAACCTACCTTGGGTGGTGTATTCGCGAACAGGCTACAGGCAAATGGACCAGTATACTCTCTCGGACGCGAAAAAGGGACTGAATGAAGCAGCCATACTGAAAGCGGCAATGTAGCAGAACCATCTCTTCTGATCCAAAGCACCGGTCAACGGGGACTTGGAGGAGTGGGTGCAAGTCGTGGAGACCGAGATTCGGGCCCGAGGACCAAAGCTGCGTCCGAGTCAGTGCGCAAAGACGGACGTGGACAAATCAGCTCTCGGATCAAGATGTTCAACAAGGACAATGGCTGCATTCTTTGACAAGGAGAAGCTCTATGCAGCAAGGTGATTGTCCGCGAGAGATGTCTGCAGTGGACTGAGAAGTGAAGTGAAGACGCAGGATGAGGAAGAGATGGTGAGGCACTAATTCGGTGTCAGACGCAGCCCTTTTTCCCTATTGGCTGGAAGTCTTGTCTCTAGTATTTCGCGAGTCTCTGTCTGTCTCTGTCCTCCACTTCACCATCACTTTACCTTTGTCACAAGGATTTCTTTCCCGTTCACAACACCAGCTTGAGTGAGATCTTCTCATGCGGAAAATGATGCTGTTACCTTCCATGAGCCGAAGATCAAGATACTCCACGAGGGCCACGCACTGCCGGGAATGTTTTCCGACCTCAGAGGCACCGATGCTTCAGTGACATCAGGATTCAAAATGACGTTGACCTCCATAACGATGAAAATTCATCACTACGAAGCCTCTTCTCACCCATTCCTCATTTCCTCGTTCGAACTTCCTAACACCTGACATACAGCCAGCTTCTTCTCGCGAAAATCATGGAGACAATTAAAAACACGGTCAAAGAGGCTACTGGTGGCAAGGGCCAATTCGAGCAGGGGTTTCTCCCCCCGGTCTCTCACCAAGATCCTCCCGGGAACGAGGGTGATTTGCCTGTTGAGGCTATTCATGATAAGCTCCCAGCAGCGGACGGCGGGTGGCAACCATACAAGGCGGCTGGAAAGTTAGAGGGCAAGAAGGCTCTCATCACTGGTGGAGACAGCGGTATTGGACGGGCGATAGCGATTTTGTATGCCATGGAAGGTGCCGACAGTTTCATCGTCTATCTACCAGAAGAAGAGGAAGATGCTCAAGAGACCAAGCGCCGGGTCGAGAAACTTGGACGGACGTGTCATCTCTTCTCCACCGACCTTAGGCGACCGGAGAATTGTCAAAAGGTGGTAGACGCCGCGCTGCAGGCCATGGGCAGAGTCAACATTTTGGTATGTGGCCTAATTCCTGACTTCTAGTAGGTGCAGCCTGCTGACCCCAACACACAGGTCAACAATGCCGCGTACCAGATGATGCAGATGGACATCACAGACATCTCCATTGAGCAATGGCACAAGACATTTGAGACGAACATCCACCCATACTTTTACCTTGCCAAGTTCCTTGTCCCACATATGAAGCGTGGTGATGCCATAATCAACAATGCATCAATCAATGCTTACATCGGGCGACCCGACCTTCTAGACTACACATCTAGCAAAGGAGGCAAGTTCTCCCCTCAATCAGCCTGGGTAGTTAAGACCATTTCTGACTGTGCCTGACAGCAATCATTTCATTTACGCGCGGCCTCGCAAACCAGCAAATGAGCAAGGGCATCCGAGTCAACGCTGTCTGTCCCGGTCCAGTATGGACGCCCCTCATCCCGAGTACCATGAACGAAGGCGCACAAAAGCAATTCACTTCGCCCCTGGGCCGCCCCGCGCAACCGAGTGAAATTGCCACGTGCTTTGTGTTCCTGGCAAGCCCGGACAGCAGCATGATTAGCGGGCAGAGCTTACACCCGAACGGCGGGGTGATTGTTAACGGTTGACCCGATGGCCTAGCCTAGGTGTGGTTGACATTCACGAGGTCAACGGTCCAACACTGGGCTAGAATAGCGGTGGGGGCGAATGACTCTTCGAATGGTCCTTATGGATAAAAGGAGGTTTCTTTGCTAGCTACATGCAGAATGGCACTCCCTTGAAATATTACAATTGATGTGCTAGATATAAGCTAGCTGGCCACGTTGTCGCAACTCCAATACCCAACCCAAACCACACTTCTTGCACAAGTATATCCAAAGTTGAACAGCCAACATCGACCTCCTACAGCATGCATAGCATAGCTATTATGCAGGAGAAGATATCATCATGTCTGAAAATACATTATGACCCGGTTGCCCGTACGGGACAGGAAACCCGTAGAGAACAATAACTCTGTATAGAACCCTAACGTCGAAACCGAGCAATGGGTATCTGAGTATCTAGGGATTCTAGGTATCAAGGTAGGTAGGTAGGTAGCCAGACCACAAGCAGAGAAGCAGCGAATTACATCAACGTGACTAATCAGGGGATCCATTCCCCTTCCATGGTGCATCCGAAGCCGAAAGGTACGTCGACAACAAGGACGTACATATATAGTTGAAGATGAGTATGTTGGTGGGAATTGAAAAAATGGCTCTCTTCCCCATCCATTCAATCCATCCGTATTTGGAAGAGCAATGGCTTGTGTATCGCCGAGCTCGGGGTGCTCTTCTTTATTGAGCGGTTTGGCTGCAGCTTTCAATTTCTGACTTCGGGGTGATCAGTCATCGACAAAGGCAACTTGGTTCAGTTGCACGCCGTCACGACCGTCAAGCTGAACCGCTTCTCAAGCTGCTCAAGCAGCGACAACGCCAGGGCTCTGTCCTGCACCGTGGCGACAGTGTGCCGGTGCGTCGTCTCTGGAGGAAAAGACTCATCGTAGACGGACGAAGGTGGTGACGGCAACGAGGCCTGTGCCGCGAAGTCTGGACACGGAGAATCGGCCTCGGACGAGGACATGGCCAAGGACATAGAGGACCATGACGAAGAGGTCGAAAGTTGTGCGCGTGACATCCTCCGTGACTTTGCCATGGCGCCAGCGGCGGCAGGACTCAAGTACTCTGGCACGGCCGAGAGAGAGAAAGATTGGCGTTGGGTGGAGGCCGCGGTCCGCAGCAGGTATTGGTAGGATTTCCTGACAGAGGATCTTCTCCGGGCGGAGGATCTGCGCGGAAGAGGAGGCACGGAGGTCGTCATGACGCCTGCGGTGGTTGTTCCCGCTGCTGCTTCTTCTTCTTCTTCTTCTTCCTCTTCCTTCGTTTCCTCCTCCTCTTCTTCTTCATCGTCTTCATCTGGTGAAGCAAGGAGGATGGCCAGGTCTCGAATGCGGATTCCTGCAGTCTTCTCCTGGAACTGAGGAGCTTCCAGTGCCGTCTCCGAGGGCGAAGTGCTGGTCTCCGATAGAACGGACTCGGGGTTCTCGTTCAAGACGGGAGGGGAATGCTCGTCAGGCGTCGTTGAATACACAGAATCGCCATCCTCGACTTCTTTCGTGTCCGAAGATTCCTTCTGAGGCTCTGGTGCACTATCAGGGATCTCGCTGACCTTGTCATCGCTGGAAGTTTCGGCTGTAGATTTCGCCCGTCTCCAAAACATGAAGATGGAGGCCTGTCGCTTAAGGACGTCGCAGAGCCTCTCGAGAGACGACGTCATCCTGCTAAACCAGTGCGAATTCTCCTTTCCGACGTCCGGTTCCCCCGAGGCGCGCAAGAACTCAGCCATGACGCCCGAGGTCTCGTCAACCGAAGACCTCAGACGTGCGACCGAGGCGGTCTGCTTCTTGACCTCCTTACACAGCTGGTCCAGGTACTTCCTGTCAGCCTTGGTCTCGCAGTTTTTGCGCTGTCGAGAAAGCTGGGCGAGCAATAGGTTCAGCTTCTCTGACATGAATTGCAGTTGCGATTTGAGGGCTTCAATAGCGCTTTGGCTATCACCGATTCGCTGCACAAGATCGGACATTCTCCGTTCAAGTAAACCCTTCAGCGACTTAAAGTCTTGCTTGTTGGACCGAATCGTCCAGAGGACTTCCTGGACGTCTTTGCGATAGGTCGACACGCAGTCGCCGTAACTCTCAATCTTCTCGAACATGGTGTCAAGCCGGGGCAAGACGAGGCCAAATCTCTCGCTAAAGGTGCCCTTGTCAGCCAATTTCCGCATATAACTGTTTCGAGGGTGAGCTAACATACCATATCTCGAGGAGAATGAGTCGATCCATGTCGTCCAAAGCAGCTTGGGCCGTTTGCTTCACATGTTCGATTTCCACAGAGAGCTCATCCCAAGTCCAGGCGGCAAGGTCGTCCGTCGCACAGTCGTGGTCAGGGCGCTCAAGTAACAGGCCATGTCGACTTTTGAGATATTCTTCGAAGTTTTGCCAGGCTTGCCCGAGCGCTGCCAGATCAGCCTCCCACTCAGCTTTGCGCGGATGGTCGTCGCAATCAAGAATATCTCTGACATAACCTCCCATTAAATGAAGTTTGGGAAGTAGGTAGTGTTGTAGATATTGCAAGTCGACCTTGTGCTTTCGTTTGGCGCCTTTGTGCAATTTCAAATTCTGTAGCAGTGCGTGAATCACTTTTGCGGCATCGCTGATGTCGCCTTCACACCGCCTGGGATTAGTGACAGACATGATGAGAACTGTGCTGGGGTTGACAACAAACAGCTACGGGATTTCTCAAGAACTGCCATCAAGAGCAGGGGAAAGAGGAATATGGGAAATGTTTTCCAGACATATACCCGCTCGTCGCACAGATACTGGTGGGCCTGTCCAATAGCAACAGATCGACCACCACTAAATATCTGGGATTGCTTCAAGTATGCAAGGCTGAGGATGATTGTTGTTGGATGTGATTCGGCGCATAACTTCCGATTGTTGTGCTCTTGGTGCCAAATGCCCCGAGATTGGGGTTGGAAAAGCACAAGAAGCGGACAAAAGCCTTCGACCGAGCAGCAATATTTGGTCCAACTTCCGAGAACGAGGCTTCACAGATTGAGCGGTCCACACTCAGAGATAAATAGTCCAACCTACCGTGCGGAACTGGATGGCATGGAAACAACCCCGCCAGTTGGGCCATGTTCTTGAAGAAGGATCAGCAGGCGAGCGTACTGAAGAACCCCAGCTTTTTGGGCACTTGCTAGCTCAAGCTTGAGGGACTGGGCATAGCCAAGTCGAGTCTTCGCTGAAAAGTGGATGGATGGTGTAACTCGGTCGCCTGACTCGAGGGAAACTCCATTGCCTGTAGCTAAGGCAAAGTTCATAGGCAAGATGTGGACAAGTAATGAGGAAGTCATCTTTGAAGGACGTGTATCACCATTGTTTTGACAGTGAGGGGACGATCAAAGTCGGTCCGAAGTGCATAACCCCACACCGTACACGAGGGTGGAAATGACCAGTAGCGAAGATCTTCGTCCCTCAACCACTGCTGAGTGGGCACAAACGTTGGTGCAATTTGCAGATTCATTGGCTATTGAATCCACCAGAGCTTCTTCGTGGCCTAGTTGGGTGACTAGGAACAACAGACTGCAGATCCGCAGGGCAATATCAGGGCATTTAATTTGATTGAGTCGGACTTATATATCCTCTTGAGAAGACGATGAAGGAGAAGACTGAGAGTGGTCGAGAGAAGGGAGACTGATCAAGAACGCGGTCAAGTTCTCTACGCGCATCAATACGCGTACTCAATGTATGACTCAACGTGGAAGGTGCAAGTGGATACGGATGTACCTACTGACTAATATATCACGTGCACCCCATCAATGTCTGAGCGTGTCACGTGTTACTTGGCACAGATCTGTTGGCTGTTCGTATCTGCTTCGTATCTCCTTCGCTTCCTCAATCGCCAAAGTGGTCAATGACCTTCTCTACCCTGCGTCCAATTTGCCGGCTGCCTGATTTTTCATGTCCAGTTGCAGCTTCAAGTCCAGCCAATAACCATCATTCTTCCCACATCGTCCATCTTATATATCGGCAAATTTTGAAGTAGAGTTGCATTTCTTTCTCTGCTTAGATTTACTACTTTCTTTCCCGTTGAGGATCGACATGATAGTTCGCATGGTGCTACCCTCCCTTTGTCACTCGCGCAGGCAATTCCCCAAAATCACGCGGAAATCAGGCGTCTTCTTCACCTGCATGTCTCCAAGAACATCTGGCTGAAGACATGAGCGCCGCTGGACCTTCTCCGGGAAAGGCATTCTCCTGCATTCGGTGCTTTGAGCGCAAGGTCAAATGCGACAAGCAGAGCCCCTGCTCGAATTGCGCCAAGTCGAATGTGGAATGTATCTTCCGTATTCCGCCTGCCCCTCGCCGCAGGAAGAAACGTACACATGAGGAGCTGCTGCTTGCCCGACTCAAGAAGTGCGAAGAACTCCTCAGGAGCAAAGGCGTTGATATCGACAATGAACTCACACCCACTGTGCCCCTGGCGTTGACAACAGTTGAGAGTCCTTTGACCTCGCAGCGTCTAGGCTCTCCACAGCAGCTGAGCCCTGCCGCAGAAACTGTCATCAGAAAGCAGCGCGAAATCTTCGCTGCGTACCCGCCCGAGCTCAAGAAATCCGGCCAGTTGATTGTGGACCAAGGGAAATCCCGCTTCATTGAAAACCCTCTTTGGGCAAGTGTATCTGACGAGGTAAGATTTCTCAACTTTTGCCAGGGCTTCTCGCGTTTCGAGCGGGGAAAGAAAGTTTCTTATCCAGAGACACAGATCTTGTCCTCGGGGCGTGTTCTCTGTATCGTCGATGGTGAATGGCTGATCTGGCTTCTGTAGTTCCGACAACCCAATGAAGCTATCGCCGAGTATTCCGAGGACGAGGATGAAATCGGCTCTCCCATTGAAGAGAGCGCCGACTTCATTCTCGGCTATACCCCCTCTAGCAATCCGGTCCAGCAATTACACCCCTCGTCCACTAATATCCTCGTCCTGTGGCAAATCTTCCTGGATAATATCAATCCAATGTCCAAGCTGATTCATCAACCAACTCTCCATAAGACACTGGTTCAAGCCTCCTCACATCTCGATAGCATACCGCGGGGTTTCGAGGCACTGATGTTTGCCATCTACAGCTCAGCCGTCTACTCGATCGACGATGACGAGTGTGAAATGAAGCTTGGTGAGCCTCGAAAGATCCTGCTCGCAAGATACCGACACGCGACCCGTAAAGCCCTTGCCAGGGCGAGATTCATGGCAACGTCAGAGCTGGTGGTCCTCCAGGCGTTCTTCCTCTACCTTTTGACCATGCGCGAAGACTACGATGCCCGAACCACTTGGACTTTGGCCGGGGTGGCTAGTCGCATCGGGCAGGGCATGGGACTTCATCGCGATGGAACGAGCCTGGGGGTCTCGCCGTTTGAGACGGAAATGCGTCGACGTCTGTGGTGGCAAATCACGACCTTGGATTTCCGGTCAGCAGAGCTCAGTGGCTCTGGTCGATCCGGTGATTTCTCCATGTCTGATACGCTGATACCCAGCAATGTCAACGACGAGGACATTTACCCGGATATGAAGGAGCCGCCAGTCTCCCACACACGACCTACGGAGATGATATCATGCCTTCTGCGCTGCGAGCTCGGTAACTTCTGGAAGGAGAAGTTCAAGCAGAGATCGACTGTGGCTCTTGAGCACCTGCGCATTGACTCGCCCTTCAGCAGTTACCTGGAAGAGAGGGATGCCTTTATCAACGAGCTGGAACAGCGACTGGAAGAAAAGTTTCTGAGATACTGCGACCCGTCCAATCCCATACAATTCATGGCGATCATAATCGGGAGAGGAGCCATCAACAGCATGAGGCTCATGGCTCACCATCCCCGCAAATGGGCCAAAGAAAAGGATGTGCCTCCTTCTGAAAAAGAATATCTCTGGAACATCTCGATGAAACTTCTCGAAGGCATCAATTTGGCCCATTCGTCCAAGCAGTTGCGGAGGTTTATGTGGCACACCAGAGTCTTCTTTGCATGGCAAGCCTTCATCTACATTCTCAACGAACTCAAAGAACGCACACTTGGCGACGAAGTCGACAAGGCATGGCAAGAGATCGACGAGATCTACCGACATCATCCTCAGTTTGTGACTGATTACAAGAAGCCCTTGCATGTCGCAGTCGGGAGTCTATGTCTCAAAGCCTATAGCGCAAGGGAAGCTGCACTGCGTGAGACTACCCGTGGTGTTTTCCCGAAGGTGACGCCCGAGTATATTGGGATCCTCCGCGAGCAGCGCGAAAGTGGGCCGCTCATGCGTGCAACGACGGCCGCTACGGGTTCGTCAGTCAATGCGCCCGAAAATGTCGATAGCGCGGCCGTCGGTGACAAGAGCAGCGAACAATACTCGACTGGGATTGGGTGGGACACTGCTCCCTTGTCGGAGCAATCGACCAGCAACTTCGATAATTCCCAACTCCCTATGAGTGGTTTCTCTGGCGGCGCGGGGGCTCCGCGTCAGCTGCCGCTCCCTGCATTTCAGCCCATCCCGACGCCTCTTGCGGGAGACGGCATTATGCTCGCGTCGCAGCCGACATTGGCGCAAGACCTGGATGTGGGGGATATGCCCATGGACTGGGCACAGTGGGATATGATCATGCAGGACTTTGATGGCCAGATGCCATATCGCGGCTGAATGACGGGGGATGATTCTTGTGTTGGGGACTTTGTATGATAATCTAAGAGAAGGTTTTGTTGTCGATTTGGCTGCCCGCGACCGATGACATGAGGTGAAGAGCATGTATGCACGACCAGGGACGACAACGACGATGATGACACACTTCGCTCAATGGATTTGCGAGGAGGGAGGATGCATGCATACATATGTACAATGTATACTGAAGCAATGAAAAACAGCTCAACTCCCATTCTCGCACGTCGACTCTTTACTTTTGCGTACTTTTATTCCACAAAGACAAGGCCGACACATGGACACCAAACAAGGAAAGTCTGCCGAGGACCATAAGATCACGTGCTGCGCCAAGACGAAACTCGCCCTTTGATGGTCCTCTCAGCTTCCACTCTTCAACTCTCACACCCCGTGTTGCTTCAGCTACACTTGTCCGCATGACTTTTGCGAATCATCACCGTTCAGCTGAGGACAAGAGCCTACGGCTGCGGGTCACGACCTGCTGCAAATATCCACATGCTCCATCTCCAATCGAAGCCTAGATGCTGCTGCTAGACCGCCTTCGGTTCCCCTCTCTGCGTTGCTTGAACGAGGCAAATGCCCCTGCAGCTGAAGAGAAGGTGGTGCATTGAGACCACCATTGTAACACTCGAATAGACAAAGAGGTAGGTTGTTGTCGAGTATAAAAAGGCTCCCTGGCGCTATCTTAATCGGTCATTCTGTGGCTCGTGCACGCAAGGAGAGCAAGAACTTCGAACTACTCCCTCACAGCATCTAGAGCATCCTCCTACTCACTGTTCACACTGTAGACGCGAGCGGCGAAGCAACATGACATCAACATCCCGTCCCACACCAACGAACCCAAACCCAGCCGACTTTGGTCCCAATGTGCACATCTTCGACCCGTCGATGCCCATGGCTGACATCACCTCAACCATAGTCCCCATCTTCCAGGGTCAGGACACCAACCAATTCGGTCCTGAACGCCATGCCTATCTCTTCAAGCCGGGATCATACAATCTCAACGTAGACGTGGGCTACTACATGACCGTCCACGGACTAGGGCATTCGCCGAACGATGTGACGATCACAGGTGGCGTACAATCGTTGGCGACCAGTACCGAAGGCCTGGCATTGAACAGCTTCTGGCGTGGCGTCGAAAATCTCTCCATCGTCCCTACGACCAACGGGGATATTAGCGGCTGGGCTGTCTCTCAGGCGACCTTCTTGCGCCGCGTACATATTGTTCACGGACAGCTGTTTCTCTTCGACTGGCGCTATCCGACCAACTATTCCAGTGGGGGATTCATTGCAGACTCGGCTATTGATAACCAAATCATTTCCGGCTCCCAGCAGCAATTTGTATCGCGCAATTCGACTCTCACAAAGTAAGTCCATGCATCGCCTCGGATAATGGAGCGATCCTTAATCACGTCGTATCCCCCGGGTTTGCTCCGCTATTGGGTGAGAAATATGATGCGAATACGACACAGACCTTCTGCACAACCACTTTGAGAAATTGACGTTATTCCTGCTGGAAGCCGCGTCTCATGGCCACTCGCTAACGTGACATGGTACTAATTAGATGGATTGGCGGTGTCTGGAACATGGTTTTTGTCGGCGACGAGCAACCTCCATCCGGATCATGGCCCGATCAACCTTTCACGGTGATTGATAAGACCCCTGTCATCCGTGAAAAGCCCTATCTCATCTTTGAGAACGACTACGCCGTGCAAGTGCCGAAGTTGAAGAAGGACAGCCAGGGGACAAGCTGGTCTACGGTGCAGGACTCAGCCACAACGCTACCCATCAGCCAATTCTATATTGCCAAAGCGACTTCAGATACTGCTGACTCGATCAACGACGCCCTTCACCAAGGCTACCACTTGATTCTCACACCCGGCGTCTATCATCTCTCCAGAAGCCTCGAGGTCAAATACCCCGACACCGTCATCTTAGGTCTTGGAATGGCCACATTGGTCCCTGACAACGGCACGCCGGCTATGGTCATCGATGACGTCGACGGCGTATCTATCAGTGGGATCATCTTCGATGCGGGTCCCACACGATCTTCCCAGCTTCTAGTCGTAGGGGATGCGAGCAGTTCAAGTGATCACAGCACAAACCCCACAGCATTGTTCGATCTCTCCTGCCGCGTTGGGGGAGCAGCCGCAGGCTCGACACTCAACTGCGTCACCATCAACTCCAATAATGTAATCCTCGACAACATCTGGATCTGGCGCGCAGATCACGGCAACCCTGGGGCGGTTGGTTGGACCGTTAATTCAGCTGAGAATGGACTGATGGTTGCTGGTCAGAACGTGGTCGCCTACGGCCTTTTCGTCGAGCACTTTCAAAAGTTCCAGACCATTTGGAATGGTAACGGTGGCCAGGTTTATATGTACCAGTCGGAGATTCCCTACGACATCCCCGACCAGAACTCGTGGCAACAGCCCTCTGGCGGCAAAGGCTATGCGTCGTATAGAGTAGGGGACCATGTCAGCACCCACATCGGGAAGGGCCTCGGGATCTACTGCAATTTCGACAACCAGGTCGAGCTTGACAATGCCATTGAGACACCGACGGGATCCGGCATCCAGATGAACCACTTGACCACGCAGTGGCTAAATGGGAAGCCGTTCAGCGCCATCAACCACATCATCAACGGGACTGGTGATCGGGTGTACGACAATGGCCGGAACTTGAATGCAAAGTCGGCTACCTGAGTGGGGCAGTCCGCTCATTCGGTTAGTGTCCGTTATTATAGCTCCAGGAATGACCATGCAAGCGGCGAATATTTCGACGAGGACGTTCTCTTTTCATGGTGGAGTACTCCAAAGAGGCAAGTGTGGAGACACATTCATACAAACAGGGCCTCCACGGGATAAGCTTCATTCGGCTAAAACTAAGCTTAATTCCTTAAACTTTGACTAGGAGGTTTAATCAAGCCTAATATGGCCATTCTCAAACTACACGTAATGAGTTAATACCAAATGCATGTGCAATGTGCAATGTAATTTGAAGAGGATCATCGCACCGCGTGAGGTCGCCAGGCCATTCACTTCGCCTAGGCAGACTGGACCTTGGTGAAGATGTTCTTTCTTTTGGTAGAAGGAAAGTGACATATTGGTGGGGCGAAGAGTGGATTGAAAGAAACACGCCATGAAAGACAGGAACACACACACACACACACACACACACACACATGGCGGGGGGAGAGAATGATTCAAAGAATCGACTTGCCATGAAACGCATCCCCCGTAGTCAAGGCTCACGCAGGAATCCGATCCGATCCGATCCGAAAAGGCAAGGTTGCGCGGGCTGGCTGGTTGGCAGGTTGCAGGTTTCATTAGCATTATCACTACTCTAATCATGGCACTGGCCGGTCAACAACAGAACCCCGGTACAACTTCTGGCCTGGATGCGTCCCTCGCCATCGCCGCCGCGTGCGGTGGAGCCTCTGGTACGTACAACTCAGAGGCCCTCCTGGAAAGTTGACCTGCGTACATGCAAACAACGTCCAATCTCAATCCAACCCCGTGTCCCTCCGCGGGTTTGCCTCTTCCGACCCTTTCATTATGTATCCAAGACAGTTTTTGCCCCAGCGTTCGTCTTGCCTTGCCCATGTCTTGGGTGTTCATCTGCCTCCAGTTTCTTTTCTCTGTTTCGTATGATTTTTTTTTTTCTTTTTTCTTCTTGTTTCGTCTTTTTCTGATTTTTTTTTTTCTTTTCTTTTTCTCTTCTTTGGCTTTCTTTCTTTCTTTTTGGGTTCCAATGTTTCCGGTTTGCCCGTTCTCATCTCGACTAGGTGCTGAGCCCCAGACCGAACCGATTTCTCATCGATTGTTTCTCCTAGAGTGACTCTGACTCTGTGTCAACCCTGCAACCCGGATTCGAACTATCTTGTCGAAGTCTTTTTCTTCATTTCTTTTTTGAGGAAGAAAACAACCCCAGAGTGTTTTCTCAACAAAATTGACAGGTATCGTCCAACTCAGCAATTGATTATGCTATCGACGCCACACTGAGTGAATGCGCTGAAAGTATTGTAGTTCATACAATCACCACTCTCGCCTTTGAAAATGCCGATGATTTTAACTGACAAATTCGGGACTAGCAGACCTTCGAGAGTAGGACAATGAGTAGTCTCCAGACACCCAATCATCGCGCCGGAACATCCTGCGAACCCAGGAATGCTGTGGGTACGCAAAACAGCGCCACGATGCGAAACATCCCGTGGACTGGATTCTGCGATATGCCCAAACCCAATAGATCGGCAATTTGCATGGAAGATGTCTTCGAAGCGGGGCACGTGTACCTGGTCGGAGTTGTCTCCACACTGCTTGCCTTTGCGCACCCGCTCTTTGACCATCAACTCGAATCTGGTGCAATTCTCTTGCTCTTTCTTCTCAACGGGCGACAGATTGTTTATCGGATTGACGGGGTAATCAGAAGCTGGGTAGTACGTAGAGAAGACCATGCTGGGGACTGTGCCTGGAAAATTCGCAGCTGCTGAGCTGAGCTGGCTGTTCTTGATCCATACCTCGGGTCGTCTCGTTTCGTGTACCGCTAGTCTGAAGACGGCAATGTCGGCGGCTTCATTATGGTCTGCTAACTGAACATCGTAGATTTGTGGAACATGGAGCTGACCCATCAGGTGCTCATAGTGGTTGCAGTCGTGGGAGCTAAATTGGGACGAAACACGGGCTCTCATGGCTCTGGGGGACGGTGGCGGCGAAGCGTACTTGAGAAGGTCCAGTGTATCTTTTTTCTCTTCCTCACTCAACGGTGGATTGGACGAGAGAAAGTGTGCAGCTGTCACGAATTTGAAACCTTCTAGCCAGAAGCCCGAAAAGCTCACAGTTTCGTGGCAATCACTGTCATGAGAAAGCAAAATTCCGTTGAAGGAAGGAGGAGGGGTGCGACCGGGCCGTCGGCAATGACAGATGTTGATGTAGGCCTTTCCAGCCGCTAGGGTGACGGTCTGGATTGCACCGAAAACCTTAACCAGTTAGCACAGGCACTGAGCTTTTGGGAGATTTCATACCTTGTGCGATGCTTCGCTATTGAAGTCTCCAGGTGCACGGATGGTGGCTGCGTGGATGTTTTCGTCGATCGATCCATCGTTGAAAACTGAGTATGAAATCGGCCACGTCCGAGACGCCGTATCGTACATCGGGCCTCCAAAATCCATGATTTCGATAGGAGGGAGAGGACAGAACGAAGTCTGAAGTTTCGTGGCTAAGATCTCTTTATCGGCTCGGGAATCCGAGTTGATATGAGGTGTTTGACACTCTTTCAAAGCAGGCGGACAAGATGAAGAGCTTCGTGGAAACTGAGTATCAAAGATTGGCTTCCGCAGGAAGAGGTCACCACTGGTACTCGGAGCCAAAGAGCCTACCCAAAAGTTAGTCGGACACTTCACAAAGAAGATCAGATGGAGTGACTGTACCACTGCCTGGGGAATTCACTCCATTGCGATCGTCCTTAACTTCACGTGGCTTTGTCCAGATCCCGCCCGCGACCGAACCCCGGTACACGAAGCATTCCATGGGCTTGTAGGGCTCAAGTGGACGTCCCCACATCGCGTCTGTGGTGTAAGGTTGAGAGTGTTCTACGTGATCAGATTGTCCAAACATTTTGCTGTTTGTTGCCGGAGAGAGGAGAAGAATGGAAAATATGGACAGAGACAGCGCCAGTTGGAAGAAAAGGTCGCGAGGTTAAATACCCGTAGACACACAAAGGACGCTATTTCGAAACAGGATAAGCGCTATAAGTGCCAAGATATAGCGTCACTTGTGGCGTTGCTGGCGACGATATCCGAGGCTCAAAGTCGTCACTTGTTCAGTTAAGCTTAAGTTTATTCACGGCAGTCTAAGCCTATTCATTCTCTCTCTCCTCCTGATTGGTTCCCCAAACACTTATCTTTCAACAAAGTGCAGTCGTAAAGCCAATTTCACAAGTCGAAGGTCAATGCCAGTATGTTTTTCCCCGCACAGCTGGAAGTAAGTGATTCACTGAATTTCAGTTCACGTTCAGGTGCACTGCTTAATCTGGGAAACACCACAATGACCTTGGCTACTGTGCCAACATTCTCTTACCGCCAGTACTGGACGTGGCAAAGTGATCTGCCTGTGCCTCAGGACGTGAAGTAGTCAGCCTGTGACCATAAAGTCAATGTGACTGCCCGCTAGGATATACATTCCGACGACTCCTACTCATAATGTAATACACGCGACAAGGATAGGAGGGTGGACTCTCCGCTGCCTCGACTGAGTGGTCATGTTATTCCTCATTGAAGGTCGTCCTTCCAAATATGGCATCACACAGGCTAGTATAGACATTGATATATAGGGACCATGCTCATCCTCAAGCAAAACACAGGTTCCCCGTCGACCGAACGATTACACAGACAATGTAATACTCCTAGACCACATGTCCTGTGCTAGAGGACATAGCAAATGCTAAGCATGTCAAAACAGAGGCGAAAGGAGGGACCAACACTTTGTGCATCCTTCCTACCGGACTTTTCCTGGCACTAAACTCCCAAGTCAACTGGCTTTGGATCCTCGGTCCGATACCACTCCCCATTGAACGCATTAACCAGCCAGTTCGCTAACTTATCGTACACAATGTGATTTGCATTGTGAAATTGTATCGAG
Source organism: Fonsecaea pedrosoi CBS 271.37 (assembly GCF_000835455.1). Taxonomy (NCBI): domain Eukaryota; kingdom Fungi; phylum Ascomycota; class Eurotiomycetes; order Chaetothyriales; family Herpotrichiellaceae; genus Fonsecaea; species Fonsecaea pedrosoi. The sequence continues at coordinate 241,006 of NW_013550606.1, read as the reverse complement.
TGATCGCTATCGGGGAAGAAGTGCACGTCGTAGTTCTCAACGCCTGCCAGATCAAATTTGTCTAGTAGAGTCAAAGTGTTTTGCATGTGAACGTTGTCATCCGCAACGCCGTGCATGATCAAGAACCGCACGTTTTGCGATATCGCCGTGACGTTGCTGACGGCTGATTTGGAGTAGCCGAGAGGGTTATTCTGAGGGGTGCGCATATATCGTTCAGTGTAGATGGAGTCATAGAACCGCCAGTCCGTCACAGGCGCGACCGCCATGCCGTATTTGAAAGTTTCGCCCGCATCCGTTTCCAGGACTTTCAATGTCATGAAGCCACCGTACGACCAGCCCCAAATAGCCATGCGGTCAGCGTCCACGTACGGCTTGCCGGCCCACGCCTTTGCAGCGGCTATCTGATCGTGGGCTTCATAGGTACCGAGTTCATTGCGGACGATAGTGCGGGCTTTGCGGCCTATAAAGCCAGTCCCGCGGCCATCAACGGTAACCACGATGTAGTCAAGTGAGCTGGCGATATACGATTGAAAGTCGACGTGGAAGCGGCGGTTGACCATTTGTGAGCCGGGTCCGCCGTAGAGGTAGAAGAGGACGGGATATTTCTTCTTGGGGTCAAAGTGAGGAGGCCGCCGTTCGACCACCTGCAGCGTGTAACCATCAATGGTGATGTTCTGGAACACCTGATGTGGAAGCGCGTGGGACGAGGCCATCTTGGCCAAATCTTGATTGTCTTCTAGTATTTCCTCGATTTTGTCCGGATTGGTTGGCGTAGAGACGACTTTCTGAAAAGGAATGCCAGGCCCAGTGTATTTCAGACTCACATAGCCTGCGCCGGAAGAGAAGCTTGACTCCCAGTATGCAGCTTCATCAGTAGGCACGAGTGACTTCATGCCTGTCCCATCCAATTTGACGCTATACAAGTGGCGTTGAGTTGGCGCTTCTTTGGCCGCAACAAAATAGACCAAGTTGTTTTCCAGGTCGACGGCTGCCGGCCCACCGTCCACCTCCCAACCGCCACTGGTCAGCATGACCGGAGTTGAGCTGTTGAGGGGAGAGAAATAGGCCAGGTGGTTACCATTGTCAGAGATGACGATGTCGACATAGCCGTCCTCCGCTCGCCCCTTGGACGGGTCAGCAGGTATGTATCTGGTATGCTGGGTAGGTTCGATCCAGCCGCCATCGACGTCTTTGAGGTCCACGACCCTCACGGTATGGCCTGTTTGAGTGGGGACGTCTACCAAGACAACCCTAACACGATCGCTCTCTCGATTCGACTCCGAGACCAATGCTTTTCCACCGTCTGCCCATACAATATTGAAAATGATACGGTCTTCGTCGGGGAAACCGCCCTCAATGTCGACAGAAAACACCTCGCCTTTGGAAATGTCATAAAACAGCATGTCAACAATAGGGTTCGGGGCTCCAGCCTTTGGGTACTTGATCTCTTTCACCTCTGGGTAATTCTCGAGCCCTTCAATGGGTTTCTTCCCGCTGGGACGGGACAGGAAAAATTGAACGGGGTATTCAGGGACAGTGGTCTCATTCGTGCGCAGGAAAGCCAGATACTGGCCGTCGGTTGCCCACCAAGTGGCCGTGTTGGTCGCGAAGACTTCTTCCTCGTAGGCCCAGTCGGGAATGCCATAGAAGTACTCGGGGCCTCCGTCGGTCGTGATCGTTGTCACTTGTGGCGACGAGAGGTGTCTGAGGTAGAGATTGTTATCTCTCGTAAACACAATCGAATCACTCCTAGGCGACCACTGTGCCAGCTGAATCTTGGTCTCCGGCAATGCTGGATCTAACGGCTGGACATTCTGTGTCTCAACATCCAGGATAAAATACAGTCCAAGAAAAGAATGTCGAAAGACCTTTTCCGGGCTCGCCATCAGAAGCACATGTTTCATGTCTGGACTCACCCAGGATTCTGACGTCCAAAGCTGCTGTCCGCCGTATTTGATCCAACCGCTTTTCACCAAGGTGGTACGTTTAAAGGCGTTTGCTTGGGATGATGTACCACTTCGGATGTCTTCCACCACCAAATAATCCTGGTTTGGCTGATTGATCTCCAACAGCAACCCATCCTCTCCGCTGGGTCCGGGTGTCCATTCAATATTGGCATACCTGGGCAACCATTGCCCCGACTGTAGTTCTGCGAGTGTGACTTTCTTTGCCGAACTCTTCATGGGTGTATCGTGGTCGTAATCCAGAGTGGACGCATGCTTATACCGACCACCCGCCACAAAGAACACCACAGCCAGCACCCATCCGATGATGCCAACAATCGAGACTATCCAGACTGCTCGACGAAGACCTTTGGACATGCGTTGGCTGCCAATGGTGTAGTTCTTGTCATTGAATCGAGGTAGCTCGAGATCGCTCTCGTCGTCTCGGTAGTTTGAGGGCTGTTGAGGAGGCTCCTTTGCGGCAAAGACAGAGTTTAGGCTCTCGAGAACAAGCGACGCTGTCGAGACAGTGGACACGCTTTCTTCTGAAGGTCTTGGATAAGGATCATTGGAGGTTCGCCGGCTCCCACTCATGAGTGTCTCCTCCTCTTCTTGTAGGGTATTGCCGCCTCTCTTCATGATGGAGGTGGGAGGTGGCCTCCGCGGACTGCCGTTGAAGACGTCGTAGTTGAAAGCGAGCGAGGTTGACCTCGACTGGGGGTGATTGGAGTTATCTGAACATGACAATGGTTGGCAGGTAAAGGGGGAGACGGCACTGGTAGCGTCTGCGCGTGATATGCGTTTGCGCGGAGAGGCAAGAGGGCCTTCTGCACCCAAGCCGGTGAGTATGCAAAGAGGCTCAGACCTGATGGTGGCCTGGAATAATGTTGATGATGGTGGTGGAGACGCAGGTTGACGGCGAGTCTCCAACTGCGCAGCCTCAACGATGGCCATCGTGCCAAGCCTGCGATTGAGCGACCGCAGTTGACGCCAACCAACGTCCTTCTTTCTGTTGTTCTTCTACCATTATAGGCACTGCCAACTTGATTCTCCCTCATCTTGTATTGTCTATTGCTGTGTCTACAAGAAACCACTGCTCGCGGAGTGTCAGCGAAACGCCGCACCCTTTCCTTGGACGCGTTCGTCCATGTCCGAAAACGGTATTTGTCAACATTCCTCAACGCCATGTCGATTCTCGAACCCTCTCCGATGAAACACTCCCTCCATATCCCAAACACCACTCGATCCCATCTTATCATATCGCATACTTGTAGATGACAGCAACAAGCAGGAAATACCCACAGACAGTGAAAAAGGTAAAACACAGCCAGAGCCTGAAATACTCGGTTCCTCCACTCATTCGTCGTTTGTGCGGGCCCAAGACATTCAGGCCCAGCCAAGCTAGGAACACCATGCTCAAAGCTGAAGTTATTGGGATGGCTAGGAGTGACAGAAACAGGAAGGTTCTCTGTTTTTCTTTTATCATCGCGCTCGCCTGCATCAACTCTTCCTTGAAGATATGGTACACCAAGTATGGACTCGCCCCCAGGGTGGCCGCTGTCAGTCCAAGCATCCACCTCCCTGCTCGTGCAACTGAGCCCTGTTCTCTGCAAGCTTGACAATTCTCGGCTTCAAGCTGGCTGAGAGTTGTGGCGGCCGCTTCTCGCTCGATATTTCCTGATATTTGCTGTCGTGTCGGGATCCAGGAATCTTGTGCGGAGGGCTGTTCTTGTCTTTCCGAACCAGTCGAGCTATCTGGAAGCTGTCCTCCTCCATCCCTTTGGATTGCATTGTGTTGCCTCCCATCCTCGTTGTGCCAAGAAGAACTTGTTTCCTCACGCAAGATGCACTGGATGGCTTCGGTTTGTCGGTCCACTTGTTCCAGAGTCAGGCTGAATTCCGACCTTCCGCTTCTTAGCCAGGAATCCGCGACATCAACACTTTCTTCCATAGCAACGGAACTTGAATCCTCAGTTTGAAACTTGTCGCAGAAGGGGTTTTCAAGAGCGAAGCCTGCTATAAAAGGATTGTTGATATTCTTGATTGCGGCAGAGTTTTCCACGGGTTTCGAAATCGGATCTCTGGCGGCGCTGCTCTCAGCGGTCAGGACAGTCCAGCTAGAGTTACTGCGACGTCTGAGGGGCCATGGTCCGACATAATCTTGTTTTTCGGTCTCGCCTTCTTGGTGTTGGCCTTTGGTATCCTGACAAGTGTCGTTGACGGTATCGGCCCATTCGACCTGTTGTGCTGAGCTGCTGGGTTGCTCGGCAACAGCTGCATTCGTTTGCGCAAAGATAGTCATTGTCATTCGATGCAGGTGTATCGAGGAGTGTGACGTGGTGAAATGTGGACGTCAAAGAAAGGTATAGGGAGGTGTTCCCAGGCTGCAAATGAGCGACTATGGCTTCTCAGAGAGCGGGTGTTTAATGAATGGAAGGGGACCAGAACGCTCAAAGAAGGGAGGCTCTTTAGTAAGGATACGGAGGCGAAAGGCCCGCGATATACTGTCAACAATTGTGGGGAGGACCTCAACGGCCAGTACCAGAAATGCCCCTACGAGACGAGCAGTCAGTCTGGGTTTTTCATCTGGGATTCCGGCATCCCATGAGTGCACTACGCTACCAGGCACGGAAGCCGCACAGGAACGAGCCTCGTGGAACTTTGCAGAGAGATTTTGTCTAGCGGGACATCTCCCTCACGGGGGACCCTTCTCTCGTTGGCAGTTTCTGGCGAGTAAGCCAGTATATCCTCGACCAGCCATTCTTCCGATCGAGCTTGTTTGGGGGCTAGACAAAGACAAGAACTCGTCTAAGAGGGGAGAGCTAATCCGGAACCGCCTCAGACAATGGCGAGCATAGCGCAAGGCAAATTCTAGACCGGGGTCCATAGACCTCACGCACACTGGGGGAGTGGGTAGATGGTGTAAAAGACAAGCAAAGCGTAAGTTTGGCAACCACTACGGTATGAATCTTGACTCCCAGAGGAAGCGAATGAGAGGGTCGGCGGACCTGAAGAAGAAAACCAAAGTTGTATCCATCCCACCTGAGTTTCCCTTCCAGCATCCATCAGTTCAGCAAGTGAGAAGTCGGACCACGTGTCTAAAATCTAGGGAATAGACCTGTCCTTTGTTCCGCGACAACCCAGCCTGCCCTTCCCCCTTCTTTGTCTCAAACAACAGCTACAACAGCCACAATGAGCGAGACGGCAACAAGAAGTCAAGGATAAACAATGAAGTCAAATACAAAGAACAAAACACATTGGTCTGACGGGCGAGGGAGCGAGCGCAGTGAAAGAAAGGACCAAGGGCTGAGCTTAGCAGGAAAGGAGTGTGGGCGAGTAGACAGACAGACGACAGGCGAGAAGGTCGAGAGAAGAAAAGAAAGAGAGCAAAATCCCTCGATCTGTATGAGTCTCTTCCATGGACCTTGGTCCGAATGCCGAGTAATTAGCTCCTCACGCATACGAGGTATTTTGTGTGAGCAGTTTCCCCTCGTAACCCCTCGTGCCCCCCCCCCCCCCCCCCTGTATGACCACAGCCTTGGGTGCAGACCGTAGGTGTCTGCGCGCGTGATTGGTCGGGGTTACTTGGTTGTTACCGGGATTGGTTAGTAGCTCGTGGATACTGGAATGCTGCTAGACCTATATGAGGCTAGTTCGTTGGGATCGCCGACAGCCTCTGAGTACAAGTACTTGCTCAACACAATTACAAGACACCACAAAAGAGTGAGGAGGGAGGAGAAGGCGAGGCCCCTCCCTCTCCGCCCAGCCGGACACGTTCAGGGCGTAAAGATTCAAAAATATCACCAAGGATAGAAAATCAAGACGAATAATACTCGCCCGGTTGAATTACATACTTGTTGTGCCCCAAGTAAGCACCTTGCTGTGCCAGGTGGCATTGTCATGCTATGGTAAGATCGCTCAGAAATGCCAATCCCAAGTCCCTGATTCTTATAAACCCCGCCATGCGAGTATAAGTCGATATCTGCGCTGTGAGAGGTTGCATCAGAGGCTATATCTCCATAAAATGCACGCCATCAAAGGTAATGTTGAAGTGAGCAACTACAAGCTGAAGAAATAGACACCCTCCTATACGTTCGGGCGACTAGGTCCTTCATATCCTGCCGCATTTTCCCGACTCACTGTGATGCTCCTTTCAATGCCGACCTCCTTTGTGCTCCAGGGTTTTGATATACCTCACAAACGCCTTCTTATGCACCATCCCCCTGTATTCGCCTTCATTCAACACACAAATGTACCTCAGCCCCAATTTGACAAAACATTGATACACAAGGTCCATAGGCGAATGCATGTCTAGGGCCACCGGAGCGGGATCGATATATGGAGTCAAATCAGTCGGATTGGTGGCTGGGGAGTCTTGATCGTCAGAATCGTCCCGTCCAGAATCATACCCCGCCTCCTCAAATGCTTCCCAGTAGCGACGATGCGTGTTATGCGCATGGTCATCGGTCGACAACAAACAGAACGCACTGTCCTCGTCCTCCAGCCTATCCAAAGCAAACTCCAAGTCTGGGGCCGGAATCAACCCTACCAACTTCTTGTCTCGGATGATAGGCAGCCCGCCGTCGAGTTCGCCAAGGTTTTGCAAGCGTCGGAGTTTGGCTCGCAGATCACTTGCCTTGACAAGAGGGGATATCGTAATGTCAATTACTTTGTCCCTGCGGAAACGGGGTGTGATGTCTCCGAGTTCCGAGTCGAAGACAGGAGTGCTCCTGTTGTCGAGAAACGGATATGAATTCATGTCGGTCAAAAGATCATATATGCTGAGGGGCTCGACCGCGTCAGCCGTCCATTTCGCACAAAGCACACCCAGAGAGAAGGGGAGCACATGATCGAGGCTTCCTGTTAGTTCAAACAAAATGACAGCCAAAGTGACAGAGAGACGTGTGACACCGCACATGGTCGCCCCCGCTGCCACCAACGCATACACGCCAGGTGTGACGCACGCTTCAATGTTGCCAGCGTCCTGACAATGCGACCACAAGAAGAAATTCGGAAATTTGACAACGATATACTGGGTCAAGTGACCGACTATGCGACCCATTAGACCTCCGACCACCATTGATGGAACGTAGATGCCCGCAGGCCCCTTGATTCCAAAGGTAATGATCGTGAGGATGGCCTTGATGACGAATGCCAAACTCAGATACCCAATCACGCTGAGTATCTCATCCTCTGTTTTGGGACAAAGACCCGTTGACGAATGCTTCTGACACGGACTCGCCAGTTCGAAAAGCAGCTCTGTGACGGCCAGTCGGGTGTATCGGTTCCAGAAGCTGACGAGGCCGGTAACTAGTGCCACGAGGAGGACTTCCAACATCGGAAAGGTCTTGATGATTTTGATGCGGCGGAAAGTGGTGGCCCAGAATCTAGACGCTTTGATGAAGAGCGCACCAGCCAACCCACCCGCAACGCCGAGCAAGATGAATAGAAAAAGTTCGAAGAAACGCCAGTCCGTGATGTAACGGACCTCAAACAAAACAATTTTGTTCGTCCCGTACGGGTTCAGGAACTTGAGGGACAACGCGGCCACGATGCAACAAAAGAATGTTCGGAATAGAGTCTTTGAGGGAAAGTAATAGCTGACTTCCTCCAGGCTGAAAAGGACTCCACCCAGGGGTGAACCAAAAGCGACAGCGACCCCAGCAGCAGCGCTTGCGGATAAGACCTCTCGTCTCTTACCGTCGTTGAGATTGTATTTGGAGAACAATCTGCAGGCGATATTGCCCACACACGTTGCGATATGGACATAAGGGCCTTCTTTACCCAGACTCATCCCAGAAGCCACGCTCAAAATCAAAGCGATGGTCTTCAGAACCAGAACCCGAAGGCCAAGGTATCCATGAAGAACGAATCCACTCAAAATGACCTTGACTTCGGCAACACCACTCCCAGCCGCCGAGTAGTAGACGTTTGGAGGTGGCGGATCTTGTGTTGTCAGGAGCTGAGTTCCACCTGACTTGCCCTCGTCAGTTTCGTCCTCATTTACGTTCTGCTGGATGGCGCCGAGGTTCTCATCAAAAGTAGAGGCAATTTGAGACGGAACGACGGTCTTAGAATAGAGAGTGATAAAGCAGGCCAGGGCGGCAAGCACCAACGATCCGATAATGTATGCCACGTAGTCGATGTAGATATCGTCCATGCCGGACGGATGGATGAGTTTCGACCAAGTCCTCCATCTGTCACAGTTGCGTTCGCCAGAGCAGCAATTTGTGCGACCAAGATACCAAGCGCCTCGACAAAAGCCACGCTTGATGTCGAAAATGGCCGACTCTGTGACATCGACAAAGTAGGCTAAGCCTGCGGTAACCACCCCGATCAGAGCAACGAGAACCCAACCCTGAGCTGAATCAAAAAGCAACCCTATGCGGCCTCGCCAGCCTTTCCGCTTTTTCAGGTCCAGCACACGGTATCCATCAGCAATGCTGTCGTGCACCCAGTCGGTTGAGGTGAACTGATCGTACCACAGTCGATCATCTTTGGACAATGAGCCCGCCAGCATGGATGAGGATAGCTTTGGCGTACGGAGACCCGAGTTCCGCATCCACACAGGACTTGCATGTCCCGAGGGTCGAGCACTGTAGTATCTTCGCCTGCGTAGACTGTCACTCGTGCTGTTCACCCTCGACAACTGTCTTGACTTTGGTGATTCGGGCATGCTTTCAGTGTATTTGCGGACAGGGTAGTCTCCCTCCAACAGGGCACTCTCCTCTGTTGATCTTGGAGTCATAACGAGAGAAGGCGGTAAACGACCCCTCAGTTCGGTTGCGGACAGGGAAGTATTCGTCCTGCGCAAGAATTCAGGGGAGGACGGTGTGGTTGCAGGGCGGGATGAAAAGTGATCGGCTTCATCGTAGTCTTGAAAAGAAACGAAAGATTTAGGCATGATGGTTGCCGCCAGGTCCTTCTGGTATTTTTTCTTTTCACCAAAGGACTAGAGGATCGAACAGCAGGGTCGTGACTGGTAACGAAGAGGAGCGAACGGCGTCCGTTACAGGCAGACGCCGCCTTCCTGGGGCCCGTCAGCTGGCCATGAGACGGGCAGGTGAGAGGCAGGATGTTCGGGCAGAATCGTTTGCACAGAGAGGTACTTCAGCTTCTATGAGTCAAGAGACAGCAGATATTAGCGGCAGCCCAGACAGAATGACCTTCATTGACGAGGAAAAGGAGTTGGAGAGATAGCAGGGCGAACCAAGCCTAGACAGGAGAGAGAGATGACCAAGTGAAAAAGGTGCCGGTGTGCAAGTTGGTGAGCGGGTGATATTCAGCCCCAAGGCATCTTGATCAGGTGGACAACATGGTTTGTGTCAATTCTTATACATACTGGACTGAATTGAGTATGTAGATAGTTGGTGGAGGGTGGCAGTGGGCATCCATCCCATCATCTGACAAACAATTTGTGTGGCAGCACGCGTCGAAGGTCTGTGATTTCTGCCCCACGCAGCGAGGCGAGTCGTGCGAGTCAAGTGCCCCGAGGGCCGCAGTCTGGCGACGGCGGCAGCGGCAACAGGCTGGGCATACGCAACAGGACCCGGTCGAGTATTGTTGTTACTTGATCGTGGATGGGCCTCATCCTTTTCACCCCAGGATTTCATCGTCAATTGGATGCTCACGGGGCTAAGAGAACGATGGGCACGATGGGCACGATGGACACGACCCGGATACCTTTCGTCGGCAACCTCGGTGGATGGAAACATATTCTCTGTTGCGTTGATTCGACTGACGATGACTTGCAGATGGGCGGCGACTGGCTCCGCTACCCTGCGAGCCCTGGATGCATCTGCAGCTACCGCTCTCGACCTCCCGACCTAGCAGATGATTCGTCTTGGTGGTCATTCCTGGATGCACTATCCTGTCATTCTGCATCTCCGAGATTGCCCCACGCTTCAAAGGTATGTACTCGGTACACGCTGCGCACATTGAGGGCAATAGCCTTTAGCAGGAATGGCTTGGGCGATCTCCCTATTGACTTCTTTCACCTTGCTCCGTAGGTACCAATGCCCAAGTACAGAACTCCTCACGGCTGATCGCTCTATGAAACAATGTCTCGCTCTCCTGCTCGTGATCATCCCTCAAGGCCCCTTGGCCCATCCAGTCCGCACCCGACCACGTACCCGCAATTCATCCTCTTCGGCGACAGCATCACCCAGTTCTCTTCTCAAATCCTGTTTGCCTCCCTAGCCGAGTGGTACTCGCGCCGCCTCGACGTTGTCAATCGCGGCTTCAGCGGCTACACGGCTCCTATGGGCTATGACATTCTCCGGCAATTTTTCCCATCTGCTCCGTCACCAGCCACATCGAGGATACAACTGATGACCATCTTCTTTGGTGCAAACGACGCCTGCCTTCCCGGTCATCCTCAACATGTTCCCCTCGCCGAGTATCAACGAGCCCTCAGAGCCATAATAAGCTTCCCCGGGGTCAAGTTACACCTTACGGAATGTCTCCTCATCACTCCACCACCCGTAGATGAATGGCAGTTAGGTTCCAGCGAAAGGACAGCAGAACACACGGCGAGATATGCCGCAGCGTGTCGAGAGGTGGGGCGAGAAATGGGCCTCCCCGTCCTCGACCTCTGGACAATATTTATGAGTAGGGCTGGCTGGCAGGAAGGTTCGACAGGCCCCTTGATAGGAAGCAAGGACGCCGCGAGAAATGAGGTGTTGGGAAAGCTGTTGAACGACGGATTGCACCTCACTGTACAGGGCTACGATCTGTTGTACGAGGCATTAGTCCGAGTCATTCGAGATCATCTACCGGATCACCTGCCAGAGAAGTTGCCCTATATATTCCCCGATTGGAAGGACAAGCTGGGAATTCCAGGGTAGATGGTGAATGCTTTACTGTCGTCAAGCAAAGGGGACTACCAAGGAGAAAAGGAGCAGACAAAAAAACTCTAGGAAGACTGGTTTTCAATTTGTAGGCAAGATTCTAGGAACAGGGGTCGGCTCGTCAAGACAAGCATACACCGGACTTGACGGGGACGTCTGTTTACCACCATTACCACGAAAAGAGGGAAAGGAGTGACCAGAAAACAATTTTCAAGCATACAGGCCCATTGCGCCGGAGAGGAGGGAGTCTTGACTCATTGCTAGAAAAGTCATAGCTCTGAGGACCAGATACAAAGCCTACTCCTCGTCGCTCTCTTCGTCGCTCTCCGCCTCATCGAGCCACTGCAAGAACTTCTCGGCTGCTTGACGCACCTTGCGGCTGGTGCTGATGTCGACGTATTTCTTGCTGGCTTTTTGACCCCAAGCCTTAGCGACCTCTTCGCTCAAAAGGTCGTTTTGGTAGTAGCTCAGCAGGATAGCGGGCACTTGAGGAATCAGGGCGGGGTGGTCATTGCCGACGAAGCGCTCGGTACCGCCAAGGAAAGCCTTCATATGCTTCTCAGAGTCTCCAATCATGGTTTTGAGCATGCTAGATCGCTGAGGAATTTGTTTGACAATGTTCTCGTCGAATATTGTCTGAGCGAGAACAGTGAGGGTCTTGTGCTTGTTCTCAATCCCCAACTCTTTGGCCTTTTTGTAGATCTCAAGATCATCGACCTTGCTCACTGCACCCTTGGCTTTCGCCTCGTCAATAACCCAGGATCCGAGTTGATCGTATGCGTTGGCACCATTTTCTTCCCCGTCGTCCTCCTCGTCGAAGGCAAGAGATCGCTTCAACTCGGTTGGAAGTTCTTTGGCACGAGCAGCCACAGCTTCAGCGGAAGTGTCGACTGCCCATTCCTCATCCTTGGGCTCTCCGTTGGTGTTGGCCTCAATGCCCTTGGCATCAGCATTGATCTGTTTGGTGAACTCGTCGTCGCTGCCGGCTGCGAGCTCCACATCTCCATCATCGATGTCGCCCTTGTCGGAGTTGGAGTCGTGGGGGCTACCACCGTTCATGGAACCGTTCTCCTGGGCCTCAGCTTTGGCTCGGTCGCGGCGGGACATCTTTTCCTTCTTTGCGCCTTTCTTTCCACCTTTTGGTTCGTTCTTGAGGATGAATCCACTCAACTTGTGGCGTATGTCAACCTGAGTACGTTGACCACAGGCTTTGCAGTCCAACAAAATGCGTCCGTCCTTGATATTGATCTCGGTCTCGGGATTCTTGCATGACTTGCAGAGGACGAATCTAGAGATGAAGCCGTCCAACGAGTCTTGCAATTTGCCGGCCTCATGGGCCCCATTGATTATCCAGCGATCATCTTTCGGATTGGTGTTGGTCTGGGCACCGAGCTCGAAGCCGAAGTATTTGATGATGTAGGCAGGAGGACGGGCCAGAGAAGCCGAGACGCTAGGAAGGTTGGCAACAACAGTTCTAGAATAAGTCAGTATTTGTTATTAAGAGGGCGAAAACAAATGTTCTGAGGCTTACTTGATGCCGTTGCCTTTGCCTTCAATCTTGGACTGCAAGCGCTCCATCTTGTAGCGATAGAAGGGATCGGTAACATCCCGACGGATATTGATGGTAGCCATTTTGAGTGATGATGTTTTCTCTTTTTCTCTTTTCCTGGCGATTTGTCTGTAGGAAAATGGTGGGATGGGAAGAACCAAGGTCTTGATATCTCAGGTGGACACGAGCAGGTGGTGGTTGGGGTGGGTGTGGATGTTTGCGAATCTTTCAAATTGACCAGACATGCGTGGATTTCACCACTGAATAATGAAATATAACATGAAGAAAACGTTCACCGGCAGCGTATCAACCATAGGAGGATCTCGCGACGCGACAGAGATGTCTTTTGGCCGGAAATATGTCCAGCTTTTGTTTGGTTTTGGTTTTGGAGGTGTGAAAGACTGTCCGATACATGAACAACCGATGCCTGCGCTGTGACTGCTGAGGCGTTTGCTTCTGCGGTGAATGGGTCGAGGGGCAGCGGATGAAACAATCCGAGCAGGACGGGGGCGCAACCGATCCCGAGGGCGATGGAAATACTGGAATTCTGAAGGAGCTTGATGATGGGGATATCTGGGCGAGAGCGAGAGATTCTCGACCGCTGGACAGAATGGAAAGTAATGATGATGGGAGGAGAGAAAAAAAAGAGGAGAGTCGCGGAAGGAGGCGAAGAGAAATATCTTTCTTATTGCGGGACTAGGCGCTACTTCTGGGTAGGGAATAGGCGGGAGGATCTCGGGTGCGCTAAAAGCTGGTTAACCAGAGTCACCAAGAAGCCCTGCGAAGGAACCAGGAGGATCACTTACCGGGAACTTTGGTCAATTTTCGAAGGGGGGACAAGTTTCGGACAAAGGCAAAGAATCGAGAGGCTGAGTTGGTTGGGCGAGTGGACGAGGTGAATGATGTGAATGGTCAGTTTGGAAGTTGTGCGAGTTTGTGCGGTGGAATTTAAAGAGAGAAGCCGAGGATGCATGGTGCCATGCAGTTACTGATGCTACTTTGTCCCTGGTGGCCCGACGGAGGTAGACAATCCATTGTGGCTGCCCGGAATTATGGGCCGTAGGCACACGGACTACCTGGGGACCCCTAAAGCATCTCTGGACGTACCTAGACCCCGGGTGGCTTACATTAGGTGAGCTTTGTAGGGTCCAGCTGAGGCAAGCACGGCAGTGTCCACGATTGCCTGCGCTGCACTTGAATGTCGTCCATAACTCTACCTGAGTCTTGCCTTGTTGTATGGACTTGTTGTCGACTACCATCATCTGAATCAAGTAAACGCTCGCTTCTATGTAATCAAATTCTAGATCAAACGGTCCTTCTTGTGTACGATACCCTATTTCAAGGAGCAGACGCCCCAGATCAATCCACTGGGCAAGGCTACCACCAGTCTTCCCATGTCTTCTGGTACCACACCCGAAGCTTCTGTCTGGTACTCGTACATACCTCCGAGCAAGACACCCTCCCTTTGCACCACGGATACGGCGCGCGCAGTCCTTCCCTCCTCCACTGTGGCTGACTTGGAGTCCCCGACTGGCGGTGTAGCATTGCCCAGGCTACCAGGACTTCGAGCTCGGGAGAATTGTGAGGACATACCTCGTACATGAATGAATGTATCCACCCATACCCAGCATCAGTCAGTCGTGATTGCTACGGACTGCGGGCAATTGCGGCTTTGGAATTGTCAATTACATACATTCCTGAGATGCTTTCTTCCAACAGCTGAAGGCGACGACACCCGATGTCCACTTTCGTCGTCGTTCCCTCTACAACATCAAGCCTGTCAACCACACAAAGCCTCGTATTTGTCCTAATCCTTACCATCCCGAGACTAGCCCTTGTCCATCTACGACGACGTCCATGGTGTACGAACTACAGTACACCTGTGTCGGACCGCAAAGGACATTTTGAATAGCTCTTTAAGATATTGTTTCTGATGAAAATGCCTTAAATCATCTGCGAAAGCCCTGCTCACTATTTTCCTCGTATCCTCTGCTTGGTGAGCAGCCACAGAGCAAAAGTAGCAGTCCCGCAGGCGAGCGAGAAAGATTTTCTCCGACCACCTCCACCACCCGGACTTGGAACTATAGACTTTTTCCGGGCAGATGAATTCACCACTATATTCAACGTTGTTGTTGTGACGGTGAGGTGGTGTTGCTGCCTATTGTGGTGAAGTATTACAACTACTTGGCTTACTTCGGCACCGAAGTGAAGAAGCTTGTCGGCACGAGGGACATCTCGCTGCGCCCCTTCGTAGCCACCGGTAGGGGAAACCACTTTGTGGCCTTCTGCTATCATACGGTTCTCAATTGCAAGAGCCGTCTCTCGAGTCTGCATATGATTACTGTAATGTCTGCTGATGGTTAGGTTACAGTAAGCATTTGGATTCCTTGTCACGGTCGGGCCGAGTCCTATCGCACACCTACATGAGAAAGGCCGGGTTTTATCAAATGGCTGTGATGCACGCTTCCAGTATGGTATATGGTCTGGCAATGGAGAACAGGGTCAGTGCGGGCATATCTTTTGACCGTCCTGCGTGAAACACCGACTCCACACAGTTCAACCTGGGTAGTCTGCAATATATGCGACCACCAGTCGCTAATCCAGTTTCTTTTGTACTGATCCCTCACGACACAGGTACCTTAGCCAAGTGTTGTAGTCATCCATGCCCGCCCAATTGACGCAACATAACCAAAAAGACGCATCCTCCGTGCGTGGGATCCCGACGCTGGTCTCGATTGATCCTCACGGTGAACCATTGACACAAAAAAACGTCCACACGCGCTGGCATCCGCGAATCCTCCTGTGGCAACTGTCAAGCCCTCTGAGGTATTCAGAATCGAGTGTCTCGATTTCACAGGCAATGCCATCGCGAATAACGACTGCGCAGACGACGTGCTGGACTTTTGCTGGGAGAATGACCACCACTTATCCGGACCCGTCCGCGTTGAGGGAACCATGCCAGGCGACGTCCTTTGTGTGGACATTCTGGACATTCAACCATTCCCTCACCGGCTTTGGGGGTTCTCTCTTATCGATCCTGGCCTAGGTCCACTGGACAGACCTGATACCCGGGTGGCCAAGACGGTATGGGATTTTGACGGGGTCATGGCGTCCTCACGTCATGTCAAGGATGTCTCGTTCTGCGGTCGACCACACTGTGGTGTCATCGGTACAGCTCCATCGGCGGACTTTGCTGGCGACTTGGACGAGTCGTGAACGGCAGCTCAACGAAACATACCGCTCGCACGGGGTCACATGCGCACAGATGCCCGTAGAACTGGGTGCGTATGTTAGGCAAGACCTCGACGAGGAGCTGCTGCAGGACATCAAGGCCACGGGCGCTCGGACGAAACCCGCCAGAGAGACAGGAGGAAACACAGATGCGGCGAGCTTGACTCGTGGATGTCGCATCTACCTACCGGTCCATGTCGAAGGAGCAAACTTGTCCGTTGGAGATCTCCATTTCTCCCTGGGCGACGGCGAGCCTACCTGCGCCATTGAAATGGCCGGCATAGCGACCCTTCGATGCTCGATTGTACATGACGGCATCCAGAAGCTAGGTTTGAAGAGTCCCATTGTCATTTCCAGCCCAGCCGAACCGCTGTATCGCAAGCAAGTCGTGTTTCACGGCCTGTCGGTCGACAAGGATGGGGTTCAGCACCGAAGCGACCTTACTACTTCCTACATTCAGGCCGCCTCTCATGCCATGGGATATCTGGAAAAGTTCGGCTTCTCGCACGAGCAGGCGTACATGCTGCTCGCTACTGCACCCATCGAAAGCCGCATCCTAGCCACGGCCAACATTCCGACTGCAAACGTTTCCTTGGGTGTCCCTGTAGACATGTTTAACTTCGACATCATGCCCAATGAGGAAGGCCCCAAACCAGGCGACCGTGGGAGTGCTGCATACCTCAGTCTTCAGCGCGAAGAGAAGTATCTGTCTGAAACAGTGGCGGAGCCTTCGCCATTCGCTCGAGACGCATAGTAAAAAAAAAAAAAGTAATCTAACCTAGATCAGAAAAGCTAGTCTTAAATAAATACTAGACTTTTAGCTCTTCAAAGTGGCGAAAATATTCCACCGGACATAGTCACCTCCTCATAATTCAGGCCTGCTTCAGCGATAGAATACTCCGATGCTGAAGGGCCAAGCATGCCTGCACCTGCGGCTTTAGGAAAACGTGGCACCATTGAGGCTCCACGGTGAGATTTCTCAAGCATGTAAAATAAGACCTTGAACAATACCCGTGCGACGATGTAACGGCTGCCGATCCGTTGGACCGAACCCAAAACTCGAATCAAAGAGGGCATTGGGACCAGTCCTTGGAGGGACGGTGCTGCGAAGGTCGAGACATAAATGTTATATAGTACGATGAAGGAGAGAGCCACTGCCTGTTCCACCACTGGCAGTGGCGAGGTTGCTATATCTGGGTTCTCATGTACGTGTGAAATGAGTCTGTCCACGGTGTCCAGCTGCGTTTCGAGCTTGTCCGGTTTTAATGTAGCATTCGCCATGGGCCTCGACTGGATCGCAGAAGATTCGACACAGACGACTTTGAAGATGCTGCATATAGCTTCTATGGTAGCGCAAGAGCTGTCTTATGTCAGTGCCTTGTCTTGAGACTCGTTCGGGGAATGAGATTTTTTATTCTTCTTACCGCATATGCGTCCCGCTGACTGCGATTGAGGAGGTGGAGTTGAAGACGCTCGAATTGGGCATTGCAGCTTGGGATATGTTGCTATCCCGATAAGATGTCTTTCCAATTTCCACGGTATCCCCTCCGTTAGATGCTCGCAACTGGTTTTCATCCAGTATGCTTTTCCCTGTAGTCTGCGATTCCCGGAGTTGGGTGATGATGTCCACCTGGTCAATCCAGAGTGCGAGAGTGTGTTGATCGTCTTGACGGAGGAACCCCGATTCTATCATCAATTTTCGACGTTGCATGCCTATATCTCGATCCTGGATGTAATGAGGCTTCCTGGAATCATTAAAGGTTCCAAGTCGATCCAAGACGTACAAGCTCCACCAGAGACGGGATTCAGCTCGTGAGGCTTTTCTGACTGACACATTCTTCTGCAAAAATGTGTCGCTGGCCTTCGTAGACGTAGAGCCCAGATGTAGTCCAAGGGACTGGGCCTCGCAAACAGCTTGGTGGAGATACCGTGATAGATGGTGTGTCCCGCTAGACTCAGCGTGAGTAAGAGGCATGACGAGTGACATCAAAGCCAGGATGCGTATACGGTCAACCCGATCTGGTTCGAGGTTGCCTTCAATCACTGCAGCCCGCAGTGCAGTGTACAGTCTTCGAGCGAGAGTTGCTGCCGAGCTTCGAGCGCCCTCTTTGAGTGATTCTTGTGCTCTGCAGACATTCCGTTTGTCTGCGTGGTCATCGTGAATTACACAACCGTCTGAGGAACCTCGAATATAAGAGGCTGCTGAACTGAGTCGCAATGTGACTAAACATATTGCTTTGATTAGATGTGGCGATGCTTTTCTCTGCCGATATTGTTGCTGAAATGTCTCTTGGTCGATCAATGGTAGAAGGGTGTTAATTTCAGCGAAATATAGCATGACCAGAGCCCATTCGCTTGGATAGGGAATGATTGAGGAGTATACTCCCACTGATTCGAAATACAGCCGCTCATAATGTTCGATGCACATGTCTTTTCCTTCCAACAGCTTCGAACGTTTCGCCATGGGGCTTGACGAGTTGTCTGCATTCGCCTCCATGCCTTCACAAATTTCGGTCCACGCCTAGTTTATCATTTTGATCCGGGGGTTTTCACCATATTGATAAACAGTGTTGGTGGATAGAGGGCTGCGTCACTGGCGGAGAGGTCCAGATGTTCGTTGACGGCGGTCCGCGCGTTCCGACTTCTTCACTCTCTCTCTTGGTACATCTGGGCACAGATGGGCACCTAATACGAGCCGCCTAAGTGTCACTTTATTTACATTTCTTGCAACGAAATGATTCACCTCCTACAATTGAGATAGAAGGAGTGACTACGGAGCCGTTCAAGGCTGATGTTCTCCATTGGAATAGCGAATGTAGATGCTGATAGATTGCACAACTACAAACTTCTTTCTCCGTCGGATCCCTCCGAGTCTCTCTCAAAGTTGCTTGATCTCTTCAGCGGTATTGTTCCAACCATTCGTACTAGTACTCTACCTCCCCTACGACCTCGGTTTCATTTTTCTGCCATGATTTTGTTTGTTGTCTTGGTATGTCTCTTGACCAACATCTGCGCTAACCATGGATTCATTGACAGGCTCAATACCGTGTACAGTCTCATCCACAGGACCGGTATAGAACTTCTTGCCCTCGATCTGCCAATAGGCTAGTGCGAATATCATGATAAGGGCGAAAATTGCAACTGCATAGTTCATCTTTGCAAAACAGGTCAGCGTCACAATGCCAAAAATGGGAGGTTCAGACTTACATTGACTGCCGTCACTGGCCTGACAGTTGGCATGAAGAATAGAACTGTTATGAAAAACGTCCAAACAATAGAGTAAACGTTGATCAAGACGCTGAACGCGCCCAGATGCCACGGTCCTCGATGAAAGCGGCCGAAAGCCAGCTTGCAGCCGAGTGGAACAGCGTAACTCAGGTCAAGGACTGCCGTGGCGACATTGAACACAGCTGAAACAGCTTGATAGGACCCAAGTCCAATGAGGCTGATTACGATCGGCAAGAGTACAGACAGCCAAACAGCGTGAAGAGGAATGCCAGTGAGAGTGTTGACCTTGGCCCAGATACTTGAAAAGGGAAGCAGGCGATCTCTTGAAAATGCGAAGATTGTTCGACTGAGAGATTGCTAAACGAAGATTGAGATTAGAAACGTCCCACACTTCATTTCGTCATAGTATGCTCACCATACACACGATAGCCGTGAATTGGACGATGATGACACCACAAGCAGTGAAAGCCAGAGCACCAGACTTTCCCAGGCTATCGTAGAAGATTTGCACCACAGGTTGGCCTATTTTGTTCGCCAGAACAGTATATGGATCTTTCTGTCAATGGATTTAGCATTCGACCAGACACCCAATGTGACTCCTCGGGGTAACGAACCATGCAGAAGCAGAGAACAATGTTCAACACAAGCCCAAGAACGAAGGTCATGACATTGGCATACCATGTTGCGCGAGGTGCGGCTATCGCCGGATCGCGGATTCTGAAATCATGGGTTAGCCTTTCGCATGCAGGATCGACTGAAACTGCCTACTCCTCGCAGATATGTGCGGTAGCGTCTGGATAGATTCATCAGCATGACTGTCATAAAAAGCATCAGGTTTATGCCTACCATAGTTTGTCATTGTGAATGCAGCACTCAAAAATCCAAACAAGAAAGCAAAGCCCGTGGGATTCCATCCAG
This sequence comes from Fonsecaea pedrosoi CBS 271.37, assembly GCF_000835455.1. Taxonomy (NCBI): domain Eukaryota; kingdom Fungi; phylum Ascomycota; class Eurotiomycetes; order Chaetothyriales; family Herpotrichiellaceae; genus Fonsecaea; species Fonsecaea pedrosoi. Next base: position 221,288 of record NW_013550606.1, on the reverse strand, counting down.
ATTGCGATTGGACGTTGGTGAACACGAACGAAGCACTGTTTTTGCTCTTTTCCACAGCCAACAGAGTAATGAAACAGACAACGACGGCAGTGACGTGGAAGACCACAAATGTTTTCTGCATCTTTTCCATCCAGGTTGTGGAAACAGAGTTAATGACTCCAGTCAACACAGCGAGACCTGCAGCCACTCCCACGGTAGCCCTCTGGGAGGGCTCAAACGTGAAGTCAGAGCCGACAGCCACCGCACTCAGGAGCACTTGGGAAGCACCGAACTCCGTGGCAGCAACTGCAGCGACCTAAACAGAATTAGCACTTGGTTTGTTGCAGGGGGTTATATACATACCTGGCCAAGGACATTGAGCCATGCGGCAATCCTACAACTGAGGTCAGCATGCGTTTTTGTGATGCATTGAAACGGGGTGAGCTTGCCAGCTAAGAACAGGGACCAGCTTTGGAGGTGATAGACGGGATATTGTGTAGTAAACTCCAGCAGCGGTCGGATACGCAGAGATGAGCTCGGATACCGAAGCTGACAAGGCAAGGGAAGAGCCACCGGCTATGAACCAGCACCATACGATGGCTGCAGGTCCTCCAGCTTGTAAAGGGTATGCGAAGGTCGTCATCAGAGCAGTGAACAGTCCTCCGACACTGAAGGCGAACGACAAGCTGGACCAGGTACCATACTTGCGAACGAAGACGGGTTTGTATCCAAACTCATGCGCAAGCTGGTCGTCTGCTGTGACTCGCTCGACCACTGGCTTGGATCCGTGGATCTCAACATCCACACCAGACTGGGGAGACGACATCGGGGCTGAGTATGGGGAAAAGGAGGGAGGGTCTTCGTGTGGGGAGCGACAATTCAGCTTGGTGTCTGTGATATGCAGCTCGATCTGTGCCAGTGCGATGGTTTTATTCAGGCTGTGGAGGGGGGCGATGTGAGCCATGTTGAGGTATTATATGTTTATGCCCTCCCAGCCTGAGCTGCTGATACACAGGAATTAATATGTTTATGCCCTCCCAGCCTGAGCTGCTGATACACACATTCCCTCTAGTGATCCCAAGCGAACTCATGAGGGAGGGAAGGTTGCGATAGGGACCGAGGCTGAAGGGGGTGTGTTTCCACCCAATCAGAATTCCGATCAACCCTCCTCTTATCAGCATCCTCAGGAACGTCATGAGCGTCCGGGAGTGTTGAGCTAGTTCGCAGTCGAAAATGAGCCGCGGATAGCGCGCTCACCGCGCCGTCGTCCCGTCTTCCTCATGGCTGGCCTGCAGCCAGCCAATGTGTGCTTCGAGATAGGGACCCATACTTTGTATCACTCCCAGCCTGGGATACCCCAGAACCTGCCCAGATTGCACGTTATTAGTCGAACCATCCACGGATGCGAGGTCTACAGCCCGTGCTTTTTCGACGTTCCTTTAATGCAGGAACCGGTTTCAGAGGAAATCCTACGAGGAGATAGTGCGCCAGGTATACACATGATTCAATCTATTGAAGTTCTTTGCTCGTCACTCCCGATTCCATGACTAACTTGTACCATGAAGCCTGTCTCGATTGGACAGTACTTTCGAGGTGTATCAAATAGACCCGACGGCAATTCAGGGTGAACCGACCAGGACCTCGAGCGTTGGGACGTGCATAATATCACAGAGGCGTCATCAAATTATCTATAGGATTGTACATGTCTCGGAAGACTGGAGCAATTACTGATAACAGGCACAGGACTTGGGCCAACTTTAGACAAGTGCCACTAGACGAGGATGATATCGATCTCGTTCGCTTTGAGATAGGCCTCCCAGTCCCACCATCGTCGCCGCGTTGGCTCCATCTTGTCAGCAGCTCGCCACCATTGCATCAAGAACTTGCCCGCCTCGACGATGTTGGCAATTGATGCCCATGACCCATAGCGTTCTATCTTGGCCTCGATGAAAGAGCGCTCCGCTTTCGAGTTCGTCGAGACTCCAAATACGAATAATGGCAGCAAGGAGCAAGTCTGCGCGCTGTCATTGTCCGTGATAGGATCTAGTAATTTCAGTCCTTCTTGCACAGCCCGCTGCACCTTCTCTGTGTCGAGCGGGCTGTGCGGATGTATTGTAAACCAGAGTAGGATAAAGGCCGCTAGTCGATAGCATTCGGCAATATTCGCACTCTTAGTGTCAGCATAATCGTAGTGCCATTCTCGAAGGTCAGCTTCAATGGCCAATCCCTCCATGAGCACATCAATATCGAGGTCTTGATCTTCTCCGTACTCAGCAGGAGCATGCTCGCGATGCAGATTAATTATTCGGGCCAAGATGGTCAGCAGTCCATCGCTAGGTCCAATCAGGAACATACTGTCTGGCTGAGATAGCCCCACAGTCTGATATCTCATCGCGAGGGCAGTTGCTGGCGAAGTTGCACCGGCGCCATGCAGACAGCGGCGATGCAGGTCTATGCAAGCGCCATCCTGCCGAGATGTCAGGGAAGAACAGATATCGTGGAAGTAAAACCAATTGAGGACGAAAGAATTGAAGCTGTCATGGTTGGGTGGGTGATAGCGGCCGTCTGAATAGATTTGCCTGATCAGCTCACGAGCTGCATTGAAATGCATGCGTCTTCCTGCTGACCAGCTTCCCTCGCAGAGGCTGAACTGATATAGAATCATGGTTAAGATCAATAGTTGTTGTGAATTAGACTGGAGGGAGTCGGATGCCAGCGACGGCTTCGATAGTTGGCTCAGCATTTGAATGTGTTGTTTCACAGCTCTGCTATGTCGTTTCCATTTCAACTTCTCTATGCCTGAATTTTCTGCGTTGTTCCTTTGACCGCCGGATGCCGACAGCGCATACTGATACTGGCTTGCAGATAGGCATATGATGGCATCCAAAAGGCCATTGTTCTCATCCTGCGACAATGCCAGAGGTATCAATGTCGAGACCAACGGGTTGCTGGGCGTTTCCAGCAACAGAACACTGGACACGACTTTATAGTAATGGTGAAAGATCTTTCGTTCAGCTTGCGTTTGAATGCCATTCACAAGGAATGGCAGCGATTGTAAGATGAAACTTTCTGGCCGACGTACTTGCTTTGTTGGCACGGCACGGCTGCTGACACTCGACTCTGCGTTCGCACTGGAAGTAGTGCCTCTGATGGATTCGATGACGAGGTCTTCTTCACTCTGATGGTCGTCACTATTTGGACTTGTATCGGACTCCTGCTGGCCTTCCGCGACAAGGGCTGCACAGTGGTTGGGCCAGACATCAGTCAGTGATGGCGAGTTGAAGTTCGGTACAAGATCAGTAGTTAGATCGAGATTTGGGCTGGCAAAGAGCAAATCCTCCCTGTAATCCCCAGGATCTGGAAGCGTAAAGTCATTCCACTCGTCCACAGACTGCGTGGTGGCATCATTCGCAGCAGGTATAGGGTTGACTATGGCTGCTGGAGCATCGTTGGACATGTTGTCGCACGGTTGCCACGTCTTGCGCTGCTGGTAGCCTTCGCAGACGAAGCTATTCCGCAGGCAGTTCTGGCATTCTGGCTTTCCTTCGTCGCACTTTTTGCGTCTTCGCCGACAAGTCAAACATCCTGTCTTGGTGCGTGTAATCTTTTTGGTCGCCATGCGGCCGTTGGGCTGGAGAGCCGGCGACATATCTGCCAGCCAACTCGACCCCAGCCAATTCAGGTGTATGCAGATCCCCAGAACGCAGTTACCGCGCGCAGGAGTCGATGATGGCCGTTATCGAGAGATGGTCATAGACGTGTGCGTTGAGTTGCATTTGATGCGAAGCTTGCAGATGTCCACGGAATTCGTGAGATTGCCTGAGGTCTTATCGAAGGCGGAGACGTCCGTGGGCCAGGTCAGCTTGTTGGTGGCCCGCAAGTCGTTACGGCCGATGTCATTGGGCAGTATATGTTCCCCATCATCGCGGGGCAAGTCCAGGTTGTGGTGCTCACCCCGTAGAAGAGCAGTTGACTATTTTGACAGCTCCAAGATGATTGAATCACCAGCAGTCAGCACCTCCTCAGTCTATTGCATGATAGTCTTGCTGCGGCCTGTACGCAGCTAGATTTAAAAAATGCAGGGCTCACAGCCAGTACAGAAGGAGGACAGTTCTCAGAAGCAACAGATGTGGCCTGCCCGAGGTTTCATCACCAATCACTGTATGCTTTCCTATCCGAATCCAGCAATCCACGTTGAAACAAGCTATAGCGATCTTAACTACCCACGCCTACCGTCAAATGCAGTTCGCTGCCAAGAGTCTCATATCGTATGCAGAACGACGTGATAAGATCCCGGTCATACAAACGAATGTCCAAGGGTCATGCATCCACAGGCGAGAGAGCGCGCTCTGCGCGGTGTCGTGCCGCCCCTGGTCGCCTCTCAGTGGAGGCGCTTCTCCAGGGAGCCTTGCAAGGATCAGCATCTGGCTCTAGTGATTGATCTCTGCTATCGCTGAGGCAGCGGCAGCTCAAGGGCCAAGCAGAATCACATATGTGCTATTATGGCTATTTCATGCCAGGAATGGTTCTTTCCCGTCTCCAGGAGTGACGAGCCAGCCAACTCATTCTGACGGTGATGTCTGTGATCAAAACCCGGCTTTGTCTCCTTGTCTCTCCGCGAACACCTCACAAAGCACAACTGACAGCCTTTTATACTCTTTCCAAGCATCGAGATGTCTCTGCTACCTCATCATCTTCTGGTCGCCCTGACCATCTTGGGTGCTGCTTCGACTCTGATACTGTACCTTTTCTCGGGCAAGGAGAAGAGTCAATGGGTCCCATGGTCCGTTCAGGCCAAACCATGGCCACAGAAGAGGCTTGCCGTCAAAGACCTTCCACTTGAATTCCAAGCAATCGAGCCCTTCAGTGGCTTGCCTACCCAACGAGCACCCGACTGGCCACATCCTTGGAAACCCGGGAAATTCCAGATGACCATGAGCCTCCGCAAAATCGACCCAAACAACTGGCTTACCTATGACCGTGCATACGAGAAGGAGCATCTCGACAAACTCAGATATATGAACGGAGACCTACATGACGACGTGCTGCAAGTTCTGCCTAACACAGACGAGTCTTGCGAGGAACTATTGCAGCTTATTGTCGAGTACGTTACGAAGCGGTATCCAGACATGTTCCAGCTTGACGGCGACGACATTGTCATCGTCCCTATGAATGAGCGATATCGTGTTCGGGCACCGTACGACCGACACCCGATGGAAGTAGCCGGCTTGCTCGTGATGGATGATCTGTACATTTTGCATCTGGGAGAGCTAGATCGGTATTATCTGTAAGTTTTCCGGTGGCAGCGCCTGGTATTCAAGCCTCAATGCTAACAAGCAGCAGGAGAGCCTGCTTTCTGGCTTGTCCTTCGGGATGGCGACTCAAAGACCGAATCGGATGGCCATTGCATCAAATGCATGGCCCTGTACCTACCTGGAGAGAAAAACTGCAAAAGTCCATGGAAAGGTAATAACACGGAATGAATTTGACTTGGAGACTTTGCTGACACTTGGGCAAGATTCTTCATCAATATCAAGGTGGATGGCGCGATTCAGCGGAACAATGTCTTCATCCAACCCTGTCCCGGAATTTTTCATCAGGAACCGATGGATGAAAAGCCTCCAGCCAAGACAGTGGAGGACATCGAGATCCGTACAGAGCTGCAGTCCCTTCGAAGACTGCCTCGCACTGGAGCAGTAGTCTTCACCGTTCGAACGTATATGAATCCGTTGACAGATCTTGGTAAAGAGCCTATGGCGCTTAACAGACTTTGGGATGCAGTGCGCAACTATCCGGATAACACTGCAGCTTACAAAGTCCGTCACCTTTGGTCCGACGTATTTGAGGATTACTGTCGCAAGGTCTTGGGACGAGAGAACCCTGACCCTACGGTATTGGATGTGCAGGATTAGATATACGCCTGTTAGATGAGATACTTCACTGAATGATCAATACAGATTACACATTGAGGACTATTGTAATATCTTTGGAGACGGCTACCTATACCTAGGTTGGGTCTTACTATTCATGATACCGGTTCTTCTGGTACAATATGTTAGGCGGATTCACACAATGTCCAAGAAGTAGTGGACATGTTTCGTATTGAATGAGAACAAGGCGTGCTGTACACCATATGATGATTCCCATCCTCCAAAGGTACGAGAACTCGAAATCCTTGAGATATCTTATCCACCAAGAAAAGGCACTTTGAAACAGATACCTGTTTCAAACAAATACAATGATGATCAACAAGAAACGCCCCAGAAGCCAGTGCAAACTTTTTATTCGTTGAGTCTATCTAGACCATTCTAGCACCAGGTCCATATAACCATACTCCTCCTTTGAAAGCCTGAGTCAAGCCCGCGATATTTGGATTGGACTCAACTAGTAGTCGCCAAAGTCATCGAATATCGGGTGAGGCTCGCCAAACTAAGAAATCGCTAAGTAAAAGTCTGCAAATTGAGGGGGAAACGTAATCTTACCTTGACAGGATCGTTGAAACGCAGACGCATGTTGAGTCCACTGATAGCCTCGATCTCATCCTTTGTCAGGTCAAAGGAGCTGACGTCGAGGTTTTCCGCCAGACGAGTGGGCTTGTTACTCTTGGGAATAACAGCAATACCGCGTTGTGTAGCCCAGCGGAGAAGGACCTGTGCAGGGGACTTTCCAACTCGCTTCGCAGCAGATTGGACCGGGCTCGTCTCGAACAAAGGCTTAACCTTCAAAGCCTCTTCCAAATCCATCTCGACGAACGAGAGAGGACCGAATGATGAGTATGCTGTAACTGCGAGACCTTGGCCCTGCGCGAATTTCACCAGTCTTGGCTGTGTAAGGTATGGGTGGTGTTCGATCTGCAGGGCGACTGGCTTCACCTTAGCATACTTCAGAAGGTCGTAGAGAAGACCGCCGTTGAAGTTGCAGACACCAATGCTCTTGACGAGTCCCTTCTCAACCAGCTTCTCCATCGCCTGCCACGTTTCGTGCACAGAGGCAGGTCCCTGGGGGAATTCAGGTCCATCTGGAGGAGGGTACTGTTCCTTGGGGTCGACATATTTCAAAGACACCGGGAAGTGCATGTGGAAAAGGTCGAAGTAATCGATCTTCCAGTCCTGTAGTTGGCGTCTGCAAATGGGCTCGACCACATGTGCCTCGTGGAAGTTGTTCCACAGCTTGGACACAATGAACAGATCTTCACGCTTGACAATGCCTTCCTTGATGGCTCGGGCAACTCCCTCGCCGCACTCCTGCTCGTTTTCGTAGACTTCATTCAAAGAAATTAGTTGTGGTATATCTAACATCATGTCAGGCAGGACTTACTGCATGCACCATCCAGCAAGCGATAGCCAGCCTTGATAGCCTCGTAGACCTGGTCGGCACAGGTGTTCTTGTCGACTTTCCACAAGCCGAACCCGACCGATGGCATTTTCAGTCCATTGTTCAAGGTGATGAGCGGAATTTCAGACATGGTGCCGGTGGTATAGTCCAAATCTGTGCAGAATCGTGGGAGTATTACAGTTAGAACTCAATGATATGCTGATGATGGATCAAGACATACGACCGGTCGCAGACGACGGGTCACAGACGATGCCCCTTATATACTGTATTCCTCATCTTGGATTTCCATAGATCTTCGTGGATGATGTTAGACAAGGATCCCAGATGAACTGAAAGAAGCATCGCCATTGGCTTATGGTGAGTGAAGGCCATCTGCAGTCGCTGGAGCTGAGCAAGCCTATCCTCGTCGAGCTAGCTAACCGCTTCTCTATCACTCTTTAGGGATTGTTTCCGATAGCATATCGCATCTCAGTCCCGCCGCGCGCACAACGCGCACCGCCTCGAAGTTGAAGTTGCAGATCGCCGGAGCCCCAGATAGTGTCCGTCTGATAAACCAATTGGTCGATTGATAAGGGTCAGCGCGGTTCGTGCGTAAGCAATACATCTTCTGCGCCGCACAGACCCCCATAAAGGCCTGGTACATCACGACGATCGCGACATGGACCTCAGCCATTCGACGGTGCGCTCTCCCAGCCTGGATCTTTCCGATATGGCTTCCTAGGCAAGCACGATTAGCGCATTCCATTATAGAAAGCAACGTGTCTCTTATCAATAGCAGAAGTTCAATCCAGCCCAGCATCTTTTAAGATACAAGGGTGCCAACATCGGCCATCACCTTCTCCAAGCCCGAGAACCCGATCCTTGACACAAAGTTGCAGTGCTGCTGGCGAGTAGAACCCATGGCACCCGTCCACCCACTGTCAGAGCTCAGCTTTGCTGAAACGCAACAAGCCATCGCAATCATCAGAAAGTTACACGGTCACACAGATCTTGTATTCAAAGCCGTCACACTTGAGGAACCTATCAAAGAACAAACGATTGCATATTTGAATGCTGAGCAGAATGCAAAGCCTCTGCCGTCTATTCCACGGACGGCATTTGCAGCTTATTACTTCAAGGGCACTGTATGCGTACATGCCTTTCCTTCCAAAAAGCAACTAACGCAGTACCAGGATAGCTTTATCACGACGTACGTCAACCTCAGTTCAGGCCTTGTTGAAAGGACTGAGCGCATGAGCCCCGAATATCATGGCAACGTGGACTTCAAGGAAGTCGTGGTTGTCGAGGAAATGGTGATGAAGGATCCAGCGGTCGTCGAGCATATCCAGAAACTGCAGCTCCCTTCTCACCTCATGGTGGTTCCTGAGGCCTGGGGTTTTGGAACCGACGGCCTGGACGATGCAAGACGACAATACCAGGTCTACATGTTTGTGGGCGAGAAATCGAATCCTGACAGCAACCACTATGCTCGTCCGCTGTCATTTTCTCCCGTTGTCGACCCCGTTGAAATGAAAGTCACCAGAATCGATCAGATCCCAACTGGCGAAGACTGGAAGACCGGGGAGACTGGTCCATGGCAATATATCCCGCCTAAGGAGTATGTGCCCGAAGAGACTACCCTCCGAAAAGGGTTGAAGCCTCTCCAAATAGTCCAACCTGCCGGACCGTCTTACTCAATCACTCCCGACAATGTCATCACATGGCAGAAATGGCACGCCAGGATCGGTTTCAATTACCGAGAGGGTGTCGTACTTCGGGACGTACGCTACGACGGGCGACCTATCTTCTACCGAATCAGTCTCAGCGAGATGACCGTCCCGTATGCTGATCCACGGTCTCCATATCATCGAAAGCAGGCATTTGACCTAGGCGACGTTGGTGCAGGACTTGTCTCGAACAATCTCAAGCTCGGCTGTGACTGTCTCGGCTCCATCACATATCTCGATGGCCTGCTAGTCTCCCCGGAAGGCGAGCCTGTGGTCAAAGAAAATGCTGTGTGCATCCACGAGCAAGACAATGGCATAGGGTGGAAACACTCTAACTACCGCACTGACCGTGAGTCTAAGAGCCCTTTCTGCAACTATGTGCATATCTTCTGGGACGGAGCTGATGTAGCTTTTCAACTTCCCAGGCGCGTGCGTCGTACGAAACCGCGAACTTGTTATTCAGCAGATCCTGACCGTTTCTAATTACGAGTAAGTTTGTCGATCTCTGACTGAGACCCGAGACCTTATCACCTTGCTTACCGTTCTACACCGAGAGTAGATATATACTTGCCTTCATTTTCAACCAGGCAGGCGAACTCCATTACGAGGTCCGCGCAACAGGCATTCTGTCTACTGCTGCAATCGACCCAGGCTGTTCAGTGCCATGGGGAACCATCGTCCACGAAGGAGTTCTGGCCCAACATCATCAACACTTGCTCTCCCTCCGAATAGACCCCGCCATCGGAAGCTACACGGATGGCAATCGCCTAGCATACTCAGAATGCTATGCTATGCCCATGGACGACTTCAACCCACACGGCAACGGCTACATCTCCAAGATGTCATTGGTTGAAAAGGCAGGCGGAATCGACCTAGACTCGTCCAAAAGTCGCGTCTTCATGATCCAGAATGCCCAGATCACCAACACGGTCAACAAGATGCCCATCGCATATAAGATTGTTGCTCCACCCATGCAAAAGATCCTGGCCCATCCAGATAGTTACCATTTCAAACGTGCCGAGTTCGCCGACCACAATATCTATGTCACCAAGTACAGGCAAGATGAGCTGTTCTCGGGCGGAAAATACACGAATCAAAGTAAGTGGCTCGCTCTCAATCGTACTTCCGGAAAGGGCGATTTCTTCCAGACAGAATTCATCTATCCCCGACGTTATCGGTCGACTAGCCAGTAGTATGTCTTCTAACCTTTATAGGTCGTGGTGGAGAAGGAATCAAAAGCTGGGTAGCACGCGGCGACAGTGTCGTGGATGAGGACATCGTGGTATGGGTGCAGTTTGGCTTGAACCACGTCCCAAGGATTGAGGACTTCCCAGTCATGTAAGTCTGCCATTGCAATTGCAGAATTCCTGCCTCCTTCATGGCCATCAACATATCCTACTTTGCTGGAATTCCCTGCTGACCGATTGGACAGGCCCGTCGAGATTCTCAAAGTCTCACTCAAGCCGGTCAACTTCTTTGACCGAAACCCCTCGGTCGATGTGCCTCCCTCGCAGCAAAATGTGAATCAGTCAACATTTGTACATCGCGATGCTACTGGGGGAGCATGTTGCGCTGAAGGCCCAAAGCGTGAGCAGAGGCTCTAGCCATGCCTACTGCTACATGTAGAATGGTTCTGCGATATGTCATTAATTTTGATTGAGGAGTTAAAGACCGATCAGCGGCCTAGCAAGATTAAGAACATGATCCTTGCTTTATGGTTGAAACCGAACAATAAGGTAAAATCCAGAATCATACAATATGATCGAGTCATCGGGTACTAAGACTGGGTTAGAGGCCGATCAAGTCTAGCTTTGGTCAGTTATTTGTTTGCCCAATCCACGTAGATGCTTGAGGAGGAGAGGACATGGATTTTAGCTATAGGGCCATGTATCTCCCATATTCCCACGACACTTTCCATTGCTTTTCTAAAATAATCATTCTTTGACCACCAAAAGGTCTACTTTTCCCGCCGGTTTCAGTCCCATCGTCTCTCTCCGTCCTTTTTGTTCTCTCTGTGTTCGTGAATACGCACATTCAAACTCAACCGACAACAGCCTCCGCCTGGATTTCCACATGCATGCCGGATATCGCTAAAGTCGGCGTTCCGATCGCAAGCAGGGCCGGTCTGGTGTTGGGATACCTCCTCCGGAAGATGTTCATGAGAATCGGCTCATTTCTGATATCGAGGTAGAAGATGGTCATTTTGTGAGCGGTCGCCAGTCCACCCGAAGCACCCGCAGCCACCAATGCACTGTCAACGGTGTCGAAGGCCGCCTCAATTTGGTCCTCCAGCGAAGAAGTGACCAGCTTTCCGGTCTTGAGGTCAATGCCAGGCTGTCCTGCTGTGACCGCGATACGCCCATTGGCTGGGAAGCTGACTGACTGGGAGTAGCCAGCTGTTTGGGCTTCCGTGCCCCAGGGACCTGGGGTCTGGAAGTATTGAGCCTTTCCAGATGATGAAGACATTCTGCAGATAGTTGTTTCCCTTGGAGTAGGCTCTCCGTTGATGTGGAGTAATGTGGCTAGGTTTCTGAGTTCCCAGGTATCAATGGTATGAATACCTCTCGAGTACACGTGCTGACGGTGACTCTTCAATTGCTGTGAGCAGGGCGGCCTCGACAACAGCACATATACTCCAGGAGACGATCGCATATCGCGTTTACATCGATGAAGCAAGAGACCGTCAGACACGTGGGAGCAACTATTCAAACGCATGAAGCGCGCTTAGCGCTTGAAACCGTGACGGTGGAGAAGATTCAGGAGGACATCGGCAGTCTAAATCGATGGATATCAGATCATCAATTTCGTCACTGCCAGAAATCACGAAAGAAAAAGGCGTGCGATAGTGCGATGTGACGGCATTCCGGCCACCGCCTACATTAATGGGTCGACTCATCCGTCCAAGGTGATACGAGAGCTATGGTCATGTCTGCTGACCCCGGCTGATTTTGCCTGTTGCCTGGCAGACAGACAGAGGCCTTTGCCAGGCGATACGTAATATTGGGAGCTCACGCTGTATGTCAGTGTGGTAGAGCATGGCGTAGGGTCTTTTAATCTCGGTTTGCCGCCTAGAAGCTAACCTACTCGGATGATCATGCTTCTCCACAATCGACCGAGATCAAGATCGACAGGTGAACGAGATGAGCAATGAATGTGGCTGAGTACTGGAAAGCTTAACAAATATATTTGAAGCTTTGCGTGAGCTCTTAGAGGATTTCAGGGGAGACATAGCGAGTCCGCCCATCCACACGCTGAGTCGGAATTCAGGCAGACAACTTCAACACCCAAAAAAGCTTCAGTCCGAAGTCAAGAAGCAAACAAGCAATCCCTATTTCCGCTGCCGTTTGCTGCATATGGCCTCTACTTGCGATCGCCAAGGACGCCGGGTCGCAGTTACAGCCTCGTGACGAGGGTTCGAAGGATCATCAATCGGCAAGAAGAGGGTCTCGATGCAGGACCCCAGAGCTGAGAACACTGTTCAGTTATTGCGCTATAGAGCTGGGCAAGTCCAACTCATCACCATGACTCCATCAAGCAGTCAAGATTCAAGCACTCCTCTGTTGATGTTGGCGGAGCGGCGTATATCGCGAACTTCAACTGGTATTTTACATTCCTCGTTGGGCTATTCTCCTACCTCATTCTATCTTTGATCTGGCCCGACAAACAGAGCGTTGTCCCGTGCATGATCGAAAAGGTCGCTCTTGGAACGGAGGGAAGGGTGGATCGTGAAGCATTGGGTGCCCAGGTGGAAGTCTCAGACAATAAGGCCATGACAGAAGTGTCAAGTAGCTAGTATGTCTCCATCTTCAAGACGCGTGCAACCGCGATACAACGTGAGGCAGATGTATCAGAATTTCGGGTTTTGCGTTTGCATGATCATTGACTTTGACTTTGTCAGTTTAGAGCCAAAGGAAGACATTTTTGGTGTGGACAGAACATTTTGGCGATGGATCACCGAACTAAAAGACGTATTTTCAACATGCCAGATTCAAGTGCTCTTTGAAAAGGTAGCTTAATCCTTGAGTAGAGTCTAGAGAGCCGCGTCACCGGGAACGATGTTCTATAATCTCTTCTGATTCGCTCTGTAGGTGCTTGAGTATCAGACCCGTTACCTAACTAGAGGGTAAATATATATACTATAGGATTAATAATGATAGATAACTAGTCTATAGATAGAGATATTAACGTTTAAAGAAAGCTTTAAGGTTAATAGGTATAACTCCTCTTACTACATATATACGGTAAGCTAGCTACTTAGCTAGCGGCCTAACTCCTTAGTTAGTGGCCTAAGCCGAGTGTCCAGTGTCACGTAGGTGTTCGTGATATAAACTTAAATAGTTTACTTAGTGATATAGTAGTAGGACGAAGAAGCTAAGACGAAACTAAGAGAATAGTGTACGGAACTATACGTAAAGCGAATAACTAAGAGGAACTCGATTATTTATGAACGAAGTTAACTACGAGGGAAGACTATGGAAAGTACTTAGAATATATAAGTAGGGAGACTCGTATTAATCTATTATACTCCGTCCCTCTTAGACAGAGTATCTTAGATCACACTGTAGTACTCTACTGTACTCTATATTCCGTAGACAGAGCATCCTAGATTACGCCGTAGTGCTCTGTTATGCTCTCGCCACACGTGACAGAGTGAACCAGAGTAGGGCACCCGTTCTTAGCCTAGCTCCTTTGTTGACTTTCCTCGCTGTTGCTCACGCGTAGCTTGCCAAAAGGCCTGTTCATAACACTAGTCCTCCGAACAGTTACAAATATTACCGGAGTAAGACTCTCCTCCGACGATTTATTTAGTCTTTAGTTCCCTATAGTTCCTATAACTAGCTAGTTAATATAATTAGGTATATCTGGCTATATATAATTATATCTAGCCGACTCTAGCGTCTCGTAGTCTTAAAGGCATCTATACTAGACTAGTATAAGCGGATATAACTATCTATACCTAGCTATATATAACTATTGTACGAGGATCGGTTGAGGTTCGGCGTGCACGTGCAATAACGTACAGAGGCCTGTCTAGTAGGTCGGTAGTCGTGAGAGATTCCTTGATCAGGATTCAGCCGCCAGCACGTTTAGCCCTCAGAGTTAACGTCCAGGTTATGCCGTAGGGTATTATAGGCGAGGGAAGAGATCAGGTAGTAGTAGCGATAGTAGTAAGAAGAACACAGTACAGTAAAGACTTAAATATTGTCGACGCCTTTTAGAATGATCTTCGCCCCTTCTTTTTTAGAGTTCTCTCTCGCAGCAATACGTAATAGAAAGCCCATGTCATGTTCTCTGTACAGTCACGTGACTGTACTATCCTTCTTTCGACCTACTCAGCCCATTACACTATATCTAATTATATCTTATACTATTCTACCATAATAAATATATGGAAAAAAGCTACCAAGTGTATGGGGGCGTAGTATTCAGGAGGCGTACTAAGGGGCTAGTGTCCAGTGACTTTTGGTAACCTACTGTAACGACATCCTCTATACGCGGATTCGAAATCAACTCTCCAAAGTGCTCCACGACAAAAAAAAGACCCACTCATCGCTGGGAAATGGTTGGAGCCTTCGGATATCCATCCATCCCTCCTAATCTCACACAAAACGTGAGGCAGCATCACCGGCGAAATGTCTGAAACTACGCGTGCAAACCTCCTCTACATAGACTGGTCTCTGTACCTCGTCACAGATTCGACACCCGCCATCCTGGGAGACAAGGATATTCTGCACATCGTCGATGAAGCATGCCAGGGTGGCGTGGGCGTGGTGCAGTATCGTGAGAAACATGCCGATACCGGCGTCATGGTCGATGTGGCCTCCAAACTCCACGTCATCACGCAGAAACACGGAGTTCCCCTCTTGATCAACGACCGTGTCGACGTGTGCATGGCCGTCGGCGCCGAAGGCGTCCACATAGGTCAGGATGACATGGCCGTTGCTCGCGCCAGACAGCTCCTCGGACCAGGGGCCATCATAGGGGTCACAGCCTCGTCGCCGGTAGAGGCTGACAAGGCCATCAAGGACGGTGCAGATTACCTGGGAATTGGCACTACGTTCGCCACGCCCACAAAGACGGACACAAAGCACATTATCGGGACGCGGGGCCTCCAGGAGATTCTGGCCACCTGCGACACCGGTACCGCAAAGTCCGTCCCCTGTGTGGCTATTGGCAGTATCAACGCCACGAATGTTCAGCGCGTGCTGCATCAGTCCGCCTTTGACACAAACCGCCTGAGCGGGATCGCCGTGGTCAGTGCCATCATGGCGTCGACCGACCCCAAAACATCCGCAAGCACACTTCTCGACTTGATCAAATCGGCGCCTGAAAAGTTCTACGCGGCTGTTCCTCCACACATACCTGTGACCACCGATGTCAACACGCTCATCGGCCAAGTTCCTAAAATTATCAGGGCACATTTCTCGTCTGGTGTCATCTGCCACAACATGACCAACACGGTGGTGCAGAATTTCGTCGCCAACATCTGTCTCTGCACGGGCGCCTCGCCAATCATGTCGGAGCACGAGGGCGAAGCCGCAGATCTAGCTAAACTCGGCGGCGCGCTTGTCGTCAACATTGGAACCATCACGCCAGACAAGTTGGAGGCATGGGTTGCAGGCATAAAGGCGTACAACGCTGTCGGGGCACCGATCCTGCTCGACCCGGTTGGCGGTGGTGCGACAGCCGTGCGCCGTGCTGCGATCGAGCGCCTCCTCACAGCGGGCTTCTTCAGCGTTATCAAGGGCAATGAGGGCGAGATCGCTGCCGTAGCGGGCACATCCACGACGCAGCAGCGAGGCGTGGACTCTGGACCCTCGACCTCGAGCCCTGAGCAGAAAGCCCTGCTGGTCAAGAGCCTGGCGCGGCGCGAGCGCTGTATCGTCCTCATGACGGGCAAAATCGACTACATGTCCGATGGGACACGCACGCTCGCCATCCACAACGGCTCGGCCTGGCTGAGCAAGGTCACCGGGTCGGGATGCGCCCTGGGCGCCGTCATCGCCAGCTACCTGGCCGTGCACCCGGACGACAAGTTCCTCGCCGCTCTCGCTGGGATCCTGCATTTCGAACTCGCCTCCGAAGATGTTGCCAGCTTTTCCGACGGGCCCGGCTCGTTTGTGCGCTTGTTTCTGGATTCGCTTTATCGCCGGGGAACAAAGATGGTCAGCGAAGAGGACGGCGAGGCCCAGGCCGAGAAGTTCGCTTCATTCGTCAAAGTGGAAATGATTCTGTGAAAGCACGAGGGGAAAAGTAGTAGAAAAATGGGCCTACGGATGAGGGAAGAAACGAACAGATAGAAGAGTGAACTATCATAATCATTGTGCATCGCCATTTTGTCCCTGGTTTCTTTTCCTCTGTGGCGTACAATAGCCAGAGAAATCCTCAATGCTAAATTCTACTCGTCTAGACAGCTACACCAGCCTTCGGCACAAGGTCGAATGTCTTGCTCAATATCTAATCTCAACCACCATCCACTTCCCTCCCCCCAGCCAGCACCGCCATCACTGCCGGAGATTGGCCTTTCCTCAACACCTCTCAGAGCAGTGGCGATCATAAAATCCTGGTCGTACGCTACGAGTTCGATCTGTACATCTTCAACCCGCTTGCCGCGGAGCAGTGTGGTCATGCCCCTTTCGGCTTGCTGCGGAGGTGTCCATTTTGCGGTTTCCACTGGGGAGGGATGGTGTCCTGCACAAGGGCCGTTGGGGGAGGAGGTTGCCGGGAGGGGTGGCTCGAGAAGAGATGGTGTGCTTGGGGAGTCCGGGAAGGGAGAGAGGTAGTCGTGGGAACGATTGCGAGCGTGAGCATGGGGGTGAACCATTGTGGTGGCAGGTATTGAAAGCTTATTGGGTTTGCCCTCGATTGGGGAGGCAAAGGATAGTCTTCTCTGCGCATACATGTCGGCAGCAGGGATCGAGGATGTCCGACGGTGTGTGCCGGGTGATGAACCCGGGTTTATGAGAAAACTCTCAACAGATTCGCGCTTTGAGCGCGTGTCAGTGGTTGCAGCACCATCGCTACCACGCTGAATGGATGTGTTGACCGGAGGTACAGAAGAGAAGTGCCCTTGAGATTTCCTGTGCGCGTAGATGTCGGCGGATGCGGGAAGGGGCATGCCTTGTGACTCTATGATGGCGTGTGTGTTGCTGCTGTTCTTGGGCTGGTGATTCGATGCCGCGGATTGATGCAAGTCAGGCTTGGGGAGCAGTGGGGCAGGGGGGGCATGAACGTCGAGGAACTCGAGCTCTCTCAACCAGCTAGCGAGCAGTCCCTCACCCACCATCTTGATATATGCCTCCTTTAGACTCCAATACGCATAGAACCGGCGCAACTTCATGTTGATGATCTTGGCCTCGTGCTTCGAGAAGGGGTTGTTTGTCCCGCTGCCGGGCCCGTCTGTGGGCGAGGAAGCAGCTGATGAAGAGCTTGAATCACTCGCCCATTCGCCTTCCTCACGCTCTTTGATTGGGACGTGGATTGGCATCTGACGCATGTGGCGTCTCTCGCGGTCAGAGAACATCTCCGCGAAAATTTCGATCCACTCGTCGAATTTGGACTGTGTGGTGAGATCCTTCGGAGTGCGTTTGTCTTCGTTTGTGCAGGCTATATCCACTCCAACGCGGACAAGATCAGGATGGTCAAACGCTTTGCAGGTCGGGTGACTGGCGAGGTCTATTTGCGCAAACGAATCTAGAACTGTGGGAGAAAGCGGGCCGGGATTCGGCACGACAGATGAAGGAAGCTGGGGGGTAGGCGTGGAGCAGCCGATGATGACGACGAGGCCGGCTTGATGAGAGACATTGAATTCGAGGCCTCTTATCAAGCTAGATTCTCCGTCGGCTGGGTCATTGTCGTCGTAGATGTCAGTGGTGGACCAGTTCTCGGGCGGTTCCCAATAAGGACGTCGATGAGGAGCGGGTGTTCGTGATATCTGAACCTCGGACCAGGGGATCTTTGCACGGCGGTGGATGAACGTGTATTTCAGAAGGGCGCTTGCAAGAGACATGAAGCGATCTGCGGGGCGAATGAACCGTGTTATTGCTTCTTCATCGGAACGCCTCAGGGTCGAGAGCAGGGGAAGGGAGTGAAGCGATTTAGGGTTGTGTGGTTGGGGCACATAGGGCCGGGTATCAATGTACCAACGGTTGATGGTGGTGGTAAAGTTGGCAGGACAATGAGGCGACATAGTGCAAGACTGCTCGTACTTTCGTACTTTCGTACTTTTGGTGATATGAAGCCGGCGTTGATTCGAGTAGTGGAATAGTGACCGATAGGGGCGACGTGAGTCAATTCTGTAAGCTGCGGGATCCCGCGCCTCCTCTTACAACCACAAAAGTGTGAAATAGCGTATGCTCAAGAACACCCTACCGGCGACAGGATCTCCATTCGCCGAAGAAGAGTCTCGCGCGACATCCAGTCAATGACCGAAAAGGGCTCGAGCTTGCAATGGCCTGCTGGAGCTGCCGCTAGACTGCGTGCAGATAGCTGAGTTGTAAAGGTCTATCAGGAGCTGGTTAGTGGGATTATGGAGTCTATAGTCTAGATTATAGAAGAGAGAGATTAAAGAATGTAAGAACAAAGAAGAGATGTCTGATAGCATTCAGGAGACAAAGTCTTAATTTAGCAATGGGCCGAACGGGTGATCAACGGCGTCGAGGGTTCAGAGGGTGGCCAGATCAGAGGGTTCCACAAGGCTGATGGGTTTCGCTGTCTCGAGGGGCCTGATGGTGCCAGATGGAGATGAGATGAGCGTCTTATTGGATGGAAAGGCATCAAGGGTCGATAGAAGGATTGTCCCGGGCTGCTGATGGTTGTTCAGGTTTCGTAAGGGGAAGAAGAAGTCGATGAGGTCGGCGAACGACGGAGATGGCCAATCAAAAATGGCGCAGGCAATCAAAGCCACTACAGCCACTCGCAGCCTCCGCAGTCGCCACAGGGCGGAATGAATCATTGTCGTATTGAATTTTTTTCCAAGACGAGCAACATGACTAACCACGAGCCACGGCGAGAAGACCATCCTTTTATTCGCTGCGACTATCAGCCAGCCGTCTATTCCACCGGTCTCCTATCTAACACATCGTCTATTGAGATTACCTGCTATCCCCTCCCTCCCACCTTCGACACACGTTCCTTCGTACATGAATGTCAATGACAATCACCGTCGGCGTGTTGGCCCTGCAAGGCGCCTTCTTGGAACATCTGGTACTGCTGCAGAGAGCCGCCGATTACTTGCGCCGCGAGGGCACTGCAGCCTCGTTCGAGTTTACAGAAGTCAGAAACGCAAGAGATTTGGCTCGTTGTGATGCTTTGATCATTCCTGGCGGCGAAAGTACAACCATCTCCCTCGTCGCCGCCCAGTCGGGATTGCTGGAACCGCTGAGAGAATTCGTCAAGTAGGATAGCACCCTTATCTCCTCAGCATTCTGACGTGATGACTGACGTGTGCCTCTTCCAGAGTCCACCGCAAACCAACGTGGGGAACTTGCGCCGGGTTGATTCTGCTCGCGGAGGCGGCTAATGCTACTAAGAAAGGCGGACAGGATTTGATAGGGGGACTCGACGTGCGGGTGAATCGAAACCATTTTGGACGACAGGTAGAGAGCTTCCAGGCAGACCTTGACTTGCCCTTCTTGCATGGCAATGGCGCAATTGACAAGACGCCCTTTCCTGGCATCTTTATTCGCGCTCCCGTGGTCGAAAAGATTCTTCCCAACGTGCAAGGCATCCAAACAAGCGAACAACAACTTGCGGAGACAGTCGTTGCCCCACACAAGTCTGCTAGAGACGAGCATGCCCGACAGGCTATGAGCTCTCACGTCGACATCATGGGAAAATTGCCCGGTCGCTTGAAGAAAGCAGCCGGCATGGGCCCTGAAGTGCACGCTGGTGAGGAAGTGGGGGATATCATTGCCGTCAAGCAAGGTAACGTCTTCGGAACCAGCTTTCATCCTGAATTGACCTCGGATATTCGGATCCATGTTTGGTGGTTAAGGCAGGTTATGGATGCAGTCGGCACGGCGAACGGAGTTTCATGATTCCAGCACTTTGGATAGAGTTCCTGCACATTTTGAACAAGAGCATCATCTGCCGCCACCATATTCTTCTTCCTCTTTTTTCCGCTCCGCGTCAATCGCTCGGCCATAGCCTCCTCTTCCTGGGTCGAACTCGTCTCGGTATTCGTCCCTGACCTGGCCGCCCGATTTGCCGCGGCCGTACTGTCTGCCCTCTTGGAATCCAGCATCCAGGTCAGTTCGGATGACGCGTTCATCGAGCTTGGTGCCGCCAATATATTTCATACAATCCAGTGCCTCTTGATGTGTGTAGTATTCCACAAAGCAAAAGCCACACGGCGTCTTTTGGAAACGGTCCAAACCCATGATGAGACGTTTGATTTCGCCGCATTTGGAGAAGAGCTCGTGGATCTGTTCCTCAGTGGTGTAGAATGACCTGCGTACAATTCAGTCTCGATGCTCAGCACGAGGTGTCACGCAGCAGACGAACAGGTTTCCCACGTAGAGAGTGGTTGCATCCTTCAGCAGGTCATCTTGCTCTGTTTGCCTGTCACCATCTTCAGGCTGGTCTCGACCATACTTGCGCTTCTTCTTCAAAGTGCATCAGCTCAGATCTTGCGTTGTTCGGTATATTAGAAGAGACCAACCCTTGCGGAGTAGTAGGTACTTGGCCTGTCTAGCCTCTCGACGGTGGACATATTGTTTCGCCCTTCTGGAGCAGTAATGAGAGATTGAATGATAGAGAAATGAGGCCAAGTTGCGCCGCGTCTTCTCCTCGCGCGATCGCACCGCCTAATTAGGCTTAGACAACCACAGAGTTCTATCCAATCACATGGAGATTCTTTTTCCGCCGCTTTTATCCAGTTCACCACACTTCTTTCGTGACCTTCTACTACTCAATACCCAAGCCACTTCTCCGTTGACCACAAGACCAACTGCGAGTAGTATGTTCTGGGACAGTGGTACTATACTATCGGTCATTGGCAGATGGGTCCAACGAAGGTGACGTTAGGACAATGATGGGCTACTCAGAATACTCTGTTGACGATGAGATTGCCACACTCGTTGCGAAGACATCAGCTACCCGCTCGACATGTGGTGTTCAAGCAAAAGAATTCGCCCAGGGTGCTGTTGTTCCTGTTGAGGTCCAGGGTGCGTGCAACTACTCGGTATGGAGACTGATGCGCTAGCCAGAAAAATTACCCATCGATAGCACCAGAAGTCTCCTTCAGGGAAGTGGTCCGCGTGGAAACGGAAGGAAAACAACCACTTTACGTCTATTTGAAGAGCCATTGCCCGGGTATCACTCATATGGACTCGGTTCTGGCACGTGTTCCCCGGAAAACACACCTAGGAACCTCGCATGGCGGAAAAATCTGATGAGAGACATGGCACGGTATATTGAGTCTTCACGAGAGGACAACATTCGGACCATCAGACTCGCGGATACCACTGGTCTGCCGCTTTCTACTGCCTTCACTAGCCGACTCGCGAATGCTTACAATGGATAGACAGGTACGTGATTGTTCATGGATAAAGAGCTAGAAACGTGGCTGAAACGAGCATCGGTGAAGGCCACGCTCAGATCGTCAACACTGTCTAACTCAGGATGTGGTTTCCAGGCATTCAACACCTTATGGTTCCCGATACCATCTTTGCATGGGTCTCGTTTGCCTTACAAAGAACCCCCAGCCCGTGGTCTGGGAAGGTGTGTACCCCTTCACGGCTGATAAATGCTGTTTTCTATCCAGTTCTGCTTTGTCCAATGCTCAAGACACGATATCATCCATTGACCATCCAATTCCACCTGTTTCTAATCACCACGGGATATTGGGCATGTGTGAACGTCATGGCGGATCTGAAAGGATTGGGCTAAGCGTAGTCTTCGTTGCAAGAAGCATTCGACCAGGACGTCTCAGGTGCATTTTTTTTCTGTCAGGGTCTTTCTGATACCACGGCGAAACCGGCGATAGAGGTGAGGAAGGGAATGAAGTCGAGGAAAGAGAGAAATATCGAGAGGGCCGAAGAACGGGGGATTTATTAATGCTAAAAGCGGCGGCGCGTCTCGCTCGCGACCATACCAGAAATGGTAGGGCAGCGCGTAAACCGCAGGTAGATTTCCCAGCACCGCCTTAACAAGGAAAATGTTCACCAACTGACATATGCGAGACTGCACCTTTGTAACACCTCGTCTGACACAGATTGTAGAAACTCTGCTACTGCAATGTGCGCCTGTCCTTGCTATTGTTTCTCGCCTTAAAGAGCCACAATGCCCAAAGTTATTGGGTACACACCCCCGTTCCTGGCGCGACCTTCGCCTGGATCAAAGATCTTTACAGACCCCGAACCTCAGTCGCCCGCCTCTCCGTCCAAACGCACCTCTTATCTCGGCGCGCTTCCTTCGACACAATACCAAGGGCCCAGGAGATTGGTCGCTAGCAGGGGGACGGATATCTTTGCGGTCGTGGGAAACAAAATCAGATGGGCAGATCTAAGCGCAGTTCGAGACGAATGGGAGGACAACACCCAGTCTGGCACCAGTCGCTTTGGTCTGTCTCGCTCTGATGCCACAGAGTCTCCCCGTGACAGTGTTTACAGAGTATGTGGAATCACTGGGTCTTACAGAGAGATAATGTTGACATTAATGTAGACATTGGCTGTTCCTGTCTATTATCAGATTCGCCAGATTTCAATCTCGCCCTCTGGCCTTTTCCTGGCCATCTGCACAGAACATACCGTCCACATCGCAGTGCTTCCAGATCCATCACGACTGAAGGAGCATGACCGCTCACCGTTGAAAGTAAAAACATATCAGCTTGGTCCGACTGTCCATGTCATCCCAGAATCTCCGCTTGCATCTGTGTTATGGCATCCTTTGGCCTATGCCACTGCTTCTACCGACTGTCTGGTTACCGTGACAGCTGAAGCGGCTGTTCGAGTATGGGAATTTGACAAGGCAAACAGCTGGTCCCTCGACCGTCCCAAACTGGCCATCGATCTACGGAAACTGGCTGATGGGGTATCATGCGACCAAGACTTTGAGCCGTCTGGTTTCGGCAAAACTCGCGGATTCTCTGTCGACGATTTTGACATGGAGGTTTCTGCTGCGTGTTTTGGTGGTCGAGGGAAAGAGGATGAAGATGCATGGGCTAGCATGACTCTTTGGGTTGCAATGAGGAATGGGGATTTGTACGCTCTATGTCCGTTACTGCCATCGAGGTGGAAACCGACAGCAACAACTATTCCATCGTTGACCACGACTGCTGTGTCGCGCATGGCATCAATCAACGACGACGAGACAGACATGGACGAAAGACGCGCCGCCGACCAGCAATACGAGTGGGTCCAAGAAATCGACAACGAGGAGCCTCAAGTCCATAAATCGACAGACAGCCTGGGCGAGTTTGAGGTTCGGTTCAGGCCGCAAAACCCAAGTGCCATTCCACGTCTCCAGGGGCCCTTCACGATCGTCTCCGATGAGGAAGCTTCCGAGATTGAGGTGTCTGATATACATGTGTTTCCTGCGAAGCTCGATGAAAATGATTTGTTCGATGGCGAAGACGACGACGAAATCGACGAGAATCTCGTCCAGCCTATACCGTTCACAACTGTCTGTATTGCCACCCCTGAAAACCAAGTTTGGCTTGCCATCGATCTTGATGGCATAACAGGACAGTGGCTGCCCAAGAAAGGGAAAAGTGCATTCGGTGTGCCTTCATCTGACGCTACACCCTTGACACTAGCCGATGTTGTTATGCTTGACGGTTCGGGGGCGAACCCTGCTGCTAATTGGCCAGTATTCACTCCGGATATCGCCTCCGCTTATTCCATTTTTGTGACCACTCTGACGCGTGTCTACTCATTGTCATTGAATGACTGGGTTACTCAGCTGGGTGTCGAACTCTCTGGGACACAGCCTGTCGATCCTGGCATGCGAACCAGGCTGGAGACCCGATGTCAGAATCGAGTCTGTGTAATCGACAAGTTGATTGAAGCACGGGAGCAGTCTGAGGCTCTGTCGGCTCCGACTATCATTGACGACACATCACTGGGATACTTGCTCTTGACTGCGAGCTCGACCGCCGCGTACGGAGTAGTTTTCGACCAGATTCCGACCGGCATCTCATCTGTTGGTCCCTCCATTACCGACTTCACTATGTCTTCTACTCATGTGGATTCTCAACTTGCGAATCTGCCAGTGTCGCCTGTCGAAACGGTTCCCACACGAGAGCCGTACTGTCCTCCCAAAATCTTCTACTTCAACCAGCATAGCCCGATCGATTCGATGCGCCAACGCCTGCCGCCACATCTCAAGAAAGCCATCTCCGAACGGCCTATGCGTTTGAGCCCGGCCATGTTAGAAATTATGACCTTCACGCATCGCACGGTTGGCGGGCAGTCTGCTCAATTAGAGAATGCAGCTGCAGAGCTCTTCAGGCGATGTGAGCGCCTAAGAATCGAACTTGCTGGCCAGGTCAAGCAGATGACTGAACTTGCCCAGCAGTTGCAGCGCCTTACCGCCAATACTGAGGAGGATGAAAACGGCCAGGTCAGGGAGAAGAAGTCACCCGAGACCCGGATCAGCGAGGCACGGGAGAAGCAGAGCAACTTGGTGGCGAGGTACGAGGCTTTGAGAAGGAAGGTGGGACGTGTTGGATCGGCGAATAGAGAGCTGAGCTCCAAGGAATTGGCCTGGATGCATGAGATTGAGAGTCTGGGGCAGACTGTTGGCATTGTGGGTAGAGAGGGTAAGCAAGAGAGTGGCGGAGGAGAGACCAATCTCGAAAAGCGATTTGCGATGGTATGTATCTCGATTTTGCTCTCCTTTGTTCCGGAAACACGATTGACATGTAGACTACAGGTCAAACAACTCACTCAATCCCTCGTTGGAGAAGCTCACGGTATCGAAAAACAACAGCAACAGCACCCAGCCTCGCCCAAAGGTCCTCCAGCCCTAGAAGCATCTGTCTCCTCAATCTCGGCATCATCCATCACGCCGTCCATGTCAGCCTCACAAATCACTCTCACGTCCCGGTCCAGTGGAGCGGCTGCATCTCCTAGAAGTTCCAATTTCAGCGGACTGGGCGTCTCCAGTCGACTGCAAAAAGAACGCATCGCGGATATCATGGCGACGGTGGAGAGGGAAGGTGCCGTGATCGAGGCGGCCATGAAAAGACTCGAGAGACTAAAGATGGAGTACTAGGAGTACTTGTGGACGGACCTTGAATCGGGGGAGCATGTCGATGGTGCCCGAAGAGTCTGCAGCAAGGCAACCATAATGTACAAGAACCGGGGGGAGGCGGGCAGTTGAAGGGGATCATGAGTGGAAATCCAGGCGACAAATGCTACCCGACACCTCGTTTACTACGAAGTGCATTAGCACAAGCCATGACTAGACCAAGAGTTGAATAGCGACCACTGAGCCGTATCTTGGTGCTTCGCTTGGTGCCGTGGGCACAGCCAATGGAAGCGCCGATACAAACTCCAGCCCCTCCGCCCGGTGTTGATGAGAGGCAGATTTCAATGAGGCTGTGAGCCTGGCCTCTTCTCTTCCTGAGACCTCAACCTTTCGTCTAGTCGTGATGCTTATGTTCTCTTGTACTTTCCATCAGAAACTCTTTGACGTCCTGATCAATTGACCTTGGGATCACATCTCACGAGTCACAGGTTGATGTTGCGGTCATGGCCGAGATTGGCCTGGTGGCCTCATTGTTGGGCATCTCAACTTTCGGTATTCGGTTGACTACGGTCCTCTACAATTTTGGCTCGACTGCTTCATCGGCCAGAGAACAGACGGACTATGTTGCCCGCCATGTCACGCTCTACTCGGACGTTCTCGAAATACTCGCTCGGCGGATCAACGACGACGAACCAATCCACTCCCGCCAGGCTCTTGACCTAGTCAATGACATATACGGCCATTCTTGTGACCTGTTCGACAAGATCCGAGATCTCCTGCCAGACCGGGCCGACAAGGTCAGCTTCGTGGACAAGATCAAGTGGAATTTCAAGAAGACCAAGGTCGATCTCCTGGTCTCCGAGATCCAGTACTTGAAGAGCACCGTCAATCTCCTGGTGAGCGTCCTGTATGCCGGCCGGACCATACGGAGGCACAAGCGCAAGAAGAAATCCAAAAAGGCAGCGCAGGACGGTTCGCAAGGGCGCAGACTGCCATTGTGGAACAGGTCAACGCAGCCGCCGTAAAGGAAGATTGCCAGGCCAAGGCTGAACAGGACGATCAAACAGCAGACGACGAGATCACTGGCACAAATGGCAATGACAGTGACAATTGCAACGGCGGTCGCGTCTCTACGGCTCTGGTCAAGCATTCACCGCATGTGCCACCGTTAATCAACACCACCGCCATGGTCCAATTCAGGCAGCTGGTGGGTCAAGCGAGCGATGTTTCCGAGGAGCGAAGCCTTGTGATGGCCAACTCGGTCGACTTGTTGAGAGATTTGCTTGACCAATGGACCAACCTGGAGGACGACGGCACCGTCACCGCAGCTGCAGCCGCCGCTACAGATGGAGCCGAGTCCTCCACCCCACGAGCAGCAGACGAACAGGCGTCCAGCGAAGGCAACACCACGGCCGCAAACCCGAAGCCGTCCGAAGAAGGGTTATATGACGTCTGGAGAAATTACTACCTGCAGTCGCAAAAAAGAGTGGAAGAACTCGAGGCTGAACTATCGAAGATGAAGACATCGCAAACCACCACTTCCCCCGCTGTCCACACCTCTCCTACCGACCCCTTCAGTGGGGCCAATCCAGTGATAGCGGAGGCGGTTGCGGATGCAGCTCGCAAGCATTTTCTTCCATCAAGGTCGAGTCGTGAGAAGGAAGCAGGGAAGAAAACGCCCGACGGCCGAACGCTAGGACAAAGAGCAGCTCTCGCAGCTGCGGAGGTCCTTGGGATGAGAGCATGGAAAACGGCCTCGGGTCGGCAAGATGCAGGTCAGTCGAGACGGTCTTCCAGGATGTCTAGCAAGCTTCCGAAGGATTCGAGACGGAGAGATGACCATCCGCGAGAACCACGCGTCGTGGGAACGACAGACTCACGCAACAGCCTGTCAGGTCGAGAGGATATGTTCACCACGAAGGCCGCTGATGATTCTCGCTACACCACGCGACCCAAGGTTGTTCGGGAGGACAGTCTCACTGATCCTTGGGGATATCCCTTGGGACCCTCCACTCCGGGATATCGAAGCCCAGGTGATCGTGACCGTTACCGAGAACGTTCTCGAAGTCGTGATCGGGTTATAAGCCCCGGAATTCGTGACCGTTACCGGGAGCGTTCTCAAAGTCGTGATCGGGATGCAAGCCCTGGAATTCGTGACCGTTACCGGGAGCGTTCTCAAAGTCGTGATCGGGATGCAAGCCTAGGGGCTGACGACGGCACTTTCGAGTACGGCAACAACTTCAACTACAACAACTACGGCAGCGGCTCCTATGTGCCTCCCCTTGGGGGCTACACCCTTCCTTACGACTCCCGACAACGTTATAACAGCTATACTGGTGTCGACGGCATCAATGATCGCCCCACAGTCCGACCGAACATCATCTTCCGAGAGAGAGTGCGTGACGATGACATCAGACGCCCCGAGGACCCTCGTCTTGATAAAGGGCGTAACAATGAACCTATACGCAAGGAGGACCCCGGGTACCGTGATGATGATTACCCGTACGTACGCAAGGAGGATCCCCGGTACCGTGATGATGATTACATGTACATGCGCAGAGAGGACCCCCGTTGCCGTGATGATGATTACATGTACGCACGCTCTAGGGACTCTCGACCTGATATTGACCGCGCCTCGACGGATACTAGGGCTTCTCCCGTCCGTGAGGGAGTGCGTGACGATGTATCCGTTCGCTCTGAGGACCCTCATCTCGTTATCCACCGCTCCTTCACTGACGGGCCAAACATCATCCGCCGTGAGAGAGGCCGTGACAATGTGTTTGTTCGCTCCGAGAGTCCTCTTGTCGGTGGAGCCTCCGCCGCCACCGTCGACGCTGCAGTCAACCCCGTGGGCGGCAGAAGGCGCAATGAGGAACGTGCTCCTTACGTCGATCGGGACGAGTTGTTCGCGAACCTACCACTCCGAACGCACAGAGAAAAGTTGGGCTCAGACCCTCGTGTCAACGACACAATTCGGCGCCACTTCTATACGTGAGTGGCCCGAGTCAACGGGCCCCTCTGCTCCTTGTCCGGCTTGAGTGAGGGGGAGAGGGGGGTCCTTGTCCTCCTCGCTGCTGCTGCTGCTGCTGCTATCACTATCAGTAACCCAGCACATGACGGTTGATGAGGACCGTGTGTCGCCTTTGTCACCCAGCCCTCATTCAGTCAACCAGTCGCCCATTAAGAAATGAGACGTGATGCATACACGACCTTTCTCGGAACTCGACTACTCCTGTCTAAGCCCAGATGCCCAGGTACCCAGCCGCAAAGCCGTGGATGTACATGTACATACCTGTACATACCTCCCCGTCCCTAACAGGAAAGACATATGCTGGTCTACAAAATGCATCCCACATCACGTCGGTTCGCGTAGCTGGCACGAGTTTTACAGAAATCAAGTCGACTCCAGCTGGGAGTGGATGCTACAGGGCAACGTTCGACAGTTCCAGAAAATACCAAAGAGTCTTGGAATGGCGAAATATATGTATATATCATGGATACTATATGCTCTGTGCCATGCGGAAACTACACGCTCCTCCGTGTGTCACGTCTTGGACTTTGCCGGGACTAAAAACCTTCAACATCAATTTTATCATGGTAGCTCATCATCGTTATAATAACAACAACATAACTTCTTGTCTTTCCACCTCCTTTTTCCTGTCCTCAGTGGCTCGGCTCGAGAGGAACATGTCTAATCCTTGGCTGCTCCTCTGGTTTCTCAAAACCTCAATGTCCTCTCCTCCCCTTTCCTGCTTCGACAGTCATACTCGATCCATCTCGCAACACCACTGCCCCTGCTGACGCCACCTTGGCCTCTACGCAGCGAGAATTCGTCCACCAGCCTTCCCGCGTTCATCACGTGGCATCCCTCGTAGCTAATCGCGAAGGCCGGCATTTCGGCGTCACAGAGCACCAGTGCCGTGGGCAGTGGGTAGAGGGATAATGACGCGCAGTGATCCCAGAGCTGGGGACGGATCGACAAAGGGAATGGAGAGAGGTGCGACTGGTCCAGGATGGTTTTGATCAGTTTCCTTGCCGCTTGAATGGATGGGGGACTTGATGGCGTCGGGTCTGACGAAGGGACGTGGGAGGTTGCATTCTGGACGGCTTTGTCGAGATTTCTTCTCGGATTGTCCAGATCCATCTCTTCCATATCCGACTGCGAGGCCTCTTGGCTTTGGTCCTGGACATTAGCGGCGGCGGCGGCTGCTGCTGCTTCGGCGCCCTCGTCATCTCCATCGAGCTTCGGGAAAGTGATGGCAGTGCGTCGGAAGCGGCTTGTGATGTCGTCGCGGAACATCACAATCTCTTCCAATGGTCCAAACAGACTTAATCTTGCCGGGTTCGTCGCCCATATGCTCTCTCCTTTTTGCGCGTCTTTCTCTTTGGCTGCACCATGGATCTCGGCATTGGCGGTAGTGAAGGCTCGTCGAACTCTGCTGGTGAACACCTCTGGCACCCCCTGTCTCGGGAGCATGCAACTGGCTCCCGCTGAGAACGAACTCACCCACGGATCGTTGTCTCCCGGGACGAAAATGAATGTCGTGTTTGCCACCAATAAAGGAAACTCTGCCAGGATCGAAGCCAGGGCATCGAAATGTTCTTTATATTCAATGCTTCCACCACCCCTGCTGGATCCTGACATGCTTGCCGCCGAGACGAAGTTGCCCATCATGACGATGGAGAAGGGCAGGTCACTTATATGACCGGAGCTGGAGGTGCTGTACGCTGAAAGAATGGCGCGAATTGCTTCTAGTGTTCGAGGACTGTCGAGGTTACATTCCCCCAACAGGGCAATTTGGCGGCGGGGCGGCTCGGTTTCGATCTGGTCATCATCCGGGACATTGAGAGTCTGGAAGGTAGTGGGTGGTCGGAAGACACGTCGTTGCAGTCGACGCATCTGGTTCCCCAGCGCTTTCTCACTCCCTACCCCGAGAAAGTCGACCCAGCCAAATCCTGCGCCCGTGCTCGCATGTGTGTTACCTCCCGAGTCGGCGGAAACACCTAGTGATATAGCTCGTCGTTCGGCTGGCGGCCCGGCCAATGTATGGGCCACAAAAACACCTTTGATCTGTCCACCTACACCCGCGGCCGAACCCAGATTTGAATTGTGAGAGCCGTCTTCTTCGTAAGTTCCTTCCACAAGAATTATCATGCCAGGACAGAACCACACGCCGTCTTCAGGCACCGGCCGTGCTATTGAGAGGTCGAGGACCACGCTTCCGGATAGGTCTGTCAGGGAGAGATCTCCCGCGGGAGAATGTACCAGCAGGCCGAGCAGAAGGTGGGCAGTTCCTGATCGACCAAGCAGGTTTGCTATTGGCGTAATCTTGTAAGCTTGTTGTATCGTTGTCATGCCACTTGCTGAGTGCATCAGTCTGGGCGGTCGCGTGGTGGTCGCAAATGAGGGAGTCTGGAATGATTCGTTCCGCATTAGGCGCTGGTGGACGAGATGGTAATGATTTCTGAACATCGATATCTTGTGTTGTATCGGAGGGAGCAGGCTGGTTGTCCCGTGGATGGGCTCCAGGCTTTTTGATGAAGTCGAATACATCAGTCGTGGCTGGTCGAACGCCGAAACAACTTTCAGGTATGACCGAACATCCAACTGAGATTGCTCTTCTTCGTCCACTCGGTCTCGTGAACCCCCATCTTCCACGTTGAGCGTCGAGAGTCCTAAGTTGGACTGGCCGATATCTATATTCACATCTTGTCTACCGGCGGTATATGAGGGTGTTCGGGACAGATTAGGACTCGGTAGTGAACTGTTATTCCGGGAGAGTTTGCCAGTGTCCAGACGCCCGCCTGACATGCACGGTTCTAGAGTCTTCAAGATGTTGGACAGCTTTTTCTCGGGCCCATCCTCGATGAGGAGGCCACCTCCGCACTTTTTCCATGCTTTGGCTATCTCGTCCAATACACGTTCCGCAAGGCCTTCTTCTCGCCAACCGCTGCCACAGAATTTACCAATGAATGTAGAGAGCAAGCCGAGACCTGAGGAGGTCAGGGTTAGGTTGTGTTTTTTCGTGAGGGTCCTGAAAGCCACAGGTCTGAGAGTTTGAGGGGGAAGAAGGATCGGTAAGACTGTCGGAGCAGCGCTGTGTGTAGTTATGCTAGTGTTCAATTGCGCTGCAAAGGGCTTTGCAACTTCTGTCGGTCGGCTCTTGATGGGGTATGCCGGTGTACCGAAACCCGGCGATGAGGAGAGTAATTGTTCTTCAGTCTGCAGGTTAGACCCGGCTTTGTATGTTCGCCTGGGTAGCCCAGGAGTCGAAATGGGCTCCTCCATGACTGAATTGATTGAGGAGGGTGTACAGCACCTGGGATAAGGTGAAAGGAGGAGAAAAGTTGAGCCTTGACGCGTAAACAAATCACTTTACGCGCGTGCCGCGTCGGGGACAAGGATGTGACGTGACCTTTTTTACACACACACCAACATTGTCACGGCTCTTCACTTTCTCCTTCAACTCTCCACCATATTCTATCTACCCTTCACTACCGTTCATCTCATCTCATCATCGCAATTTTTGTCCCTCCACAACTTTGCATTCATCGCGCGTCATGGCTGCGACTACTGACGAAACTCCCCAGTCCAACCCGGAGCCGACCCAGCAAGAGCAGTTGGCGGATCTTATCGCAAAGGCGACCGCCGAATATGCGGTCAAACACTACCCAGAGGCGGCAGAGCTGTATTCCCAGGCGACGGAGCTGCAAGCAGAGCTCAATGGAGAGATGGCGCTCGAGAACGCCGACCTGTTATACTCGTACGGAAAATGCTTGTTCTATCTGGCGCAGCAAACAAGCTCGGTCTTGGGCGGCACCGCGGCATCAGCGCAATTATCCTCGAGCAAATCGCGAAAATCTGGAAAGAAGAGAAAAGCAAACGGCGCAGGAAAAGCAGCGGTGTCTACAAACGGAGGGGAAGCTGGCGAAAGCTCCAAGTTGATGGATGCGATCCCAGAGGAGCCAGTGTCCAATGTCGCTGATATCGTCCCCAAGGAGGACGTGCAGCCTCAGGAGACCGCTTCAGACAAGCCATACTTTCAGATTTCGGGTGATGCCGAAGGTTGGGATGACTCGGATGAGGAGGAAGCAGACCAGGAAGAGGAGGGTGAAGAAGAAGAAGAAGAAGAAGAGGACGATGACTTCGCCACGGCCTACGAGCTTTTGGATCTGGCGCGCATCCTGTATCTCAAGAAGTTGGATCAAAGTCAGGAACACGCACTCGAAGACTCCGAGAAAGGCAAATATGTTGCATCAATAGACCTTACACCAGAGGTCAAGTCACTGAAGACCCGCGTGGCAGACATTTATGATCTGCAATCAGAAGTGTCTCTGGAAGGTGAGAAATACTCGAATGCCGTCACAGATCTCAAGGCGTGTCTTGCCCTAAGGGAGGAGCTTGAACCTCCAGAGTCGAGTATTCTAGCCGAATGTCACTACAAGCTCAGTCTGGCTCTCGAGTTCAGTTCTCAGACACAACAGCATGATGAGCAGGGAAATCCAACCGGTGACTTGCAAGTTGATTGGGATATCAGGAACGAGGCTATCGCCCAGCAAGAGAAGGCGATTGAAAGTTGTAAATTGCGTGTCCACAAAGAAACAGCTGCGTTGGACAAGCTCGAAGCAGGTCCGCAAAAAGATAAGGCTATGGCTCAGATTGAGGATGTTCAAGATATGATTACAGAAATGGAAGTGCGGCTGGCAGAGCTCCGCAAGCCACCCGTCAGTGTCAAAGCGGAGTCGGAAATTCAGATGAAAGAACAAATCTCCGGTGTGCTGGGCAGTCTGTTGGGAAGCGGCGTATCCGAAGAGGAGAAGAAACAGAAACTGGCTCAAGTGGCGGAGACCGCGACTGATGTATCAGGGTTGGTCAAGCGAAAGAAGCCAAAGAACACACAAGCCAATGGAGGAGACAGTGGCTTAGGATCCTCTGCGTCGACTCCAGCTGCATTGCCGCCAGCTGCGGAAGGATCTTCAAACCTGGGCAAACGAAAGGTGGGATTTGTGGACGATGTGGAGGGTGGTGAGGGTGGGAAAAAGGCAAAGGTAGAGGATGCCGAAGACTCTGGACACTGATGGAATTGAAGGAACACTGGGTTCTGATGTGAGATGGGCGCTGCTGTTGCTGTTGGCAGCGGAAACACGACGGCCACAAGTTGGTTCCTCCTCCAATGACCTTCAACATCTCAATACCCTGGTTCCAGTTTGCCAATCACTTCTGATGTACAATAGCCATAGCCTCGACCTCATACAACCATTCCGGCGTAGCCAGCGCCGCAACACCCACCAGCGTGCTCGGCGGGCGGTGATCACCCAAGAACTTGGAATAAGCCTCGGACCGCGACGTGTCGGTGGGATCCAGGTTGACCACGAACTGGGTCATCTTGACGATGTCGGCGGGCGTAGCGCCCACGGCCGCTAAACATCTGCCCAGGTTTGCCAGCGCGGTCTCGACCTGCGCGATGAAGGATGGGGGTGTGGTTTTAGTCTTGGGATCAACGCCGACCTGGCCTGCGATGGTAACCAAAGTGCTTGTGGCCGAGAGAGGCGTGACTTGAACGTGGGAATATGTCGGGCGTGGAGGGGGTACATCAGGAGGGTTGATCAATCGGATAGACATGTTGAGTGGGTTGGTGATGGCTTGAGAATGAGGACACCGGCGAAGCTTCGAAGGTTGGTTCGGCTTGGAGGCGATGAGTAGTGACCCTTGAAGATATAGAACGGCTGAGATGGCGGTTGCGGTGCCTTGTTGGTATGTGAACAGGTTATGTAAGCCCACCTCGGGTTACCCCGCGGGATCGCGGATTTCTCCGTTCTCTCTTTCACGAACAGCGTACAAATACGGCTAGTATGCCAAGTCGGATTAACCTATCATCCGAGATTGTTGGCTGCGGGAACGTGGCCTCCTTAACGCGGGGTTTTCTTCCCATCTCCGTTTTTCGCTTTTGGTCTACGAGTAGACAACCAACCAGACTTGTGGTGGGTGCCTCGGGATCCGGCATCCTGCAGCAGTTCCCATCATCCCGTGTGATATTACCTCCTGTCCTTGCTCTCGGTATCGGTCTCCACTGTTGATTCTCACAGCTTGAATGTCGCGACGCTCTCCTCAACGGACCTTAAGAGCCTGGCGCCAATGTCCACTTACACCGCTGTCCACACCTCTCCTACCGACGCCTCCGAGGAGAGAAACTCATCTGTCTCCGAGAGTGATGCCGAGAATGACGATGGCAATGCCGATAATCCGCCGGAAAATGGCACCACCACGAGCAAAAAGAGAAAGAGGCTCCTGAAAATCTCGTAAGAAGTCTCCTGGCTCCTCTCCGCCTCCATCTACTATTATCGACTCTAACTGTCGTTCTTAGCTGTGAGCTCTGTAAGGTCCGTAGGAACTAGTTCTGAGCGTGTTGACTTACAGTGTGTTTAATCAGTGGGAGCAGGCCCGGAAAGTCAAGTGCGACAGAGCAGAGCCCGCTTGTGGCTGGTGTGCACGCAACAATCGAACATGTGTTTACAAAGAGCGTCAAAAGCCCGGCCTTCGAGTCGGCTACGGTCGCGAACTAGAAGAGAAGATCAATCGCCTCGAAGCGCTGCTCCAGGTTATGGGTCGCCGCCTCGAAGAACATATCGCTGAACATGGGGACTTTTCCACCCATCGACCGGGCTCCGTTCGTCTTTCTCATCCAACCCAATCCGCTTCGTTCAACACTTATGCCCAGACCGACCCTCGCCCGTCAACAGCCAGTATCGTTTCTCAAGACACTCCCAGTTCCGATCCCAGATGGCCTGTCGCCAATGCCTATGAACGAATGCAGTACCCTCGACCTCAAGATGCCATGTCCATCCGGTCTGTTGTGGACAACGGTAGTCACGACATGGCGGGCCAAAGCGAAAGAGGCCATTCAGCTGCTTGGTTTCCATCAGCTACCCCTGCGCCGTCGATACCGGATTCGGAGCTTCCTCCATACGACTTGCTATATACCTTGGTCGATCTCTACTTCAAACACGTCAACCCGTGGTCTCCTATCCTGGACCGCAAGGCCACATTCGATGCTTTTTTTGGCTCGCAATCGATGAACGAATCGGAAAAGGTGCTCATGCATGCCATTGTCGCCACTACGATGCGCTTCTCCAAGGACCCCCGTCTTACACCAGAGTCAAGGGGCCAGTTTCACGAGATCTCCAGACGAAAGATCATGATGTATGCTTTGGACCACCCGAACGTCCGCGCCCTTCAGGCGCTGATAATCCTTGCCGTTGATGTGCTCGGGACGTCGAACGGTCAGCAGGGCTGGAATCTCCTGGCCCTCATTACGCGCAATATCGTTCAACTTGGACTGGATGTGGAGAAGAGTGCTTACCTTGAGTCCAGTACTTATCCGTCAGCCACGCTTCTGCAGGCCGCACAGCCTCAGTCTTGGATCGAGAACGAAGAGCGTCGCCGTCTGTGTTGGATGACATTTATTCTCGATAGATATGCAACTGTTGCTACCGCGGACACCTTTACCCTCGACGAAAGGGAAATGGACCGATGTCTCCCATGTCGCTATGATTTGTTTTCACGAAACGAACCTGTTGAGACAAGATGGCGTCGACGAGGCGCACCGTCGGAACTGATTGTGAATAAACCAGAAAATCTGGGAAGTTTCTCCTACCACTGTGAAGTGCTTGGGATCTTGAGTCGCATCCATCGGTTCCTCCATCAACCTCTCGATATCAGCCGCCACTCCGATATACAGCGGTGGCGTGAAACCTACCGTGGGCTGGATGGCGAGCTGAATGATTGGCTACAGAATCTGCCTGGTGAATACGGGAAGATCTCTCAACTCTGCCACTCAGATCCGGGAAGTCGGATCTCCAACTGGATCATGCTGCATGCGGCGTTTGTCACGTCCGTGATCCGCCTGCATTCTTCTGCTGCTTATCCAACGCTCAAATCACCTGTTTTCACACCATCATACCACGCGATTCAACGCTGTTTAGGCGCCGTGGAGAGCTTGAGGGAGATCGCACAAGACGTGATGAACACCGGCATGCTTGCGCTTCTCGGCCACCCCTTTGCCTTTGCCCTTTGGGTTTCTGCCAGGCTCCTGCTCGTCCATGCTGCAACCATGGAGTGTGAAGTTGATCCGAAAATCATGTTCTTCATCTCCACTCTTGAACAGATGGGGCAACACTGGCAAGTTGCTGGAGATTATGCAAGGATATTGAACGATGTGGTGCAAGAGGGCAGCAACGGGTCGGGTAGAACATTCACCGCAATGAGAAGGTAAGTGTCCTGGGTCTTTTGACTGCTCAGTGCGACGGAAACTGATGAGCCATTCTTCAGATGTGCTTACGAATT
Organism: Fonsecaea pedrosoi CBS 271.37; assembly: GCF_000835455.1. Classification (NCBI taxonomy): domain Eukaryota; kingdom Fungi; phylum Ascomycota; class Eurotiomycetes; order Chaetothyriales; family Herpotrichiellaceae; genus Fonsecaea; species Fonsecaea pedrosoi. The sequence goes on along the minus strand of NW_013550606.1, from coordinate 184,730 downwards.
GAATCTCCTTACCTCCCAACGTCCCCGTTCCGTCCTCGACACCGTTACCACACACAACTCATCGCAAAGCGAGCTGGAATTTCTGGAGGTGTTTGATTTTTTCAACTACCCTCGACTGAATGCTATTGCAGGCAACAATGCCTTTGATCCAACCGTGTCGGTTACAAACCAGAACCAGACGACGCCGACGCAAGGCCAGCCAACGAGCTATCGAGCCACGCCGGCCTTTGTCATTCCGAATCCAGAGAGCGACTGGTTGATCTTCAAGCCGCCGTATGAGTAAATGCGCTTTCCCTGTGGCGGCTACTCTTCTACCCACTCAACAGCCGCCACAAAGTCCTGATGTCTAGGATGAGATGCTGCTGTACCTGCTCAGCGCGGGAAATCTTTTGATTCAATTCGCAGACTTGGACAGAGTAAGACAAATCATCAATCTCCGATCCGGGACAACCCAGAAAGCCCAAATGGGACAGTTGTGGGCGGAAACACTCGGCCTATTTCCGTGAAGCCAAAGCTGAATAATCGCTCGTTGGACTGTATCACGGGAAGATTTGGAAAATAGGCCGTAAACACTTGGACATACCGCACACGTCAGTATATTCATAAATATAATCAGAGGTGGGGAGCATAAGACCAGCTTCACCTGTTAGTCGAGCCATCTTACATCTACACCCATGATCACCACTCAACTCTTTCCCTTAATCGTCTCGTGAAATCTGCCACTGTCCTAGTACCATTCAGGTAGGAGGAATCTACGTATGAAGTAGATGGCAGTGCGGCATTAGATGCCCATTCTTCTCCCCTCCAGCCACGCAAACCCACGCAACCACATGACCACACAAGACCTACACATCCAGCACCGACGTTGCTTTGCAGACGGCAAACCCGCCGAACTGAAGCACGCTGGCACCCACAATCAGGTCCTTGTACACGTGTGCGGCCGTCATGAAACTGAGCGTTGCCCCGTTGTCAAAGTAGATCAGCTCGGGCGTGTAGTTGGACTCGCGGCGCAGGCGCAACGCTGCGGCTGGCACCAGGAATTCCTTGCCCAGCGACTTGACGTTTTCGAGGTATTTGGAAAGGTTTTCGAGCGTGGGGAAAACTGAGGCGGAGAGAGGGATGCGGTCGTCAGCATCGGGTCTAGAGATAGCTACGCAGAGAAGAGGGACGGGTTAGGTTGGCTTACCTGCCACGATGAGGTCGCCTGTGGTCGGAACGATGTTGATGTTATCTGCCGCAGCTCCCAGATCCTGGCGGTGATGGTGCGTAGAAAGGTAAGCAGCTGACTTGTTTGGTTTTGTTTGTTTGTCTGCGTGGCCAATGCTGGCGGATGCGAGACACTTACCACGGTCTGCAAATATGTCAAACTCTTGTCTCCGTGCACCTCGAACACAGTCACGGTTCCGTTCTTCGAGTCGCCGACGTACAGACGGTCTTTCCATACGTTGATCCCGTTGGCGCCTGTGAAGGTGCCCGAGACCTGTCTGCAGAGGATTTCCTGATGATCACACAAACACACACGTGAGGACAGATTCACAACTCGAGCGTCGACGACCACCTACATCTGCCTCTGCGTTGCAGTATTGAACATTGGTTGCCCAGCCCCAGGGCCCGAACATCTCCTCCATTGTCCGCAACGGACCTCCTGCGAAGTAATGGTCGTTGGTCACAAAGAAGTCCCTGTGAGAGGGTCAGCTCTGTCTGTCATTCTCGGAGGAACGGGTCGACTGCGTTACAATGGTCCCGTCGCGGCTACTCCGTTGGCTGTCTTGATATTCGGATGCTTGACATTCTTCACCAGCTCGACCTCGTCAGATCCAAGCGTATGCGCGAATATGGCAATTGAGTCGCCGCTGCGAGCGTGGTTGACTGCAAAGATGTGGATCTATGTAACTCAATTCCCTGGTCAAACTACACTCTCTCTCAACACGATCTTCAAGGAGAAGGGAAAGGCAAATGACTGACTCGAGAGGCATCTTCAGGGAGTGGAAAGATGTCAATACCGTGGGTAATGAAGTCACCTTCCAGGCCTTTGATCTGTAGCTCTGTCGTCTGGCCCGTCTCCAGATCGTGCTTGAACAGCTGCTCACGAAAGGAAGACTCGGCCCGGAGCGAGACGGTGCGCACGCCTGCGCATGGATACCAATGGGTTCTCTCGACGGGATCTCCGCAGGACAAGAAGGCCGTGTGCGACGGGAAATGGATCTTGACGTCCTCGCACGCGTTGGCGGCCTTGATGACCTGGCAGTCGTGGTTGTTGAGTGCCGAGCTGTTCTCCCAGCGCACGAGTCTGGTCTTGTCGATTTCCACGCGCCCAACGAGTCGGCCGAGCTGGGAGGACTGGTTATACAGGAGGACCGCGACCAGGGGCAGCAACAGAGAGACACGGAGTATGCCTGACATGGTGCTTTGTTCTCGGCTTTAGCACTCTGAGTAAGATGATTGGGAAAAGAAAGCTGCGAACGATTTTGATGCTGAACGAGACAGGTTTGGTCAGATGTTTCGGAGAAGAACGACCCAGCAACATGATTCCTTGCCGAGGTCGATAGCCTATGAACATTTGGCCATAAGGTGGTGTTGATCAACTGGACTTCCTGTCATCCCTCACCTTTTACATACGATGAAGCCGGATCCGGACGAGAGCGAGACTGAAGGTCAAGCCATGGAGGTCAGAAGTGATGAACATTAGCGGATGAGCGATACGTTGACCGTGGAGGAGTGGTCTTTGCTCATGCACATCCTGTACCTTGGATCCAGCGACTGATCAGCTGGAGGAGCCACGATTCTTCCACCTCAGCTTCATGCAGCAGCCAAGCAGCCAAACATCGGGACGAGAGTGACGCCGCACCTTGATGGTCGATAGTGCAACGCCAACTGCTACGGATCATAGTGATTAGCTTTCAGCCCCAGCTACCGAACTCGCCGAGTACTCTAGCTCAAATTAACTACACCACCTGAGTCCAGCCGACCTTCTTAAAATAGGAAGAATGCCCTGTATAGCCCTGTCAACTCGCTTGGAGGCAATTGCGAGTTATTGTTCCCCACAGCAAATGACAAACTCATCGGCCATCACGTCTTACAGTCGGCGACTTAAAAGCAGAGGTCGCGGTCAATAGCAGCCATGTCGTTTTCTAGAATTCGAAAAGTGCCGGATGAACATGGAACAATACCACTTTGTGATCAAGGACGCCAAGTCAGCCTCGCTGTCCAAGGGCGATGAAGAAGAGGCTTATAGAATTCGAAGTCATGCCCAAACGAGACGACGACAAGGTGAAAGATCTGCAGCGCCGTCCGACCTCCTACAAGCCGTGGCATCGATCCCTAAGGAAAGGTCCCGGGGCAGACGACCGACCTCTGATAACCAGGAAGAGACCACTTCACGAGAACGCTCGCAATTTCCTGAGGTCAACTCCACCACCATCGACTTCCCATTTTCATCTGAGAGCACCACCATTGTTCAGTCGCATTGGAACCATTACTTCTGGGGTGCGGCCAGAGGGGAAGAGCTGGACCACCCGAGTGTCGTATCCGTTTCTGTTCAGCCTTCAGGCACTTCGATCGATCCTTTCAACAGCACCAACATGATTCATCACTTTTCGGCTTACCGACTGATGCAATTCTTGCAGTCTGATTTCAACTCTTCTACCTTTCGAGCCGAGGCCTTGGGCCACCCTTTGGAAGCGATATCGCGGACTGGGGCCTTTCATCATGAGGCTGCATATTCGGAGCGAATGCGCCATGCCTTGCAGAACGATATGATGATGTTTTCGATTCTGGCGTACGCCTCAGGGGCCATTGGTTGGCGGTACGGTGTTCGCTTTGAAGAGTTCCCACCCGAGTATTTCATCCAACAGACGTACCGAAGCATTCGAGAACGCTTGCAGCGGTTGGAACAAGTAGAAGAAGCTCTTCTCTGGTCATGTATCGGGCTAGCTGCCGCGGAAATGTGGCTGTTCAACTTTGATGCTGCTGCCACGTACATGAGAGCTGTTCAAGTCCTCATATCATAAGTCGGCGGAATGACAAAGGTGTCGCCCCTGATTATGGAAAGCATAATTCTAGGAGGGAAGTAAGTTGCCTTTGTTCCTTGTTCTCGGCTCAGAGCTTTTGAGCCTGACTGCCACACAGATTTGTCGCATTCTTCACCATGTCTGCACCGGTACTGACGATAGCCTTTGAGCCTGAAGGTTGGCCATATCAATCTGTGTCCTCCTCTCGTCGATCTAGTAGCGCGTGTGCGATAAGTCACCACGCTTCGGCATCACAACCGAACCAAATTCCGGAGCAGCCTGAACACGAACGGTGGCTGTACCTCAAGGTTCAAGCGTTAAACTACCGCCTCTTAGCTCGGACCGACCTGGATGGCATCCACGAAGCCCTGCGGATCGCAACACTGCTATGGATCCTGAGCATCACCGAATACGTCGGGGCCGAACTCACTGTTCGCTGCCCAAACTCCAAGAGGCCTTGGAAACGGCCAAGCCCGAAGCATCCTCTTTCCTGGAATTCCCCGGCCTGCATTTCTGGATGAGTGCTCTCGGCGCCCTCGTTTCGCTGTCCGCAACCAAGAAACTCTCGAGCTGCTCACCCCGTGTCCCCAAAGGCATTCCTTACAACCAGCAATTCAATTTCTTTAGCCGTCACATGGCTCAAAGCGCGCGTCGGCTCCGACTCGAGAACGAATTCGACAGTTATCGCAGTTTCCTCCGGAAATACCTATATTGTAGCTTTTACTGACCACGTCGATGAGATAGACCACTCCACCACCGGAATCTGCGGTCAGGAGTAAGGTTGATTCGCCTCTCCCCTTTCTTCCAGCCGGGAGCACTCACAGGCCGTTCGGGACCTTGTTCTCGGGCATGCTCAGAACTTTGGTCACGACGGCACCACGAGCTGAATCGCGTAGATCGACCTCCCACAGCGTCGCGGAACCCGGTGTAAAAGTGAAATTGTACACAAAGCCGTCGACGGACTGGACGTAGAAAACATCGGGACGGAGCTCCGCGATGCCAGTCAAGCAGGTGCCAGGAGGAAGTTGCGCGATGGCTGAGGCAGGGGTAGGATTCTCCGCTGGGTAGACGAGGTAGATGACGCCGTTGGAAATATCAGTCGCGACGATTTCACCGGTAGAGGGGATTGACTGGTATGAATTTAGATCTGATTAGAATCAATGTATTCTTTCTGGTTTTTTTTCTTTCTTTAAGACGAGGAGCGATCCGGCCGGCGCAAAACTTACAAGATTCTCAAGCCATATGAAATTAAGGAACTGATGGACCGCTTCGAGCGTGTATGAGGCAGGTTCGGCGCTGGGGCCGCCCACGATTGGATTCGCGGAAAAAATACCCAAAATTGACGAGGCTGCGCAGACAAGGGAAAGGAGGACAGCAGAAGGCTTGATAAGGGGCATGATGCTTTGAACTTCTGGTTCGAGATGTCCGACAAGTATTCAGGTTTGATGGGGGTATTGAAAAGAGTGGCAAGGGGCGGTATTGGTGATTTTATATGAATGAAGACTCTGAGAGAGAAAAGAATTGATCAATAGACAGACTGGACGCCCATATTAAATACTGGATCAAAATCTGCCTTTTACTCATTTTGAAGCTGCCGTCCGGGATCTTCCAAAGATCCGCATCTACCTCTGTAACAAAGGTCAACGCTTCCTGCCAAACTCACTATTGTGAGATTGCGCGGACATGGAACTGAAACAGGACAAGACAATATGTGACCACGCCCGCAATGGCGTTGTTGAGATGTACAGCCATGTTCGACCATGCGAAGGTTAGGGAGGCCCATGGTTCGAGTACCAACCAGCTAGGGTTGTATAGGTTTGGGCCACTCTCGGCCAGAGGATATCTATCACGTAGAAGAGGCTAACTTGCAACAAATTTACAAGTCACATTGTAAATGGAGAGTCCTTCAAGGTGGCATTGCCCGAGATCAGTTGTGAGATTTGGCCCAGGGGAGTTTTGTCAATGACAGCATACAGTACTGTTTGGAGACTAGTGCCTTATCCTCGGCCTTGGCCAGGCCCCCTTGAGGTCGGAGAGTCACCCTTTTGGGACGAAGATATTCTTGGCATTATATGACTGGTCTATACCCCATGATTTAGATCTAATTTTTTTACTCGTATTGTCCATGTACAATTTACATTACCGTCTATTCTCCTTCTAGCAGCTGAGCATATGATGTTGTCTGTAGGCCTGTATATTGCCAAAACCTATGCGAAGATGCGCTCAAAGGTGATATTCCGACGGGCACGTAGGATACTGGCTGGCTCCATGAAACCGAAAGCGCTCTCGTATATCCGAGAGCGAGGTGAGTGTGGAGGTGACGTCTTTATAAAAGCGGCACGGTCGGGGCTGAGTGGCATGTGAGTTTGCGAGCCAGTTTTTACATACACTCCTCTTTCAGTGCCAAGCAGCATTTCCTGAAAAGTGGTGGAGCTGGTCCTTAATGGGCTGGAATAGGAATGTGGGGCCCCTCCACATTGTGGGACCCCATATCACCCAGTGAAGCCAGAGTATCGACTTGTCGACTTGTCGACTCCGCAAGTCTATGGGTTGGGGTAAAAACTATCTCGTGCTAGGTATACGGTGTCCTGACCCCTGACGAGGCTGGGCCCATCTTTGAAGAGAAAGCTTTCTCCCTGACTCGGCTCTATCACCATCACCATGTCGACAGTCACGGTGGAACATCCTTCTATAGGAGCAGTCAAGGGCGTTGACGGCGACGGCGTATACCAATTCTTCGGAGTTCAATATGCCACTCTCCAGGACAGGCTTGCGGAAGCCCAAGTGAAATCGAGATATGAGAGCCCAGTCGATGCCACAAGTCATGGGTGAATTTTTAACTGTCCCCCACCGAGTATTGGAGATACTGACGCCACCTGCAGACCCTCGTCGTTCTCTCCCCCGAATGGCTATCACAATGAGATGCTCTTCATCCAGCAGTCAATGCCCAAGCCGTCGACTGTCCACTTGGACCTAGACTGCTTGAATCTCAACATCACAGTGCCGAAAGGACAGCACGGGGTCGACCTGGCAAAGCAAAAGCTTCCGGTGTTCGTCTGGATACACGGCGGAGGCTTCGTTGTCGGGGCAAACTCCTGGCCGCACTATGACCACGCCAGAATCGTCAAGCTGGCCCATGATAATGGGGTTCCTGTGATCGGCGTGGGTATCAAGTACGTATAGTCACACCCTTCGGCCGAGGAAACAATTCGGGGAGGGGACAGGGGAACCACTCCTAACGTTTAGACACTTTGCTGAGAAGAAATTAGCTATCGTCTAGGTTTCCCGGGCATGTTGACGTCGGAGGAGTTGCGCCAGAAGGGATACAAACCCAATAGCGGACTCCGTGATCAGCAAGCAGCGTTGCGCTGGGTCAGGCAGCACATTGCCGGGTTTGGCGGCGATCCAGACAAGGTGACCGTGATTGGCGAGAGCGCGGGAGCAGGTATGGCATGTCTTCTGATCCCAATTACACATTCCTTATGCTACAGGCTGCTGATGAAACACTTCAAGTGGCCACCACGCTACACCTGTACTCCAAAGAGCCACTCTTCCACCGCGCCATCGCCACAGGCGGCTCATGCCTGCTCGTCCCGGTCATCACCCCTGCGGACCAAGAAGGCACATACCAACAAGTTTTGTCCATCTTGGACTTGGAAAACCTCGACGTCGACCAACGGATCCAGAAACTTCTGACCCTGCCGATGGACGAGATCATTGCGAAACTGCCGCCCTCGGTCGCGTTCTTGCCTACCGTGGACGGGGATGTCGTCCCTGTGGAGCCGACGTTTGCGGGCGTGGCCGATCAATCCGACCAGAGCATGCCCGGCAAGCAGTGGGTCGATGCTTTGATGATCGGGAACAGCGAATTTGACGTACGTTTAGCCATTCTCGAATGGACTCCGGCAGCTGGTGCGTGCTGGTGCTGACCGGTCTTCTTGACCTCCGTTATAGGCCTCCGTCCTTGGATTCATGCTGGGGCACCTGAAACCGGGTATCGGGAACAAGTTCCCGGCGTCAATACGGTCCTCTCTCGCGACCACGCCGGACATTGCAGAAACCCTACTCGAGGCGTACGGCTTTGGCGATTCAGGATTGGACGACGAAACGGCGTTTATCAGATTCCTCGAATTCGTCAACGACGTCAGCTTCTTGGGTGCGACCACCTGCTTCGCCCGCGGCTGGCCAGCCTCCTCATCCTCATCCAGCTCGAAAATCTTCACGTTCTTCTTCAACGAGCCCAACCCCTGGCCCGGCGCCTACCAGGGTCGCGCCACCCACGTCCTCGACGTCGTCTTCCTGTTCCAGAACCACAATCACAACCTGCCGCCCGCGCAGAGGGCGGCCGCCGAAGCGTTCGGGCTAGATCTCATGCGGTTTGTGGCCGGACAGCAGCCTTGGCCGGGGTATACGCGCGAGAAGAGGACCGCAAAGGTATTTGGCCCGTCGAAGGGGGAAAAGGTGACGGCTAGGGTGGTTGAGGATGCAGAAGCATTGGAGACGGGGAGAGGCAAGTCGATCCTCCAGATTGCGGAGAAGGTCGGGTTTGATCGCCTGAACGAGACGGTCGGACGGTTCAGGATGGGTCTCTGAGAACTGGGAGGGGTTGTATGGTGGTAGCATACCCCAGCGGCCCGGCATGGCGGCGAAAGAGAAAAGGCAGAGGAAAAACAGACACTTTGTGCTGCTGCTACTACTGCTACACACGCTCAAAAAAAAAAAAAAGTGCACACGAGTCCCTTCACAAGTCTCCTTCCCGGATATGATGGTCTCTTGGTTCCACGGGCCGCGGGCAGCCAGGCTACTCTTGGGCAAATGTAGGAAGAATAGACCCCTAGATAGACATGCACATACATACATACATACATACACCACTTAACGAGTCACCCGTCGCGCATCTTGGAATGGAAATTGGGAGAAGGTGACTGGTCCCTGCATCTATTGGTGAGTCACGATGTGATTGTCACTCTGTCACTCTCAGAATCACCCACACGTACGGGCTCGTCATAGCTCGGCACAATCTCTGTAACGCTTAGCTAGGTATGTTATAGACAGACAGTCAGTCAGTCAGCTAGATAGATAGATAGATCATCTTCCACAGTCGCCACAACAAGACAGATTCAACGGATTCCCCATCCCCCGAGAAATAACTCCCCTCCTACTCCTCATGCGTGCGAACGTGCATCTTCTCGAGCAAATTATTGCGGGCCCAGTAGCTGCGGTATTTCTTGCCCAGGACAAACATGGGCGGCACGGTGGCGACCAACGCAAAGGCGACGCCACCCCAGACGTAAAAGGCGTGCTGGGGCCCGACGGCGGCGGTCCAGTTGTTGACAAAATAGCTGAAGCCGTAGAGGATGAGGTTCTTGACCGACATGCTGGCGATGAAGATCTCGTTGGCCATTCCCCGGTACGCGTCCAGTGCGTAGTTGGACGTGCCGATGCACAGGAACATGACGCCGAACAGCATCAAGCCGTGCACGGTGGCGCACGCGTACGGCGACGCCCCCTCTGAGACGAGGTGGCCGAACAGCATCAGCCCGACGCCCGAGCACACGCCCAGCACGCACGGGATCAGCCGGTACTCGGGCTCGTAGACGCCGCGGTTGCGCCGCGCGCACCACTTGATGAACGGGTCCGAGAGCACGCCCATGATGATGGACCCGAGGATGCCGCCCACAAAGGGTCCCAGCGAGAGGTAGCCGATGCTGGCCGGGCTGAGGAGGTAGGGGGGCGGGGCGAACAGCTGCGCCAGGCAAAACGCAATGACCACGTACAGGACCACGAACATGGAGTTGACGATCAGGATCCACAACACGGCCAGGTTGAGCACCACGGCAAAGGGCGCGAGGAGGAGCTGGAAAAAGTTCTCATTCGAGTACGTGCCGCTGAAGATGGCCAGATCCTGCACAAACGTCTTCTTGTGGTAGACGGGAACCTCGTCGGCCGTTGTCGACGTCGCTCGCTGCGCCTCGGTCTCCTCGGTGTGTGTCGCGGCCGCCACGTCGGATTTCTCCAGATTCAGTCTCTCCTGGTACTCGAGTGCCGCGAGATCCTGGAGGTTGTCGTTCTTGACCTCGTCGATCTCGTAGCGCCGGTCCCGCACGTAGCTGGTCTCGGGGACGAACAGGAACTGCAAGATGGTCTGGATGCCGCCGAAGAGGACCAGAAGGTAATACCTGCCAGGAGGAGAGATCAGCGTGATCCGGATCAGAACCACAAGACGTCCACCACGTGCATCAAGAGAAAGGAGAGCAGGAAAAAAAAAGAAAACCAAGAAAAACCTACAGCCATCGCCATCCGATATTCGAGGCGATCGGGCCAGCAACCACACCCGTCAGATTGGAGATGCCAGCCAAGATGAAATTGATGCAGGACGCGTAGATGCCACGCTCATGCACAAAAAACATGTCGCTGATGAGGGTAAAGATCAGAGATTCGTAGGGCGCAATGGCGAAGCCCTGCAGGATCCGCGAGGCGAGCACCCCTTCGTAGGTGTTGACGCAGGAGCCCACAATGTCGGCGATGAGGCAGAAGACGGACGCGAACAGGAAAATCGGCCTCGTGCCCCATTTCCTGGACAGAGCCGAGAACAGCGGGCCGGTCACGCCAATCACCAAGGTCTGGTAGCCCGAGCTCAGCACGAGTTTGGGGATGGTGGTGTTGATCTCGATGGACATTTCAAAAAAGGCCGAGTTCAGCATGGCGCTCACCACGGCAGCGTAGAGGATCGACCCCCAGCAGGTGATGCCCAAGGCCGTGAGTTTCTTGGTGTAAGACCAATTGAGTGGGTCGTTGGGATCGTTCGAGGGCTGCGGCACCAGCACAATGTGTGCGTTGCGCCCCGTGCCATGCTTGAGCCCGCCCGTCACCTCCTGCGAGTGCGCGGCGTCTTCTTCGAGGATGACGGTGCCGGGGACGTGCGGGATCTTGGTGTCGTCGAGGATACCGAGGAACGGCATCTTGAGATCCGGTAGCGCTGGTGAATGGATCCAAAGGATGAAAACGAATGTGAAGGAACTTGAAGAGCGGACCGAGAGCGTGGAGTTCGTCCGTCTCTTATACCTTCGTGGGTGTTTTTGATATGAAGTAACCTCGCAGCAACGACTCGTGGATCAAATAAAGATGCCACTCAACCCCCTCTAGTCATTTACTCGTAAGGTGGATGGAAGCTTTGGGAGAAGCTGATGAGGTTCCCCGACACCAAATGCTCTCAGGTTCACCGACTCGGGTCGATTAATTGACCCTGGAGAGACCCACTCAGCCCCATGCGCCCCATTTCTCCAACCGCCCGCCGCTTTGCCGTTTCAGGAAAGGTCGGAATAACCATCTGGGGTTGATATACTCTTTAATGTGTGGAGTATGAGACGCTTCTGAGTTATTATCGCATGGGCTGCTGCGTGGGGTACTCCCAACTCCCATATGTGGCTAGACAGCTTGCGATCTTACTCGTACGCTTCCAGGAAAAGCTGCCTGGAAACAACTATCACGATGGAAAGGGACTTCAAAAACAAAACAAGCAACGGGGTATTGGCATAGTATACCGAGTACACTTTTCCCCAATCTCTCTCCCTAGCCACTGACTCCAAAACGCCTTGCCTTTTTTTCCCATCGGGTATCAATCTCAACCATCCTTGCTTTTGTGCCGCTCCGAGTCGACCGGCAACTTTTCAGGCGTATCTGAATAAAAAAAAAAAAAAGGACGCTCATGGCAAAGATCCATGGGCCTGGGACACAGGCTCAAGTGTCGGTTTCAGAGGCACAGGGCCTTCCGAGCTACCCTTCACCGGGGCAAGCAACCGTGAAGACAGCTCTCCCTTCAACACTTGCTCGCGAGTGATCTGAAGCATGTCACTTGGTAGGCCCATGCTGGCGAGGAATGTAACTGTGTCTTTCCACTCTGTTTGTTTTCTCTTCTCGCTCCATTTCAGTTCCTCGGCCATGATGTCAATCACCTTGGGCAGAGCATGTAGCGCAGCCTGCGCATTCAGGAAGCTCAACCGGGTGCGTCTGGCGAGAACATCGACGGCGGTTTGGGCATATTCGCTGCGTACGGCATACCGGACTTCACCGTCGATGAAGGGGTACAACGATGATAGTCGTTGGCCGCGCAAGGGATAGTGTTCGGTATTGTCGGTAGGAGAAGCCAGTGCCGCAACATCCCAAGCTCGATCGCCATAGTCGCTAGCCAAGTGCTTCGCAACATCGGGATCGAGGCCAAAGTGCTGGATAAGGTTGATGAAAAGAGTGGTCGAGTACCCGTGGGCTCCAATCAAGCGGATATGATGTGTTTGGCAAGTTCCATTCAGAAGACCCACTGAGGGATCAATACCATTGACACCGCTGATATCTGGGACATAGCTGATGGATTTCGGCTGCAGCTTGAATGCTTCGATTGCTTTGTCGACTGCATCCTCCGCCATTTGTCGGTATGTCGTCCATTTACCGCCAGCGCAAGTAAGCAGTCCAGAGTCGGAAACGGTGACAAGATGACTCCGAACAAGCGATTCTGTGTTTTTGGAATTGGGGTCACGGACAAGGGGTCGTATTCCTGCATCATCACATGTCAGTATCGATTCACTCTGGTCAATTAGGGACGGTAAACTCACCTGACCAGGCGGCAAGGATATCCGACCTTCGAACATCAATTTCTGGAGTAAGATATGTCCGGATCTCATCTAGGATCCATTCAATATCTTTCTCTCCGGCCACTGGGTTCTGAGAGATGGCACATGGCGCATCTGTTGTCCCAGCAATGGTATTTCCTTGCCAGGGGAGGAAGAAGATGACTCGTCCATCAGATGTGGACGGGTCGATGAGACCCATGTTTTCAGGGCTGAGGTACCCAGGAAGGACGACGTGCACCCCCAAGCTCGGTGCAACAATCTCCTTGTCACCGGGAGAGTCCATTTGCCGGATAGCGTCGGAAAATGGCCCTGTCGCATTGATGATGCCTTTCGCTTTGACAACAAACTCTTCACCATTAGCCTTTCCATCCTTCTCTGCAATCAGATCTCGTACTCGGGCGCCTGTAAGTTTGCCGTTTGCGTCCTTCTCCAGGCCCGTCACTTCCAAATGATTGACCGTTGTGGCCCCGTACAATGTGGCAGTCATGGCCAGGGAAATGTTCATCCTGGAATCGTTATGCTGGCCATCGTAGTACACAAGAGCACCAATAAGGTTCTCCTTCTTCAACATGGGGAAGGCTTCTAGAGCCTTACTTCTGGGTAGGAAGTAAGAGCTCTCAATCCCCTCGGAGCCAGCCAGGAAATCATAGAATTTCGTCCCCGCCCAAAAGTATGGTGCCTGCCACCACGCCTGTAGTGGCAGCATGATGGGTAACCAGGACGACAGATGTGGCGCCGTGTACAGGAAACTCTTGCGCTCTCTCAGAGCCTCTCTCACCAGCTGGTATTGGTTGTAGTCGAGATTCCACACTGCTTTTTCCAGATATCGAACTCCACCGTGGACAAGCTTGGTGGATTTGCTGCTTGTGCCACTGCTGAAATCGTCTCTTTCCACGATGGCCACCTTCAAGCCTCTCGTTGCCGCATCCAAAGCGATGCCTGTGCCTGTAGCCCCACCGCCGATCACGAGAAGGTCGTAGGTTTCTGAGGATGGCGTCGAGGACGATTTCTTGAGGTCGGCAATCTGTTCGGCTCTCGTCTTGATGTAGGGGAATTTGGGTGGGATGATGTTTCCGTGCTCGTCTCTTCTGGGTGGTTTGGGTGCAAGTGTCTCTGCTCCAGGGACGTTTCGAGGCCGGTAGATGATATACATGCCTGCGGTACCCGCCGCGGCCAGACCTGTACCGTACGCCAACGGCTTGAGTAGCCGACGCATGGAGAATCGGGAGGCCATTCTCGAGGCAATTCACCAAAGAGCAGTTGGGCAAGCAGGTCGTCAAGTGAAGGTCAAGGAGCGTTTGAACATGTAGCGACAACAATAGTGACGCTGTGTGATGTGAGACCAAGTTAATGTCTCTGGCGACAAACAGAGCGATGGATTGGTGTCAAGGAGGATGCCAACTGCGATATTTGAAGGCGTCGTAAATGACTCTCGATCGACAAGCCAACGACAAAGGACGCAGCATTGCGGAGAAGCAAGACTCTGCCATTGACAGCACTCGGGGAATCTGGATGACCGAGCTCGAGGGGCGACGTGAGCCCAGGCCGCAACACGAGCTTTGAGCGACCCCGGATCTGCTAGGCATCTTGCGTGATGCTGAGTATTGAACCTAGTTACCCTTACACAACGAAACCTTTTGGGCAATGCGGAGAAATTAGTGGCAGGATGTGACTCGGGTCGATTTCTCCGACCAAATTCCGGAAATTCAGGTCTCGGGTATGGACACACCGAGGTGCAGCTCCAGGCGGCAATACCCCCTTTTTGAGAGGTTTCCAGATTGGGTATTGGATCCGCTTTTTTCCTTTGAACCAGCGTCGTATTGCGGATGGATCTCAGGAATCCGAGGGAAAAAAAAAAACTTTATAGGTGGTGAAAGAACAAGACTTCGGCCGCATCTTGCCACTATTGACATACCTGGATGGATACCCGTTCACAAAAAAACCCACTGTTTCAGACTCAGCTGACCTGGTTCGATTCGTTCAGCTCGGACTACCTCATCAACGGACTATTGTGGCTATTAACTTTCGGCCATCTCCGGGTATATCGATATACCTTTTTTCTCATGAGATAGTACGTGAAGCACTGTTGACTGTAGGTAGATTGATCATGCCACTTGTGCCACAGTATCACCCACGGGGGTCTGTCGATATACTACACCCACGCACAAGGATCGTCCTTGGTCAAACTCCAGATAGACAGATCTGCTGTGAAAGAATGACAGCGCGTTACTTGTTTGACTGTAAATCACATGTTCTCAGTCTTCAAACAGAGTCTACCGCAATCTGAACTATGATTTGTTCCGGCACTAGTAACCGTAGAAACTCGCATGTCGCCTACGATTTCCGAATCACCCTTTGTACTTGGAAGAGAAATCACAATATAAAATGCCTTTGTATGCATTGATTGGTCTGCCATCACCTGTCCTCGATGGCTATGTACAACAGTGCTTAACGCCTGCGCTCAGAACTAATCTGAAAAACCGACAACCATAACCGCCCTCGTATAGGTTGTCTAGCCTGTCCCCCTTTTGAATATCCAACCAACAACTATGTTTTCAATCACCTCACACCTGGCTCTCGGTGTTGGGAGTGTATGTGTTTGACCACACTGATCGTTTCGGTTGCAAAAACCGTTTGAGACCCATGTAAGGAGTGTTGATCGGGCTCTCGCCGGTGAAGAGGAACATGTCATAGAGCCAGCCACCGAATGCGCAGCCACAGAATGGTGCAACCATTGGAACCTTTTGGGCAAGTCAGCTTCAAATTCCCGCATCTTAGATAGCATTAGACGGGCTTACCCAGAAGTAGTAGTCACCTGCGCTCCATACCTCGTGTCCGTAGCCGATCATATAGCTGACGAGACGAGGACCGAAATCTCGAGCCAGGTTGATAGCATAGCCAGTCTCCCAGCCGAAGCATGCACCGATGCCAAAAATGACAAAGAAGAGCCCCAGAGGAGTCAAATCTCCTGCACCGAGGTTTCCATCATCCTTCAGCGCGTAGATCAAAAACATCAGGATCGCACTGGCGATAAATTCGGAGAAGAACTGGCCGGTCTTGGTCATGAACGGGGCAGGATACGTGCAAAAGATGCCTGCGGTCGAGGTCTCGCCACCGACGGTCCGGATACCAGGGCCTCCTTCGAAAACATCGATCGCGGACTTGTAGTTGGCATAAACAATTGCAGATGCTGCCATAGCGCCGAGAATCTGGGCAAGCATGTAGATTGGAAATTTCCTCCACGGAAACTTGCGAAAGATTGCGTTGGCAAGGGTTACGGCGGGATTTAAATGTGCTCCTGAGATGCCAGAAGTGTAGACTCCTAGCATGACACCAAGACTGTGCAATTATTAGCGACCGACACATTTCAGAATGTTATAACCGAGATAAAACGTACCCCCAGCCCCAAGAGATTGATTGGTAGTCGCCCTTTGTGTTCCCACTGAGGACTACCTGCGCGACGACACCATCACCAAAGAGGATCAGGATGAAGACGCCAAAGAACTCCGACAGGGGTTCTCGGAGGAAATGTCGGATTCGACTCCAAGTCAGGTCAGGTTCTTGTTGCACCACATCTGCTTGAGGAATCTTGTGGTCGACGAGGGCACCGTGCTCGGCAAAGGCAGGGACGTCTTGAACAGAAGTTCGTCGTCTCTGCTCCTGGGGAACATTGAAGTGTTCCTGGTGGGTAATGTTGCCCATTGTGACTGGCTGTTTCTCCGAGGATAGAGAAGAAGTGGGCGTGGACATGTAAGAAATAAAGGTGGCAAGATGGACGAACAAAGGCAGTGCTGCTTTGTGGGGATACAGAACAATGAGAAGGTGCCCATGGGGGAGAGGGCCTGGGTTATATAGACGAATACCACACAATATAACCCATGATTCCGCTTTCTATATTCTGACTCCACCCTTGTAATCTCGAGTGCCATTGCCAGTGATACCGAAAACGTGGAAACAGAGTTAGTTCAGCAAACAAGGCGCTGTGGCCGATGCAAACCCTTGTACTAGGTATCGTGTCTAGAACCAAACTGTGCAGGGGTCCGGGACACCCGCACGTTGGCCCTGCATAAAACACGAGATCGTGGCTTGTACGTGAGCCAATGATGCCGTATGACGGCCAAGAAAATCCTTCCACTCACATAACTTTTTCTTCAGCTAGTATCACCGCGAACCGCACACGACTAGACCCGGATGGTCTTGAAATTCCAGCGGCAACTCTATGCCGACTTGCATAGATTTATGCCTTTAGCAAGCCCAGCTCGAAGCAATTCCTGCAGATCTTGATATGCACGATGCCCAGACTTCACGTCGATGTTATGGTATCTCAGAGGCCGTTGATAGGATCAGTCATCCAGCGGTGGTGAGTGAGAGGCAGTTGGCCGTCACAAACAGACAAAAATGACCTGTACAAACTTCAGCTGCCTTCGAACTCAGTCAAGGTTTCATGGCGGTCTCGGGGTGGCACACATTTTACCTCTCGGTGGACACGACTTCTTAGCAACCAATACGACGTTACAGAGGAAGACAAGCTATACGGAGTAAGTGTCGCAGTCTTTGTCCGGCCGACTGCGGAATCTGCAAGCGGCTGGAAAAACAGTTTCGCCGATGACGTCCTTGCGGGGCACGTGGGGAAGCCTCGGCAAATGCACGTCGGTCTCTTTCCCCGAACTTCTCTCCTCGATTCATCCTCCATTATTCTCTATCCTTGTCTTTTCCGCTCACCCCCGCAAACACCTGCGTTCGGTACCACGTCGCGAAGGGCTTCCTCAGTCGGTGCCACGGGCGTAACTTCAGCAATCCACTGCAGCCATGTTACTTTCCACTCCTCCCCCCCGCCACGCTTTGTACCCCTGATCTTTCCCGCATCTACTTACAATCCGCACGCCCGCCCTTCCCCATGCCCGTCGCCTGTCCCTGCACCGAGCTTCACCAGCCGCATGGAATGGTAAAAGGGTTCCGTCTGTGGAGTTCGGGGTTGAAATGTCCGGGAGACCTCGCAAAAGTTCGTTTGAACACCGAGCAAGCACCAACTGGGGACTCCAGCTTGTTATGCCATGAGCTCGCGTAAGATTCGAGTTTGACGCAGACCATGACCCGCTTCCATGTGGTACAACCCCCTGCGGTAAAGGTCATGCGACCGTGTGCCTCGATACATTGTCTTCAAAGTCCACATGCTTCGGTGTTCCCCCGCTGTTGTGCTATATAACATGGATTCCCCTCCCCTCCACAGCATCCCTCCAGGCCTCCAGTGCTCCAGTCTATTCCCCAGACCCGGACAATTTCTCCTTTCAGGCAAAATTACATTTCTTTGAGAACTTTATGAACTTTTTGCGAAAGGTCGCCATGGGCAGCACTCAAGAAGTCTTTGTCGGGTCTATCGATCAGGGAACCACGAGTTCTAGATTCCTGATCTTCAACAAGCGAGGCGAGCCTGTTGCCTCGCACCAGCTTGAATTCAAGCAGATCTATCCACATCCTGGGTAAGCAACACCAATTTTAACGACGAAGCGTGCTGCTAACCGCAAGACACAGCTGGCACGAACATGACCCCCTGGAGATCGTTTCCTCGGTAGAAAAGTGTATCGATGGCGCAGTCCAACAATTCCAAGACCAAGGCCACAACATCAACACCATCAAGGCAGTCGGCATCACCAATCAGCGTGAGACCACGGTTCTTTGGAACAAGGAGACCGGAGAGCCGTTGTACAATGCTATTGTTTGGACCGACACGCGGACACAGGCATTAGTTCGAAAGCTGAAGCATCGACTCGGCGCCGACAAGCTCACTGACATCTGCGGGCTTCCGCTTTCTACCTATCCTTCCGTCGGCAAGCTACTTTGGCTACTTGAGAATGAGCCAAAGGTCAAGGATGCGTACGAAAAGGGCGTGTTGGCCTTTGGCACAATTGATGCTTGGCTTGTGTATAAACTTAATGGAGGTGAGCTCTTTTCGTCGAAACCTCTGCAACCTTCACATACTAACATCCCAATCCAAAGGCCCGAAAAGAAACATCTTCGTCTCTGATCCTTCAAACGCATCACGAACAATGTTCATGAACCTGAAGACCCTCGAGTACGACGACTCCCTTCTCGACTTCTTCCGTATCGACACCTCAAAGGTCCACCTCCCTAAAATCGTCCATTCTTCGGATTCCGCAGCATATGGCTCCCTCACCTCGACCGTCCTCAAGGGTGTTCCGATTACCGGTTGCCTAGGAGATCAGTCAGCCGCCCTAGTCGGTCAGAAAGGCTTCACGCCAGGCCTGGGCAAGAACACATATGGAACCGGTAGCTTCATCCTCTACAACGTAGGCGACAAGCCAGTGATCTCCACCCACGGTCTGTTGACCACTGTGGCATTTGACTTTGGCGGCAACACTAAGCCCATGTATGCACTTGAGGGATCGATTGCCGTGGCTGGCTCAAGCGTCAAGTTCCTGGTCGAAAACTTTGGGTTCATTGACAAGTCCTCCGAGATCAGCCAACTTGCCGAGACTGTCGAGGATAATGGGGGTGTTACATTCGTGACTGCATTCAGCGGTCTGTTTGCGCCCTACTGGATCGATGACGCCCGTGGAACCATCTTCGGTATCACGGCGTACACACAGCGAGGCCATATCGCACGTGCCACTCTGGAAGCGACGTGTTTCCAAACCAAAGCTATCCTGGTGGCGATGGAAAAGGACTCGGGCCACAAACTCAGTGAACTGGCCGTTGACGGTGGGATGTGTAACTCGGATCTGTGCATGCAAACACAAACTGATCTCATCGGCATTCCCGTGAAAAGACCGGCTATGCGCGAGACCACCGCGCTGGGCGCGGCGATCGCAGCTGGTTTGGCCGTGGGTGTATGGGACAGCATTGA
Organism: Fonsecaea pedrosoi CBS 271.37; assembly: GCF_000835455.1. Taxonomy (NCBI): domain Eukaryota; kingdom Fungi; phylum Ascomycota; class Eurotiomycetes; order Chaetothyriales; family Herpotrichiellaceae; genus Fonsecaea; species Fonsecaea pedrosoi. The sequence goes on along the minus strand of NW_013550606.1, from coordinate 165,228 downwards.
CGAGTTGAAGGAGGTCAATACCGAGGGCTCGTCGGTCTTCAAGCCTGCCATCAGCAAGGAAGAGAGTGCCAAACAGTTTTCTCGGTGGGAGAAAGCCGTGGAGATGAGCAAAGGCTGGGCCAACTGAAGATTGGTTTTCGCGAGCACCTTTTCCCCCAGAGGTGTTCGGGCCTTGTAGGCTTGTAGCGTGGTGTCAATGGCGTTGGTTCATCTCATCAATCGTCCTTGTAGTTTAACCACCATCTCCTCCCAGTGTGATTGATAGGCTTGGTGAGGGAGAGGAGAGTGTCTCTGGAATTCCACAGCCACATACTAGGTACTCGAAAAGGAACATGACTAACAAAATCAAATCCAATGTGCATCCATTTACCAAATGTCACTCGGTGGAGGAGTTTCCGCTACAGTAATACAACATGACTTGTTACCTATTTAGGTAATCACCCATGGTGCCAGTATTTATGCTTGAATAAAGGTTTTTCTATGATGTAATACAGCAGCACTTGTACTTGGTTACAATATGCTCCTTGAATAAGCTTAAGGTTTTTGTTTTACGGGATATACCAAGTTTAAATCAAGCCTAAATTTGATTGAATATCCTACCCAACATTCCCAAAGGTACATACATAGACACTTGAACAACCACACCCTGAGTTCTCATATCTCTTTGTCAGTCTCAACACGACTCTTGCACCGTCTCCGTTGGTGGTGTACCTCGGGACTTCTGCCACACACCCTGAAATGGCTGTATCATGTGTGAAGCATTAGAACCACTGGAATAGGTCCAGAAAAAGCTTGATCTAGGTTCTTACTCTCTCACATGTTGTGGGTGACGACTAGGCATCCCTCTCTTCCATACATCACCAGAACTCCCTCCCTCTTCGGCATAGCAGCAGTGGTAACAACAACAAGAGGCGTCCACAATGAAGATCATCATCGTCGGCGCAGGGATCGGCGGCCAATCTGCGGCATTGGCCCTGGCGCTCGAGAAACACAGCGTGACGGTGCTCGAGTCGGCGCCGCAGCTGGCCGAGATCGGGGCGGGCGTGCAACTGACGCCGGACGCCATCAAGTTCTTCTTCCGCTGGGGCCTGCGGGACGACATTGTGGCCAAGGCGGCCGTGCCGGGCACGTTCTTCATCCACCACTGGAAGGATGGGCGGGTGCTGGGGAGCGTCGACGCCAGGGGTCTGGAGGGCGAGTACGGCGCGCCGTACGTGGTCGTGCACCGCGGGGTGTTGCATGATATCCTGCACCGGCACGCCGTCAGGGCCGGAGCCGAGGTGAGGGTCGATTCGCGGGTGGTCGAGTACGATTTTGAGGGCGGCGCCGTGGTCCTCAGAGGTGGACGGCGGATCGAGGCCGATTTGGTCGTTGCTTGTGACGGTGAGTTCTGACACAGTTGTTCCCTTCTTTTTCCTCTCCACAAGATTCTCCCTTTCCCCCCCTTTTTTTTTTGGATGACTCGTTTGATCATTCTCACTCGAGATGCGGAGTGATTGGTGTGAGTTGAAGGCATCAATTCCTTTGCGAGAACGCAGTTCCTCAAGGAACAAGACCGAGGCGCCCAGAAGACTGGTTGGGCTGCATATCGCACAATGGTCGATGTCTCGAGCATCAAAGATAACCCTTTGACTGCTGATTTGGTCGAGCAACACAACAACCACCTATGGTATGTACGTGCAAGGGGCCTGCTCTTCGCCAGCCACCTTCCAAAACTTTCTCCCTTCCAAAACTTTCTCCCACGGACCGTACACCAGCGGCGGGGGGGTGGAAATCGAACGCAATGTGACGTTACTCAATTAGGATCGGCGAAAACTGCTCAGCCATGACCTACATGATCTACGAGTCGACGAAGCTGAACATGGTCCTCTCGCACCGGGACGACGTCGACACCACGACCTGGACGCCCGCGCAATACCACGGCGTAATTCAATCCCTCTTCCGCGGGTGGGACGGCAAGCTGACGGCTCTTCTCGACATGGTGCGGCCCGAGACCATCAACAACTGGCCCGTGTACCAGGTCGAGCCGCTGCCCCGATGGGTGTCCAGGTCCGGCAAGTTTGTGCTCATGGGGGACGCGGCGCACGCCATGGCGTTCTACCTCTCCATGGGGATTTCGATGGCCGTCGAAGACGCGGTCGCCTTGACCGAGTGTCTTTCGCTACTGGGGTCGGCGACCTCCTCCTCCACCATCACCGATCCCAACGACAACGGCACAAATGACCCGGGACCGAAACCAAGACCCTCTCTCTCCACCGCTCTTGGTCTCTTCGAATCGGTCCGCAAACCGCGCGCCGAAGCCGTCCAGTCCGCCAGTCTCCACGCCGGGGAAATCTTGCACCTCCCTCCCAGTGCGGCGCAGGAGAAGAGGGACGCCTTGCTGCAGGCCGATGGAAGAACGGATAGGAAAGAAGATAGGCAGTACGTGTACGGGATCGCCGACCAGGAGACGAGGGATTGGTGTTATGGCTACGACGCCGCCTTAGAGACACGAAGAGCGTGGGAGGGGCTATTTGGGCCAGCGAACAGGGAGACTAGTCTTTAAAGGATTGACGACGACGGCTGTCTAGCTCCTGGGATTTTCGACAGCGTCGGGATCGGAGGCAGGGCACCAACGGTATACCTACCGACCGACTTGGGGAGATACAATGCAGTTGACAGCAAAAGGTAGAAGTCGGGAGCGAAAGGGGATCTGAAATCTAACAATCATAATTTTCTCGACGAGATATTTGGGTCGCGAATGAGCATATATGCTCGTGCTATGTTTCAAGGATTCAGGGGCAAGGCTGATCACCAACCATATGCCACTATTATATATACAATCCATTCACCATGCCCAATGTCTGACCAAGTTAGCAGACACGCGGCACAATTACGGTCAACCATGTCATGCGAGGTGAAGCATTTCCCTCTCCAAGCCATCATTTCATCAAATATTTTCAAAGAAATGAACCCTGTCCTGCGTAGCTGGTTCCCAAGTTGACGCACCGACAGCTCTTAGACTTTCAGCTGCCTCCTTCATGAAGGCAGTGGACATGCTGGCATCCTCCAGGGATGCTACCATATCCCACCCACTCCCAAAACCCTCGTTTCGTTTTCTCGATTCCTTCTTCACAATTCCCTATAGTCTGCCTGCCGGGGCTTGCGATTCCGGTTGATATGCCGGTGGGGATTGACAGGCTGCCGCATGTAGGCATTGTCTTCTTCATTTCCTACGTGCCGTTGTTGGTTCGCGAATCGATTCCCAGCTGGACCGGACGGCGGATAGAAGCCCTGATTCTGATTCTGGTTGACCAGCGCTTTGGGACCGGTCGGAACTCCAGACATCCCAGCCGGTTGTTGAGGTGGTGATGGCTTGGGCTGCTGGTGAAAGGTCTGATTTCGAATAGGGCGATGGTTGTTGTTCTGGTGGAAGTTATTAGGTCGATTCTGGTTCATGTTGGTGTTGGGATTCTGATTCTGATTCATGTTCATGTTCATATTCATGTTCCAATTCGGCATCTGACCTGGATTGGCGAAGTTGACACCCATGGCCATGTTCATGTTGCCCATATTTCCCGGGTTCATCCCATTCATCATCATAGGATTCATGAAGTTTATCGGATTCATGCCGTTCATACCCGCCAAGCCATTCATGCCCGGCATACCCATACCCATCATCATCGGATTCATCATCATGGGGTTGAAGCCCGGCATCATGGGCAAAGCCATGTTGTTTCCTGATTGCATTTGCGACAAGTCTGGCGGCATCATGTCTGCAGGAAGCACGTTATTACTCTCAGGAGTCGCAGTCTGCTCCTTGGAAGGATTCAGCTCGGCGTCCGGCGCCTTTGGGGTCGACGACACGGCATCTCCAGACTTCTGCCGCTTCATGGCCGGGGCGGCCAGGCTATCTGAGGATGTTGCTCCGTCGACTTCACTCGCACTGCGCTTTCTCGCCGAACCACTGGTTGATTGAGGCGTGGCAGAACCCTCTCGAGTTTGTGAAGGTGAATATGGAGGAGAGTCTTTGGTCTTTGGTGAAGCGGCGGCACCCTCTGTAGGACTTCTAGACCGTTGCTTCTCTGCAGACTTTTCTGCTTCATACTCTTTGATTTTGTCCTTCATCTCCTCGTCAGGCTCAAGACGCTCGAGACTGATATTCTCCGTCTCACACCCAGGACATGTGAGATCGTTTTCAAGTAATGCATTTTCGATACAAACGTGACAATATGTCTTCCCACAACAAGGTGTCTTCATTGGATCTACAAACAAGCGCTTGTCAATCGAGCATTCCAAGCCTCGATCTTGCAGCTCCTTGTCACCAATTTGCTCTTTCTTCTGCGCCGCTTCGGCAGCCTTGACCTGTTCCAGGTGTTTTCTCCATGCCTTTTCATCCGCTTGCGCAAAGACGTACTCTCCCTCGGCGTTTACCATCAGATTTTGTCTCTGAGAATCGTCGAGCTTGTCGATATCTGCTTGATCGATCTTCTTCAGCATCGACCGAGGAATACCAGTCGTGCGCTTAATTCGGTTCTTATTGTCGTAGGAAGCGTCATCGTTGGTTGGACATGCTTGGATCCAGTGCCCTACACACGTCAGCAAGGGAACACAACAAATACTAACGGATCCTTTCTTACCTTTCTTGCCACAGCGGTAACAGATGTAGCCGTGGGGAGGTTCGCCCTCCGGAATGTTCGCCTTCTTGTTGAAAGGCTTCCCCTGCATGGGGACACGGGTCTCGTGTGACATTTCCTCTTGTTTTTGTTGCCATTGTGCGTCTGTAAATTGAAGCATGGCTTGAAGCTTTTCTTGTTCCGTCATTGCTTTGGCCATGTCCACTGGTTTACGAGGCTTGGCCGCAATATTCGCTGCCGTGGGCTTTGCACTGACGGGCGGTTTACCAGAGACATATCGAGCAGCACGCCCTTTCCCAGGTGCAGAGGCAGGTAATCTTCGGGCAAGGACAGTCGAGTCTTTGGGGATTATTTCAGTGTCATCTGTATATTCTGGACTATTGTTAGCCACGACCCGGACGGAAAAAAAGGTTGAGAAATGCACACTCACCTTCGTTGCTGTTCTCCTTGTAGATCTTCAGGTCAAAGTCTGTGCCATCGCCTAGCCGAGAAATGTTGATGATCTCACGCTTCAAATTCCAGACATCGGTATGAGGGCCATCGATTGTTACACGCTGAGGTTCTTTTTGTGATTTGAACTTGAAATATACGTAGGAGGCCATGGTGGCAACGCCTGACAGCGGCTCAGACCCCCAGTGGGACAAAAGTGTATGTGCTTGTCGCAGTAAGCTGGAGGTGAACAGAATGTTGAGCGTGCGGTGACCTTTTGGCGTAGATAGATTCCAAGGGACACAAAGTCAGAAGACGACAAGGGGGGAAAAGGCAGATGTTATTGTAAGTAAACGAATAATAAGTCCAGCTTGAGAGAACTGAGTCCAACTCAGGCGAGCCTGTTCCCTTCGCCAGTCGTTCTTGCACTGAGCTGCGCTGCACTGCCAATGTAGCTCTGCCACTCGAAGCAATGACACACGCAACAAAAGAAATTCCCTCTTTCCTGAATCTGATCCCAGCTCTTGACAGGAAATGTCTCTTGTTTTTCAAGCTCTACAACAGGTGCTGATTGCAGGAAGAAAGTCTCCGTCACGATGATCTTAACCCCTCCCAAGACTAACGTCAGCACCGGTGTGTGGTGAAAGCGTCCGTTTGCGAAGAGTGACGAGAAAGCGAAAACAATGAGATTCCCCGTCGAAACAGGTCAGAATGTATGATTAGGCGCACGAAACGTTGGTAGATGGGTAAAGCGAGGATAAAGCCGACACGGATGGATTATGGAAAGAGGAGTGTTGCGGAGGGGATGATGGCGGAAGAAGAGGTTGGAACGAGACGGAGGCGCAGGCATGGAGGCAGCCTTTTTATTCGGCCGGCAGAAAAACTGAACGCGGCAGATTGTCACATGACAAAGCTATAGCATCACGTGACTTCAATTGTCTTTTAGTCAGCAAGAATCAGCCTTGTGTTCCAGGGGACAACATCCTCGATCCCCAGCCTCGTTCCTTTGACTGTTTGACTGTGCCACAGCCTCAGTTTGCCATGGCTCGACAGTCATCAAATATGTCTAATCAAGGGCAGACCCTTAGAAAAATTGCTATGACTGCTTAGTGAAACTGGAATCGTTGGCTACGTCTCAATTGGCGTACAGCTATGCAGGTTGCGAAGTGTACAAAGAATAAGGACAGTGTATTCGGCGACAATTTCATGTGCATAACCCGTCTCATTGTACCGAAAAAAAGTTTGGTCAGCTAATTGCTTGCTGACAGCCTCCTCCATGGCTGCCATATGTCATTTTGCTTGCAGAACTTCGAGGCCACTTTCAATCAGGTTCGTATTGTGGACAGTCAAAAACGAGGCTGATTCTCACAATTCAGCAATTCGAGTGTCGAAATCTCTTCTTCCGTCGAACGCATCTTGGCGGGGACTTGGCAGCTTTACCCTTCAAAAGCCCTCTCACAATAGCCAACCCAGCCGAGAAATGATGGTGAGGCCCTGTTCAGGCTGACCCGGAGAATTCAACTTAGACTTCTGATGCCCTGAATGTGGTGCCTCGATACTTCGAGCTTTTGACATGGAAACAGCGCCATCGACAGCTGCACTGATGTTGACGATCGATAGACCGTCTGAAAGGCACCACGTGACAAGAAACAGCCTCCAGGCATGCGAACAGCATCTCACCATAAATTGCGGTAGAGAGCTAGCTATCTTCACCCTCTCGTTGTTCCGTCCACCATCATTTCTGACTTCTACAATAAGTGCTGACTTCCCGGATCTCTGACAGTAGCTGCCATGTGCCATTACTCTCCAAGCAGCAGGTCTGAAAAGCTGTGTACTTCCATTCCCGTTGTCATAACATCTTTGACTCGACGATTCCTGTGATGTTCTGGCCGAGATGAAAGAGGCAAAAATGGTTCAGGCATGCCCTCGAGCGACGAGAATAATCCGATTCATTAGTCGAAAGAGTCGGCAGTGACACCCAGTCTATCTAGACGGGAAAGGCATGAGCGCTAACTGTGATCTTAACGATCATCAATCTTGGGTCTTGCATTCCTTGTGCCTCTGTCCAATGCCAATCGGCGTGGATTTAGCGGGCGTGAAATGGTGGAGTCGTCGATATACAGATAGTCTATCGACCAACTCGTGGAGAGTTCATCCACAAAGGTATGTCCATCTGAGTGCCGACTCCACTTCTATAACGACGGTATCTCGGGGTTCCAAGTAATTATTGAGGATGCCGGACAGTTTGGGGCAAACAGCTTGGCGAAAATACATCAACGAGAAGCTGGATCGTCGAGGTTAGAGAAGTGGACATTCGGTCGCAAGGTAGAAGGTCAGGTAGAAGGACCGAGTGAACCCATCGGGACGGTGCTATTTTGAGTCCGCAAATGCGCTCTTGATCCACGGAATAGACTCTGCCAAATAAAAGCCTCGCTCAGTAGAAGTTCAATATCTTTTTCTGTCCATTCGCGAGTCGGCAATGCCTGTAGGAACATCAAGATCTCTTGGAAGTTCATCTTCATCAATTTGTCAGACCACTTGACGAGGAATGCTGCGCAGACGTAGAGGTGAAACTGGGAAAAGCCATTCTCTTCGGCCTGGAGTCTTCGCATCAGTAGGAAATTGGTCACACCAGACGACTCAGTCTTACCATGTATGTGTCCCACATGCGGATGACGCTCTTAATGCTCAATTCGCGCATCAACAGGCAGTTCATCCACCTGAAACTGAATTGCATGTATTCCACGTGCTCGTTTTCAAAATGCTTAGCCAAGCCTACGTCGATTCTGGTTGTCAAATCTCGCAGAGCAGCAACTTGACGATGAATGCCTGGCTGCGCGACGATGTAGTTGTCCTGTATGCCGTCCAACAGCTTTGTCAGACACCAAAATGTGTCTGCCTCGACGGCGTCCAGAACCGGCCTCGGTAACTGGCCGGGATCCATCCCACTTTCGACATCCAAGTCCGTGATATAGGTACCTAGGAAGACTTGCCAAAAGGGCGTGGCTAAATCGTTGATCCCTTGCACATATCCACTTGCTGGGTGTCGAATTGCCCAAACGTAGAGAATGCGTTCGAGAGATCGTTGCGTGGCTTCGAACCCATACAACGGTATATGAGGGTTTGTCCGAGGCACATCGATGCTAACCTGATGCCAAATCGCCTCATCCAATCCTCTTCCGCGACCGGTGCTGACTGGTGGCTGTGAAGCAAGTCCAGGTAGTCCTGTGCTCGATGCACTTCTGCCAGCCATCGTCCCGGAATTGAAAGCTTGTTGCACAGCATCAAGATATTCTTTCCGCTTCCGCTCCAGGGTTGTGACACGTCGTTCGCTGTTAGTTGGTAGATGGCCAAGGAGAAGCTGCCATGTAATGGCGCGTACCTCTTCAGGTACTCCTGACCAGGCTGCGGCTCGCAAGTCTGGCAAAGAAACAGAGCTCGCCTGCAATATTCGCTTGAACTTGTTGATCCGTGACACCCTTGTGCTATGGGCCTCTGCTTCTTTCGGCGTCGCATTCGGAGGCAGAGAAGGGAAACTAATGAGATGCAACGAGTTTGCTGGATCCCTCAGAATGTCTTTGTATTGGGGCCTCAGGATTTTGCCTTCGCCCTTTTTGGTGCTTGGGTACGACAGCGGATTCCGCTCTTCAGCGATATCGAAACTGTTGGACCTGGCGGAACGTGGGAACGGAGAAGGTGCCAAAGCTGGAGCAGAAGTAGTCTGCGACAGACTTGGATACGCAATTTGCTCTGCCTTCACCGTCTTGTTTTTTATACTCCTCTTTCGACGCATGCTTGCAATGCTGGGCAGACCAAATTCATCTTCGTCGTCCTCATAGACCAGATCGTCGTCGTCTCCTTCCGCGTCTCCCCCACCAGCCAAGTCCCAGCTCTCACCCAATGCGGACGAGGTATAGCCTGAGTAGGGTTTTCGTTCCGGAGACTGAAAGTGCGGCCTATCCGACGGAGGAGTCTGTGACAATCGGGCTGATGTAGCTGGGGGCGTCCTTGGCCTCGAATGAGGTCCCAGGTTTCTGGCCACTCGATCAGTTACGTGCTTTTCTTGGTTCATAGATGACTTACAATGACTCGATTTTTAGCATATCGGCATGGGAGTATGAAGCGCCAAACACCTTCGTCGCCTGCCCCGAGGTCTGACGAGGTGTCGACGGTCGTCCTCGCCAAAACGGCGAAGATGGTCGTCTTCAGTGTGTTAGCAAGATTCCGATTGACAGCTTGGTGCTCACGGTATCCATACTCTGATCTATCTAAGGCGCACCTCGGCGTTAGCTAGCGCTCTTTTAACTCAGAGAGATTGAGAGAGCATCGGGAGTCGGGGAGACACGAACCAACCTGGACCATCTCCTGCAATATGTCAGTAGAGACTCGATGACATCTCAAATCGGGGGACGTTACCTGCTGCTGGGCCTTTTTGTGAGCCATGATGGCTCCGTCTGCGGATCAGGCCACTCCTAGAGAAAGGTTATTGAGATTTCCTCCTGAGTACCTTTGCATGAGGCGGCGAGAACATCCTTAAACGTTGTTGTTGAGATGTTCAGTCGATGAAATCAACATGTTTACATGGCGCCCGCTGAGGGTCGTGCGGGCGGTGGTGCAGGGCGGGATGTCACAAGCACCGGGTTTGGTCCACTCTGCCACTCCAGTCTGGGTGCCAGTCAACGCCGCCAAGGCCAATAATAATTGCGCCTTGAACCCATTGCGGCGCCAAACAAATTCGGGGGGCTTACGAGGTACTTCTCTGGTAGAGTTCAGCGCCGCAGCCTCTGTTACAATGTTGTTTTCACCTCATCTCGTCGTCTAACATTTTCACACTTGCCTCATCTCAGTCAAGGTCACCGCTTCGTTTTGCCCTTCTACCACCTGCTGCTGCTGTTGTTTACGTCACTAGATTGTGAGGCGCGTCCTCAGCGAGATCTTGTGAGCAGAAGCGTAACACCTCTGATCACCATTTCCTTACTTGGTGCACGATAAAGATGGCAGAACCCGACGATGTCGAGGAAGATCTCTTTGCAGATCTGTATGTTTCCCTCTCTCCGTTGATTTAATCCCTCGTCTGGACCTACCTCGTGTTCATTGAGACTGGCACGAACCCTGACATGACATTTCCAGCTACGATGCGGACGAGAACCATGGTTCCAGCAAACCTGCTGCTCCACCTGCCGCACAGACTGCCGCAATCGATACAGTGATGAAAACGAGTGAGGCACCAGGCTATGGCGAGGAACCAGAGATTGCCTACGACCCTACGTCCTTCGACACGGAACCCCCGGGCCAGGATGAACCCACCAACGGCGCTCATAGTCCCAAGCAAGCCCAAGATTTCCACGAGAAGCCATCGCAACCCGAGGTCTTCAACGTCAATATGAAAGAAGACGGGTGAGTATATGTGCTTGTCGATTTTCCCTCGTCCTACACTGCCCCTGTGCTTCATCTTTCCCATGCTGCCCTCGTTGTGAAAATCTCTGTGAGGAATAAGGAAAAGAGTTGGATCAGCTGCGAGAGAACGTGGAAAAGAGGGATCTGGATTCACGGCGGGGTTGGCCATGGCACGGGCAGCTCCCAGCAACAGTTCCGCGGAGTTGAGCATCGTATACGAAAACCTGCAACCGCGTGATTCGAAGGTGCGGTGCCTTTCATGGGTCAAAGACAACAAATGGGGTCAATCATGGTGGAAATGGATGGCTCGTACATCTATATTACGCACAACATTTTCAGGTCTGCGATTGGTCAAGCAGTCTGTTACAACTGGCTTCAGGCCCTCGCGATATTAGGACAGGCGCGGATGAGCTGCTGGCATCTGTTCAACCCTCAGATGGCTTTCAAGTTGCGCTTGGACAGCTGCAATTCGAGGTCGATCGGACTGGTTAGGGAATTGGAAAGCCTCTCCAGTTGAACCGCGCAGCAGTGGCTAGCTACATGTTACATCAAACTAGCCAAGTCGATCTCATTGCCGAAAAAAGTGTTCATTCAGCGAAGCCAGAATAGTGGGCAAGAAACTACTACCGTACACCAAGATACTTTTCCAGGCAGAGCAGAGTAACAAAGCCCAAGACCAGGCAGGAGATAGATGCTTATGGAGTATCTGCTGAATCTCAAAGAGCCAACAAAACCTTTGCCTCTGTCCGCTAGAAGAAGTCGACTCTTTGCGCATGTTGAGGGAAAGAGAGAACAAGCCATCCCGAAGGATCGACATGCTGTTACATCGTGTATGAGAATGGCTACGTCCACCGCCAAAGTTGCCCTCTTTCGCAAGGCTGCGAGGCTGCGAGGCTGCAGGGTTACGAGTCGCTCAAGCGCTACAGACTGAAGATGGACGTCGAGGAGATGTCCTCAGGAAGATATTGGACCGTGTATGCATGCTGCAAGGCGGGCAAAATACAGCCGCATAGTCTTGGCCTCGTCCACCCCGGTCTGTATGTCAAGTTGGGGATGGAGGCCACATTCATCTGGCTCGCTGCAACAATCCGCCACCACGATTGCCCACTCAGCAAACAGAACCCACACACCATGCTCTGTACTTCTAGAACATCTCTCATGCGGGCGAACACCACCTACTCACGACCTTGCGGATTTGGCCCACGAACCCTGGACGACTGCGCAAGGGGTTGACCGCAGCTGAGTTGAGATGAGTCCGTTGTTTCGAGGACTAGGAGAGTCTTCCTGCGAACGACACTCCATGGTCCCTATCTAACGTTCAACTCTGTTGTTTTCTGCCCTGTCCTACGCTGTCACCGTCATTCTCAGATCGGCTTTTCATAGCTAACATAGCAATGTGTACAGAAAAATGTTCATAGGAGGACTTAATTGGGAAACGACAGATCGTAAGAGAAAACACTCCCGCGCCTCTACATACACCAGAAAACCTCATGCGTCGCCACATATGCTGATCCAGCACCGTACTGACCCCCGTTGATAGAATCACTCCATGACTACTTCTCACAGTTCGGCGAAGTCCAAGAATGCACCGTCATGCGAGACAGCGCAACGGGCCGCTCACGAGGCTTTGGATTTTTGACCTTCAAGGACCCCAAGACAGTCAACACCGTGATGGTCAAGGAACATTTCCTGGATGGCAAAATTGTAAGACCTACCCATTTCGATACATCCCGGGAGAGACAGGAAAGACTTGGTTCCCTTTCTCGAAGCTATTCGGCCCGTCGGAAGAAGGAAGGCTTACTGTGGTGTGCCCAGATCGACCCCAAGCGAGCGATCCCACGAGACGAGCAGGAAAAGACGGCCAAAATATTTGTGGGAGGAGTCAGTCAAGATGCAACGGAAGAAGACTTTGAAAGCTTTTTCGCTCAATTTGGGCGGGTTATCGATGCTACGCTCATGATGGACAAGGACACCGGCCGACCTCGAGGCTTCGGTTTCGTAACCTTTGACAGTGATGCCGCGGTAGAGAAATGCCTGCAATACCACCCCCTCGAGATCCTCGGAAAGCCCATCGAGGTCAAGCGTGCACAGCCCCGAGGCAAAATGGGCGAGGATGATGATTACGGTCGCGGTAGAGGAAGAGGCAAGTTCGGACGCGATGACCGCTACAACAATGACAACGCCCAGACCCAGCAAAACTCGCAAGCCCAAGCTCCCAATATGATGGGCGGCACCACCGGAATGACTCCACAGATGATGGCACAGTATTGGCAAAGAATGCAGCAATACTTTGCAATGATGCAACAGCAGATGGCGGCTAACATGATGGGCAACATGGGCGGTATGGGAAATATGGGTATGAATCCGCAGATGATGGCGCAAATGCAGATGCAGCAACAAATGCAGAAGATGCAAGGAGCAAATAGCCCGAACGCCCAGAATGCCGGTGGCATGGGCAACATACAAGGCATGTCCCCCCAAATGATGCAGCAGATGATGCAGATGCAACAGGGTGGGATGAACATGGGATCAAACCGACCCCCAATGGGTCCCGGCAATATGGGCGGCCCGCGTGGGAGCTTTTCAGCCCAAGAGCAGTTGGCATTTGAACAGCAGAAATATGAGCAACAGCAGCAGGTCCGTCGCCCGGGAGGTTTCCCGCAAGGCCCACGCGGCGGTGGTGGCTTCCAGAACCAAGGCCACAATCATGGAGGCGGTCCACAGTCATGGGAAGGCATGTACGACGACGTACCACAACCTGAAGGCAACACTGGTGGTCGAGGTTCAGCGGGGCCCGTTCGCCAGCATACACCAAAACCACCCAAGGGTCCCGGTGGCCTATCGCAGCCGAGCGCAGCTCCAGCCAATGCTCCCACTGGTCCCAAGAATGCCGGCAAGCCAGGAGCAAATTTTAGGGGAGGAAGGGGGCGGTATCATCCATATGGGAGATGAAGATTGTCTCGGCGTCTCGAGTTTGTTTGTGGGGGAGGTCGGCTGTCGACGGGACTACCAGTACTGTCCTACAATCGGAACCCCCGTCCTAACGATGAAAGAGCCCAGCTGGAGAAGATATTTTGCCTCGATACAACAGTGAAAATGTGACCAAAACGTTGACCAGGTGAATGGTTAATCCAGTGCTGGTGGACATTACGTACTCTCATTATGCAAGGACCGAACTGATGCGTTTATGTGCCTATGGATTCTTGCTGGCAGGTCGGAGGAAGCTGGCTCGTGTGTATGAGATAGCAGAGGGAACAAAGAAAACTGGATGAATTTTGCGATGGGGACGTCCGCAGGCACGATTCGAGAGACAGTAAAGAACAACAACAAGTCAATAACGCGGAATCAGTCAAATATGTGACCCTCCCGCCACATTAGGTTCCTTCTTGATGAAACCTACTCTACGAGGTACATACTCAGACTCGGTACTCGAGAGGTCTTCATTGGTCGGTGGAGGAGCTAGACGAGGCTGTGCGTGACCCAGGGAGTGGTTCTGTCTATTAATAGGATCGTCACTAGTCATCACAAGCTTCTAGCTACCAAGAGTCAATCTGTAAAGTACGGGGAGAAGAGATCCGTGTGGCCGTCCCCATGTTTTTTGAAGACCAGTGCTCTCACGCAATATTTGATCGTGGTCCGTGACAATGGAATGCTCCTTGCTTATATGCACACCACCTGTATGAAATGGGGCAAAGCCTGTTCAAATGTTGTTGGTTCCTTATATTCGGAATAAGATGCTGACAGAGTCAAATGGGTCGACGCAGGTACCGCGTGCAAAGGACAAAAAACCCCATGGTTTAAGGGGAGGTTGTAGGGATTTTGGTGAGGCGCAGTCATGGCTAGAGCCGTCTGGGAATAGGTACAAGTATGGGGTGGACGAATGGGCACTGGGATGCAGTCCCCAGGAAGAGTTTTCGGTTGCAAGGACATGGCAACTGCAGCGCTGCGCCTCATCGAAGTTGTCCGCTGCCCAGCTCCACTGGTGTGTTGAATTATGGCCGTTTCCGGCAGTTGGTTTCCATCACAAGAAGCTGGAAGGTGAGTATATTGTGTCGCAGGAGTCTTACAGGATGATGATTGTGAGGGCTGAAGGCCAAGGAGTGTCGCAGGTGCATGTTAGGAGTCCTTGAAACACGGAATACCTTCAAGTCAGCAAAAAGGACTAGGTATAGGTGAGGTCAGCTACTGGGTCACCTGGAGGAGAAACTCTTAGGTACGACCTTGCCTAAGACACAGGCGACGTAACGTCCCTAACTCTGGTGTTGGCCTATTCGGGGATACCCACAACCCTCCAAGCCACCACAAACACAGTCAACGAACTTTTAACTAACGAGCTTAGCAGTGATGGCTTTGATGCTCAACACCTTTCTCCCCCCAGCTTTCTTTACTGGGTGGGATTCTAGCGGCGGCGCCACCCCCTCCCTTCCCAGGACAGCCCCTGGAACCCTGGCCACTGGCCACTACGAAGAGTCCAAGACCCAATGACCCATTGGCGAACTCTAACTCCATCGATCACGAACCACTCAAACACCATCAAAGTTTTTCCCAATAACGCCACTGACCCAAACCACCCTGGCTCACTCGCCGGCTATCGATTCAACCATTTCACCTTTTCCTGGTGCCTGTCGTCGTCGTCCTCCGAGTGCCCAGAACCCACAGCTTGAAACGGGCGTCTCCATGCGGCCCCAGAACCCTTGATCCTGGCCAACTAGACCGATCATGAGCCATATCTTTCCTCGCATCGCATATGTCGAGGGCTACGCAGCTGAAAATCCATTTCATTTGGTTCCTTTTCCCTCTTGTATGAAACTTGTTCAATCGTTCCTGCATCAAACACTCACTTCCTTCTATCACGTTCGCTTTTGACCCTTTTTTTTTTCTGTCTATCGTTCGCTTTCGATTCTACCACCTCCACCTATCGAACGCATACATCTTGTTCACCTCCCCCGACAATTGGCGCCCATTGAGGTCAATACCTTCCATCCTCAGCCCCCTGTCAAGACCGTAGGGTACACGTTCTTTGGGAAGAGATATAAAGAAAGAGGTTGTGCAGTGCCGTTCCACGGCAAGGGAACAACCACTCGGATACACACATAACCCAACATCATCATGTGGAGGCCATCAGCATTGGCATTGGCCTCTCTAGCTCTCCTTCCATCTGTGCTGGGAACAGATATCTTGAAAACAAATGGATTCTCCAATTGTAACAATGGCACATCAACCATCAAGGTCAACAATGTCGACATCTCCTTTGACCGATCAACGAACACAATCGACTTCGACGTCTCGGGCTCCAGTACAAAAGAACAGTTCGTCACGGCCGAACTGATTGTGACTGCATATGGCGTCAAAGTGTATAACAATTCTTTCGACCCCTGTGACAACTCCACCAGAGTTGATCAGTTGTGTCCTGGTAAGTCGAGTGGCTGTTTTTTTGTATATTCGGCACGATTCTAACGACGCTGCAGTGCCGGCAACATCATTTGCGGCCAACGGGTCACAAGTCATTCCGTCAGAGTACACCTCGCTCATCCCTTCCATCGCCTACTCTCTCCCCGATCTCGATGGAACCGCTCAGATGGTCCTGAAGGCCAAAGACGGACAAGAGCTGGCCTGCATTCAATCTGGAGTCTCTAACGGCAAGACCACAGATGTGCCGGCGGTATCGTACGTCGCAGCCGCCATCGCCGCTGGCGCATTGGCTGTGTCACTAGTCGGCGCAGCTGCCACTGGAGCTCACCCTGGCTCGTCCTCTTCCAGCCCTGGCTTCTCCGAGGTCATGTGGTGGTTTCAAGGAATGGCCATGAACGGGATGCACTCGGTCGACTATCCAGGAGTGTATCGCAGCTTCGCGAAGAATTTCGCCTTCAGCACTGGTCTCGTCTCGTGGGGTGGGCTCCAGAGGTCCATTGACTCTTTCCGAGCACATACGGGAGGCAATTTGACCAACGAAAGCTACGATTTCCTCAGAAACGCCACTCTCGTGTTCCCTGATGGTAGCACAACCTCGACCACGAGCGGTATCGCAAAGCGATCTGTCGCATTGATGGTCCGCCAGATCACGACTTCTCTCGGCAATAGCACCAGCGAGGATTCGGACGACAGTAATTCCAAGGAATCACACCTGGTCCAAGGTATTCAGGGCTACGTCGAGCAGCTCACAATCCCCCAGGCCAATACGTTCATGACCGTCCTCCTGATCTTCGCAATCGTAGTTGCGGCCATTGTGGTTGGTATTCTACTTTTCAAGGTTATTCTCGAGGCGTGGTCTCTTTTTGGCAGATTCCCCAAGTCTCTAAGCACTTTCCGCAAAGAATATTGGCGCATCATGGCTCAAACCATCACCAACTTGATCTTCCTGTTGTACGGCATCTGGACCCTGTATTGCATCTACCAATTCACTCACGGAGACTCGTGGGCGGCCAAGGTTCTCGCGGGCGTCACTCTGGGCACCTTTACGGCCATCTTGGGATTCTACACCTTCAAGATCTGGAGTGTTGTCCGCAAACTGAAGAAAATCGAGGGCGATGCCAGCGCACTGTTCGAAAACAAGGAGACCTGGAAGAAGTACAAGCTCTTCTACGAAAACTATAAGACAGGATACTGGTGGCTCTTCATCCCTTCCATTGTCTACATGTTTGCCAAAGGGTGTGTCCTGGCTGCGGGCGATGGCCATGGTTTGGTCCAAACCGTCGGGCAATTGATCATTGAATCCCTGATGCTCATTCTGCTTTTGTGGAGTCGGCCGTACCAGCGCAAGTCGGGCAATTGGATCAACATTATCATTCAGATTGTCCGTGTGGCGTCGGTCGTCTGTATCTTGATCTTTGTTCAAGAGCTGGGAATTGCGCAAACTACAAAGACCATCACCGGCGTTGTCTTGATTGTGGTGCAATCCGCTTTGACTGCCATCCTTGCATTTCTCATCATCATCAACAGCATTATCACCTGCTGCAAAGAAAACCCCCACCGAAAGCGCCGCAAGGCAGCCCAGAAAAACCTCTCTCAAGATCTCGAGGGTGATGCCTTTCTTCTCCAGCCAAAGCCTTACTCAGGGTCGCCTCCGCCACACGCTCGCAACATGTCCGAGTTTGGGCAAAGCTACGAACCGATGCGCGCCCAGGCTTACTCACGGTTTGGACCTCGAGAGGACGAGAGCGAGGAGACGTTGGTCAAGGGCGCTGCCGGCATGGGGGCGACCAGCTACCGCAGCTTGAGTCAAGGGAGGAGTGAACATGGTGGAAGTCCTCCTCCTTTCTCGAGAGAACCGAGGCTGCCTGATCTGGCCTTTGAGCAATATCGTCACAAATAAAAGGCGAGGGTGCTATAGTTGGTCTTTTGAGTATGGCGTCTTGTTGGTACATTGTTGGTGGTATGGAACCTTTTCTGGTCTAAAAAGCATAGCGTTGGTCAATTTTTGGACACGACACGAATCGATATTGGCTATGAACTGCCCATGATGATATTGGATAGACATACTATATTAATACTACAACTTGCATATACTGATCAACCTATTTTTGTCCATCGTGGGTGTGAGTCCAAGCTCTTTGCGTTATTTAGACCCAGTCCCATTTGAGTCAGGATGAGCATCGTCAATCAAACCACAGCAAGTTAACTTGTAACTCCACAAACGTCAAACCGTAGTGGAAAGGGGCGTTTCTAGGAAGAATACACCCTTGCCCTTTTCCCTTCTCCGTCGTTTGTCGTGAATAGATCGATAGACCGGAAGGTATTTATCGAGGCAGGTAGGTAGGTAGGTATGTAGGTACAAGTCCTACAAAGAAATCGAGGAAGGAGACAAAACGGACAGGATAATGGGAGAGTTGGGGTGGGAAAGATTCTGCGACGCACAGCGATAGCGCTTGCTAAATTTATCAGATATATCGTTATACTTCATATCACATACATCTTCGTTACGTCAACATCATATACATCCTCTTTGTACATGCTCAGAGCAGCCCACTGAAAGTCGTGGCCACTGACCAGGTCAACAACAGACATAGAATACCCCACGGCGAGTTGGCGGCGGAAAACCACACAAGGGGTGTAACAGCAGCGGCACTGTTACTGCTACCGCTACTAGAACTTACACTCTCGCCCTCGCGGAAGCCGTCCTTCTCGCCACCCAGGTACTCGGCGCCGAGGAGGGTCAACCTGCCGTCGCCGTCGAAGAGGCTCACCTCCTCACCGGTCCACTCGTTGGCGTCGTCGCCGCTGCTGCGGAACGCGCCGAACCAGGCGTATCTCGCCACGTAGGCCAGCCCGTCCAGGTACGGGAGGGACTCGTTGAAGAAGGACGTTGTGGCGGTCTCGTCCGCCGAGGGGATGGCGAACTCGGTCATCCAGATGGGTTTGGCCGGGTACAGGTCGTGCAGGGTGCCCAGCCACGAGGCCATGCCCGCAAAGTCGCCGTACCAGTGCGCGGCGACGAAGTCGAATGGGCAACCACCTGCGGGCCGGAGCTTGAAGCACGACGTGTTGAATGACCGGAGCCAGTCGAGGCCGCTCCCCGACCCTGTCGTCGCTGGCAGCGAGATCTGGAGGTTGTACGGCGCGGCGCGCAGAGGCAGGACCGTGTCGATGTATACTTTGGCGGCGCGCTCGGGGGACGAGTCACTCCCGCCTGATGAGGTGTCGCCGTCCGGTTCGTTGAAGGTCAGGACGTGTGAGATTCTATTCCCACCACCGCCGCCGCCGCCGTTGTTCCTTCCGGCTCCCGCAATGGGGATCCCCGCGCTGCCGTTCAGGATGGATTTGATGGTGTCGACCGACGCCGCGGCGTCCTCGGCTGAGTGCACCATGGGCACGAATTCCGTGTCCCATTGGGTCAGCGACCCTGAGGGTCCAGGCCAAGGACTGTAGTTGTAGTACCACGTCAAGGGTGAGTTGGGTCTGGTGAAGATGTTCGAGTCCGAGGCGGAATTGTCGGTCGCGATGTAGCAGAGGCCCCGTTTGGGGGAGGTCGAGTTGGTCGCTGCTCCACGTGAGAGAGGGACAAGAGATAGGAGAAGAGTTAACATCGTCGTCGCTGTTTGAGATGGATTTGACGGTTTCATCTCGTCCCTTTCAAAATAGAGAACCTCTCTATATGTGTATGCCGTACGTGAGTGTGTGGTGGACGAGGCTGAGATGGAAAAGGGGAGTGACGTTCTTTTCCGTAGCACAAACTCCTGCGAACCACCGAGCAAGATATCTCTGCTGATATGCCTGTCTATTTATATTCCTCCGTGGAGCCTGGCTTGCTGCTTTCGTCGTGATTTCCAACGGCAATGATTCCACCTTCGTGTATAGATGGTGTGTGTGCGTTGTGCCTTAGTCAGGTGTGGTTATGCCGAAATCTGGCTCCAACAAAGGGGTATCGTCTGTGCATATAACTCAACAGCAATGACAAAGACAAAAATGCTCAAACTGGGATAAAGGCACAGGGTTGACGACCACTGCTAGATAGATGACTGGCTAATGGCGGACGTGTTCAGGGTGTATATGTATTCAGCAGATTCAAGAGGCGGAAGGGGAAAGAGAATCAAGACATGGACAATATATGATCGATCCCATCACGGATTAAGGAGGCACATCCATCCCACCTTATCATCACATACCTTACATACCTAGGCCGATCGCGAACACTACCCTCTGAACGAATTTAGCGGATCCTGTGCCCCCCAGCAATCGACGGATTCCGGGGCAACATATGGTGGCGTTGGGTACCCAGCTAAAAAGCATGTCCCACGATGAATTTGGACGATGGAAGCACAGCTTGCTTGCTCGATTGACGGGCTGATTGATTGACTGATTAGATTCAGGGTCCGGTTGGCTCCCTGGATCGCCCAGAGCTTGCGCCACGTTCGTCGTTACGTGGCTCCCTTAGCTACATAGCTAGGCTTGCTCGAGTAGAGCTCCTGAGGCGTCGATCGAATCTGAGAGCTCGAGCGCCAGGACGGGCGACCACCGTCGGTTGGCGCAGGTGTAGTCGGTACAAAGGCACAAGATTTCCTTGTTTTGTAGTCGGTGACAACAAGGCATCAAATGGTGGTGACGGGGAAATACAAGATTGACGTCATAGGCTGAATGATGGAATGTTGGAGGATCAATGGGCGTCGACGACTATCTGCACAGCCACCGAAGCCACAACACACTACAAGTTACATTGAACATCGGAGTCACTGCCGCTGCACTCTAGATTGATCTTCATGTAGTTTTGCACTCGAGGGTTTGACCAGGTAATCTAACCACAAGCTCCTATGCCGACAGCGCTGGATAGTGACAACTCAACACATAGCCAGCTTCGACCTATGCCTCCATGTTTTGTTGGCAGACAAACTCCAAGATGCGAGGACACCGTGGACGCGCAGTCTTGCAAGATCCATAAATCGACCCATAACCCGTCTAAAGACTCCACCACACTGATCTTCTCTAGAAGCAAAACACCTGGTCTTCCAGTTTACTGACGGGTCGAGCCTTTTGATACCCGAGGCTTTCCGTGGCTTTCTTCAGTGCGCTCACCATGGGCGGAGGACCACAAATCAAGATCTTCATGTCAGGTCCTGGAGCCGGGAGTTTGGCCTTGATCATGTCCGCCGTCACAAAGCCTACACCGCCATTCCATTTCTCGGGGGGGTTGTTCAAGACATAGTAGACAGTGAAATCAGGGTCTTCCTTGTCCAAGGCATCAAGCTGTTCTTTCAACAGGATATCTTCGGGGTTGACATTGGCAAAAATCAGATCAACCTTAGTGGTGTCATTCCCTCCGTTGCGAGGCCGACCGCGGTTGATGGCGCGGATGATTTGCAGCATGGGTGTGATTCCAGTTCCACCAGCAATCATGCCAATACGTCTGCACATGTTCGGGGTGTAGACCATGGCTCCTTTGGGACCGCGGACCTTCATGGTATCCCCAACCTTCAAGGTCGTCATATGAGCACTGATGTTGCCCTGAGGATACGCCTTGATCATGAGCTCAAAGAACCCTTTGTCTTCGTCGGAAGAAATGGGGGTGTATGACCGCACCACCTCTTTATCCGCCCCCTTGGGTGTTGCCGCCAACGACATGTGCTGGCCAATTGGGAGACCGAGGATGTCCGTGGGTTGGGGAAGGTCAAATCGGTAGATGGCCACATTATGCGAGGTTTTGGTGATTTTGGTCAACGGGAATTCTTGGAACACGTCGGGCTTCAGGACCTTTCTTGATGATGCTGTGGTTCAGAAATGTCAGTCAGGAATCTTGTCTGGGAGGGGTGGTAAGCGCAGTATGACTTACGAGTCAAGCCCGTGAAGATCTTGTAGCCTCCAATGATGGCAGCGATGGCGACTGCATAAGGGACATAGTCTCTCTTGACGATGGCGACCCCGACGATCAGCAGCACCGAGGGAATATACACCCCATTGATGTTGGCCTGGGAAAAGGCTGCGTTTCTGGGAAGTGAGGTGAGCGTCGGAAGAATTCGACAGAAGATACTGCGAAGCACCTACCCCATGGCTTCAAGATACGCGACAATCCCAATTCTTGCTATGGCCCTTGAGCAGAAACAGGGGAAAAAACACCGCGAACAAAGGGAATTTTTGAACCGTGTCAGGAGATTATTTTGTGGTCGGGGTCAAAAATATAACTATCGGAATTGGGGAAGTTCTGGACTTGTGGACTTGGGATTGTTTTTCGGGAGGCCGCTACGGTGAATAGCGAAGGACGTGGGGCTGTTTGGCGTAGCAGACAATGTGGCCTGCGCACGCCTGCGAAGTTGTCCCGGGGCTTCGCTAACTTGCTGCCGCGCCCTGGTTCCTTTTGCCTACATGTGGTGACAAAGTGCGGGGTGTTTCCGATGGTAGACAGAGTTGAATGGATAATATTAATTCCGCATGTCTGACAAGAAACCGGGAAGGCCACGCACGCCACGGTTCCCGCACATGTTGCTCTATGCCTTCTCGGCACTCACGCCCTTCTCCCAATGCTCCTCTCATTTAATATACATCGGATGTAGCCACGAAAAAAAGACACTTCTGTCAGACTGGGCTATTTACCCCCTTCGGCTTCGCACTTTACACTTTCCAGAATTGCGGCAGTCCACTTCGCCGAGCGGCGGAAGAATAGCGAACGTCGTCTTCGGGTCTCTTCGTAGCTCCATCTGGGCGCACAAACACCCGATACACTCCATCTTTGGTCAACTGATCCCGGTGAGAGACTACCCTCAACGGAACCCCCCATCGCCCGCCCAGCAAACCTTTGCCCCTTGCAGACGAACAAGCCCAAACGCAAGCAAGTGCCATGGCTTCAGAGCCCGACAATACCCCGTCCCCGTTTCCTCTGACGGCTGTGGATCGGTCTGTCCTGGCCATGACCGATGACCAATTCCATCCACATACATGGGAAGAGTTGAAACAGATCATTGGTGTGTGCTCCACCGCTCATGGTTCTATGTGATCGACATCCCCGGAATGTTTCTGACTGATTTCGACAGCTGAGCACAACCTCAGCGTCCTGAAAAGGTGGCCATCCGACTTGAAACGCTACATCAAGTGGTCAAGCCAGACAAAGGCTACATATGGCACGGTCCCTAACTTTGTCATGAGGGAACGACTGAAATGGACTCCGTTACCTTCGTCGACGCCGGAAACGGGTCCAAGGTTTGCTGTCAACAACCCTATCCCATTTGCAGACCAGGCAGATTATAAGATTCTGCTTAATGACTGGCCGTATGGATTGGCGCCTGGTATTAGGCACATTATTGTGTGGCTCAAGACCCGGTTAGACTCAGAGCCAACTAGAGGCGACATGACCCCGAAATCCAGACAGCAGGTCGAGGATTTCATTCAGTCTACCTTTGTGGACCGAGTCAAAGGACTGCCCGGTGACCAGGAAAAGGTCATATGGTTCAAGAATTGGACCGAGCTGCAATCCGTGCCGGGAATGGAACATGTCCATGTCTTGTTGAGAGATGTCCCCGAAGATATCATTCGAGAGTGGACAGGCGGTGATCAACCTATAAACAATTAGACTCTGCAACGCAAATAGAGGCGCAAGTCCGGTATGATAGATGATAGATAGATGGGAGGACAGAAGCTTGAACTAGCGTTTCACTCCAGCTTCTTGAAAACTTTTCTTCACCCTGTCTGATCTCGAATTTCGTTCCATATGGCGTCGAGCACCTGAAAGACTGCTGTGACCGCTTTCCCGGTCTCGTCGTCGATGTCCATGAATCCATAACGTTGCTGAATCTTGTCAGGGTGCCAGCGAACCCGCTCCGTCTTGATAGCGCTCGAGAATGGATCAGTCCCCTGCGAGACCTCATGGGCGGCAGTGCCCTTTCTGATGAACCGTTCAATTTCTTCCCGATTCACGTCTTTACGCCTTCCTGACTCGACAGGCCACGCAATTTTGTTGCGGAGGAAGAGCTGCTCGCCAATGTTTTTGCCCTCGCCCCTAGGCCGATATTGAGCAAGATCCTGAAGGTCTGCCCACCGGCGCAAGTAGTCCTCCCATAGACTGTGCCACCGTTTGCGCTCCCTCCGTCTCTCGCCTCGGCGGAGACTGGCCTCGATCTGCGTGTTGAAGATGTGATCATCATGCCGGGACTGCCTCTCGCTCTCTGTTCTATTCTCCTCGTCATGTATTCTTTGTTTCTCCCGTTCTCTTTCTCGCCTCTTCTCCTCCTTTGCCGCTTCTACCCCCTCCCAACTCCTTTCCCACATTTTTCGCCGGACGAATTGCGCGTATTCCTCGTCAGTCATGCGTTCCAACTCCCCAGTCTCTTCATCCTGATAGGTATCCGCATAGTTGTGGATGGGCTGTCCATAGACGCCCTCCCAGAACGCCGCGCCTTCGTCGTCTCCGAGTGCGTCGAACAGCGATTCTCGAAATGCTTGGTCGGGCGACAAATAATTCGACGGGCGTTCTTGTGGAACCGATCCGTGTTTGGCGGGCTCTGACGATCTGTGACGCTTCCTGTGCCTGTGTGAAGAATCGTGATCCTTCCGCCGCTTGTGACCGCGAGAGTTACTGTCGCCGCGATATTCATCCCCCATTCCGGATTTGAAACGGAATCGTTTCGATCGTTCTCTTTCTCGACTATCTTCTGCCTGTGTCGCTGTATATGGCAGGGAATCTGGTGCCTTAGACATGGTTAAGCAACCCCATTTATCATCGCACAGCATGCATTTCGTGGTGTTTGTGTAGGTGATCACAGCCTCACGTGTAAGTTTTATGACGCAGTTGGGAACGTGGAGAGATGAAGGATGAACGACGCAATAAAATTAATCCGAGCCGAACTAGATGCCAAGATATCAAATGAGTGACTCAAATTTTGAAGCGGTTCGGTGGCAGTGGAGAAACATAATTGACTCCCCCTCAAGGGAGGATGTGGTGTTCTCGCCTCTGTCGCAACCCAAAATTTTACAGCTGCTCGAAATTCACATCTATCGAAACCAGAGAGCTCCAGCATATCCGAACACTTTTCAGCTTTCCACAAACTCGTCAAGTTGGCCGATCAAGCACAAAAAGACCAATCTCTGTTGCCGTCTACGCTCTAGCGACTCAACAACGACAACAACAACTGTTTCACAGGCTCACTCCAGCGGCAGAACCCACAATGGCGGGACAACTCAGTGGGAAAGTCTCCTCGCTGACGCTGGAGGAAATGGGGAAGAGCAAGAACCCTATGGACTTTTACCGACAACACATCGCCGAGAAGCTGGCTCCTATAGTCAATCGACCGGCAGCGGAAGTTGTTCCCTTGATCCAATGGACCACGACTCTAGACAAGGGAGATTTCACTCTGGCCGTTCCTGCATTGAAAGTCAAGGGCAAACCGCCGCAAGAACAGGCAAAGGAGATTGTCGAGGCCTTTCCCTCGACAGAAGACACCTTCGTCACCGTATCCCAGGCTGGTCCGTTCGTCCAGTTCTTCGCCAAACCCCAACACCTGATCAACATGACAATCCACGAAATCCTGACTCATAAGAGTGCATACGGCTGTAAGGTCAGCAACGGTCTGAAAGACCCGTCAGACCCTTCAAAGGGCCAAAAGAAGCTCATTGTGGAGTTCTCGTCCCCGAACATCGCCAAGGAATTCCACGCCGGTCACCTTCGGAGTACCATCATAGGTGGGTTTTTGGCAAAACTTTACCAGCGAATGGGTTGGGATGTCTTGAAAATGAATTACCTAGGAGATTGGGGCAAACAATACGGCCTCCTGGCCAACGGCTTCAAGCGATTTGGTAGCCAGGAGGAATTAGACAAGAACTCGATTGCGCACTTGTTTCATGTCTACGTCGAAATAAACAAGATAAAACTAGCCCAGGACGAGCCAATTAATGAGTTGAAGAAGGAGATCAAGGAGAAAAAAGACAAGGGAGAAGACGTGTCGGCCCTGGAAGCAAAACTTGCACCTCTCGTGGAAGAAAGCGAAGACGAAAAGGCCCGAAAATACTTCAAGAGCATGGAAGAAGGGGACCCCGAGGCTTTGGCACTATGGCAGAAGTTCCGGGACATGAGCATCAAGAAGTACCAGAGCACGTACGCCCGGTTGAACATTGAATTTGATGTGTATTCTGGTGAGTCGCAGGTCAAGGCCGAGACAATCAAGCGGGTCCTGGATAGTCTGCTCGCACAGGGCATCGCAGAGTATTCTGACGGCGCAATCCTGATTGATTTCGCCAAACATGGCGCCAAGAAGCTCAACAAGGCGATAATCGTGCGAAAGGACGGCACAGCCCTGTACCTTACCCGAGACCTGGCCGCGATTTTGGAGCGATATGACGAGTACCACTTTGACAAGATGATTTACGTGGTCGCGGACCAGCAGAACGAGCATCTTGCACAACTGTTCAAGACTACCGAGATCAGCGGACATAAGGAAGTCGCAGAGAAATGCGAGCATATCTCCTTCGGCATGGTCAAGGGCATGAGTACCCGAAAAGGGACAGTCAAGTTCCTCGACGATATCATTCAAACGGTCAAGGACACTATGCTGGAGGTCATGAAGAAGAATGATGACAAATATGCCCAGCTGGATAACCCAGACGCAGTTGCCGATGTGCTAGCCATTACTGCTATTATGGTGCAGGACTTGTCAGGCAAGGTTCGGAATGGTTATGAATTCAACATCAACCAGATGACGGCGTTCGAGGGCGATACAGGTCCGTACTTGCAGTATGCGCACGCGCGACTTTGCTCGATTGAGCGAAAAGCCAATGCGGACCTCAGTGCTTTGGGCTCTGCAGACCTGTCCTTGCTGAAAGAACCCCACGCCGTCAACCTGGCTCGTTCGCTGGCACAGTACCCAGATGTGGTGCTCAATACGCTCAAGACTCGAGAACCAGCAACTGTCCTCACTTATCTGTTCAAGATGGCGCATGCGCTCAGCTCAAGCTATGACCACCTGCAAGTGGTTGGCAGCGAACCTGAGCTGCAGAAGGCTCGGTTGGCACTGTACGAGGCTGCCCGACAGGTGCTATGGAATGGCATGACTCTCCTGGGTTTGAGCCCGGTGGAGAGGATGTAAGATGGAGTGACACGCAAGGACAGACGATCAAAAGTTCCGTGAGTGAACGGGTGTTCGGACAGGGGTGGTCCTCGGGCATCTCGGCGGGAGAATCCGGGCTGGCATTACTGAAGCTGGATCGAAGGATTTCGACCGTCTTCTTCCACCAGCATCAAGTTCGGCTGTTGAGTTCATGCAACAAGACAACTGCAAGCAGGGGTGGCCGGTTGACCGGGGGAGTTCAGACAAGGGGTCGAGGCTGATAAGGATCTTAGAGCGGCTGCAGCCACTTAGCCTGGCGAGGCCGCATTTCTGGCGTCCGGGGGATTCGCACCGCGATGTACTAGTAGGTAGACTTGTTGATGAGGATGGTGCTATCCTACTCCCTTTTCAAGGCTGAACTGAAGGAGGGGTGCATTCGAACGTAGACAATGTTGGGTTTAGTCAGGGCAAAGTCTGGCAGCCAGCGTCACAGTGCGTTGGGCAGACACACCTATCCTGTCCCCTGCTCACCTCGTCGCCACCATTCTGTAGCTCCACTCCGTCCCTCTCTGGAGGGGTAAAGCCGTTTCTCCTCTTCTGGTATCGGATCGAAGATGAAGGAGGAATCCGACAGCAGCGATTCACTGCTCGCCGCGAGTGATTCAGGCTGATAACAATGGGTAGTTCTCGTCATGAAACACGTCCCCCGACTTGAGGACAGGTGTTCTCGATTTCTGTGCCCTAATAGGTCGAGTTATGAGAGAGTTGCAGGCAGAAGAGTTCAATGGATGCTCGGATGGAGGGGTAAAAGCAGTGTTTGATAGAGAGAGGGGTCGAGAATGGGCGGCAGCGAGCAGCCTGAGGCACGCGCACAGGAGCATTCGAGCATCAACACCATCATCTAGTGGACAGCATCCACAATGCCCTAGCACGAGTGTCAGCATCAGCATCAGCTGCGAATCTCTTCACGAGCAACAACTGCGTGTAGGCTCCCCGCGTTTTCTCCTGGCCACCAACAGGCAGCTGTGCCACAGGCCATTCCAGGGTGTTGTATCACAATGCCATCCCCCTCTGAGAATACCCCCCATGCTCCGGCCTGACACTTGGAAGCTGGTGGCAGGCTCGAAGAAACCCAGGCAGATACGCCATGGATCCGTGGGCTGCATATGCAGTCGTGGGCCTGCTGTTGATTTGATTTGGCTATCCCGAACCTCTTCTGGAGAGGGGGGTGGAGGTTCTCTTTGGCTGAGGGTTCATGGGCTGTGAACTGGAGTTTGGTCGACACCTCCCCGTCGTTGATGTTATCATCGACAAGAGTTCCCTGGCGGGAGCGTGGAGTGTAAGCGAAGCGAGTTTGCTGGAGGCAACAAGGGTGGGATGAACGGAGGACAGGAGTGGCAGAGTGGCAGACAGTGGCAATGACCATCCATCGAGTGGATATCGAGTGTGCGGTTGTAGCCTGCAACTAGCAAGCGACTTGTTCGATTTCTGCTGTTGTGGGAGACGCCCTCGACGTTCGATGTGCTGAATGGCTCTCAGGCTGACCGGGATGTGGAGGTTGGGCAGCTCATTGGGCTCCATCTTCCATTCACAAGGCAGAAATCCTCACGACAACGCGCATCACGCAACTAAAAGGGCTGCCGCTTACACCGGCTGGTGGTGAAGGGTTTGAGGAAATCCTCAACGCAGGTCGGCGGATGCGCCCAAGGGTCATGACACCCTTTGGCTCTTCTCTCAAGACCAGTCTCTATTCGTCTTGCCGCGCCATTTTTTTCTCTTTTCCCTCTCTCGAGAAAGGGACCCTGGCTCTGGCCAAAGTGGCTGTCTGGGAAAAAAAAAGAATCAAAAATTCAAACCAAGCGTGTCCCCCCGAGTCTTGTTCGTCATTCCGCAGCTGGTCACCAGTCATTCCTACACCCATCCACCATCCCACCTTAGTTGCCTGGTTTTTTTGGCACACCTCGTCCTCTGCTTCTCCCTCTGGCTCTCCTCTCGGTCTCTCAATTACTCACCCTTCCTACACGTACAGACACGTACACCCTCTTTAACATCCTCCGGCTGCCCCTCGCTCCTCCGCGTTGTCTGCCTAGAGCCACGCGTAGTGGGGTTGACACAAGAATGACTCCCTTGCAGAAGAATATCCCCAGCAGCAAAAAGCGCCATTAACTCCTCCGTCTCCTCCCTCTCTTCATTAGAATCCTGTCGAGCATCAGTGGCAAGCTCTATTGTGCGAAATCTCTGTGAGCTGTGGCTGATCTCTGCAGCCGGCCTTTCCATTGACAGGCGCGCATATTGGCCCGGCAAATCATCATCGCACACGACTACTACCCTCATCCGAGATCGTCGTCAAGGCGACGGAAAACCCTGTGCCCGTTGTCCCCTCCTCTCACGCAGGCAACGGTGTTCTGTGCGACCGGAATCCTGCATTTGCCATCTCCCAAAGTCATTGTTACGACACTCGGAGGTGGAACAGAACCTGAGGCAACCTGTAACCTGCGGCTCAAGGGCGACGTTGAGCGCAAAATACTACAAGGCGATTGAGACGGAGAATACAACTGATCCCGAAATGGACCCACAAGCACACGAACTGGACTGAAATTATTTGCCATCACCAAAAATCAACAGTTGGAAGCGATTAGGTCGGAGGGCCATTCATCTACAAGTACAAGTCTTTCCGTGGGGGCAGACAATAATAACACGACTGCTATTTCAGCAAACAAAGCCCCCCGGGACGCCACGAGCCGCGGCCACTGGATCAACCCCTCGGAGAGGACATCAGCGCATCTTTTCGGTGAATTTGCCAGCCTGTGGCCGCCCCGCGACACCGAGCAGCCTTACGGGCCGGGCCCCCTGCAAAATAAGTACCTTGCCGTGGGTTTTTAGCGGATCATCTGTTGGTCGGGGCCCCTGTCACTCCACTTCCCAAGCCGACACGACCACCACCCACCCCCCAAACCGAGTTTCCACTTTCCACCGCCTCTATCACAAAACCCTCACTGCTCGTTCACGTCCACGCATACACCGGTACGCTCAACAGTAACCAACAACATTCGTTAACTTGCTCAGGGGCATATCGCCGCCGCTTCCATGCATGAATCTGACCGTCATCGTCCCCGAGCGGCCACTTGCGAAGACTGGGACGAGGTCACCCAGTCAGCTCTTCCAGGCTCTCAAACCAGTGCCAATGTCTCCGCCAGACGCTCTCAGCAAGATATTGGTCTCCGCCAGCGGGAGAAGAATGAATATAGTGCCGATGGTGGCGACTCGGGCTATGTTAGCCGGGCTGGCACTGTAGCTGGGGAATCCACCTCGAGTCGACGTAAAATTCCAGATCTGAAGCTCGATACCGCAGGAATCCGTGAAAGAGAGCGCAAGCCTTACCTCGTCTCTCAAAACAGTCACTCTCAACCTACAAGTCGCCGCCAATCGTCCTCCCATCTGAACGAATCTTCGTCGGAGACGAGATCGTTTAAAGCCAAGCATGACACGCATGAGCGAGGCCCCAGCGGAAACCACGACTACTATGGCAAGCACACCGACGCAAAACAAGACCCCTCGCGGGCCTCCAAAGCCACTGTGCCACCGCCCTCTGCAGTGGGAGTCAAAACATTGGTGGTGAAAGGCACAAAAGATGACCATGCGGTGCCTGTAAAAGCCCGAAGATCCTCATCGAACCAGCAATCGAGACCGATAAGCATGTTTGCCAATGCTCCTATCCCGCTACAGTACGTCAATCATGCAATGTATGGGCCTCCAGCCGTTGCGACATCAGGCTATGCAACCCCTGTCACACCAAACGTACCCTATAGTCCAATGCCGTACTCATATGTCGTTCCCGCACCGTTGCCGACACCGTCGTATACTGTTTACCAGCCTTTTCCCTCGTACTTCGACCAACCGGCCATCCCTGAGCCACGTTCGGCGAGGCCAAGCAGACATCCCAGCCCGGTCCGACGGTCCAGCGTCTATGGCGAACCTGTTATTCGACAAGGTCACCCCGATTCCGCTATCATGACTCTCGAACGAACACCTCCAAAGGAGATTCGCCCACTGCCCTCATCTCAAAAATCTACCCGCAATCTCGAAGATGATGATCGGGCAATCATGCCACCACCTCCACGGCCACCCCAACCTGAAGTTGTCTTGACACGTCGCCCCAGCAACCGAAGGGCGAAAACCTATCATCCGCAGGAGCCACAACTTCGCGAAAGAGTTGTGTATGAGCCAGAGCGGTACGATAGCGACGACGACCATGAATACAGACCATCTCGACCTCCTCCTTCAGCATTTCGTGAGCGCAGAGAATCTTCTTCTCGCCCACCCTCGTCGTACCGCCCTCCTGGACTTCCGGAGGCACGCGATCGGCCATTGCCCAGGAAATCTGTTTCTTATTCAGCCGGAACGACCGTTACAAAAGTTGCAACCTCGGCTCCTCGCCCCGTTCCTCGCCGTATGGCTGTCCCTTTGGAAGACAAGGAAGCCGAGATCGAAGAATACCAGTCGAGGCGGAACAAGACCTCAAATGAACTAACCGCTGAAGCTCTTCGTGACTTGGACCAGCGCAACTCAAGTTCGAGATCTGAAACAGGAAGCAATTTCAGTCGGCAGTCGTCCTCCAAAGATTCCTCTGGTCGGGGAAGGAGTCAGACTAGCGGCACAAAAACTAGTATCACTCTTCCCGGCGGCTTGAACATGACGATTCCTCCTGATTATATCAACAAAGACGGACGACCTCTTAGCATCAGTATCGGAGGGCTCGTCCTGTCAGTGGGTGCCGAAGGCAAAGAGAATGAGCGACCCAAGGAGCAAAAGAGGATCGAACGCGCACCGAGCGTTACGAGTCGAAATTCCAAAAAGAGTGTGTCCAGCAGTGTCATCTCGGCTCGAGAAAGAGATCGAGAGGTGTCCACGTCCAGGCGGCCTTCTTATCTGGAAGAACGTGGTCCAAGTCTAAGATCAAGTCGCCAGCCTAGTCGAGCACCCAGCATGAATCGGCGTAGCCAGGACTATTCTGCTCGCCAAAGTGTCGACTACAGCTACCTCGATCTATGAAATTTTCTACCTCATGTACCATGTCTTTGGGTCAAGCTTTGAGCGGAGTTGGTTCTTCGTCCATATTCCTTTTCACTTCGGGTTGGCCATTCTCACGTGTCTTTTTTCTCCAAGCGTTCGGGTTGTTCAATTTCGATGGCGGGGGGGCTCTTGATCCCCTGAATCTCTTAGTTGTTTTCTTCAAGCATGCTGTGCTTCTTAACAGGCCGGCCATGCCTTGACCGCTGCCGCTGCTTTTCTGCTGGTTGGGGATAATTACCGACCTTTCTTGTGTTGAAAAAAGCAGACCTCAAAAAAAGGCGAACACAAAAGTTGTTTGATACCCTCGGTCACGCTTTGTGTGCGTTTACGACTCAAAAGCGAGAACATGGCAGGATTTCTGTTTCCATCTGCTTGTCCGAAGAGCGATGGGCATCGTGGCACTCGGATGCCACATGAAAAGCAGCGAGCGGCCCTTTTTCTTCGGGATGATGTGTTTACACAGTGTTCTGACTTTGACTTTCCTTCTGTTTGAAGAACTCTCCTGTGTCTTTTCGACGAGTCTGGTCTTTCGGGGTTGATCTGGCTGGCCATGTCAACCTAGAATTCTGGTGGTTGGAAGATCTGCGAAAGGATGCCAATGAGGCACCCTCACAAACTTGTCGGAATTGGGTTTGAAGATAGACCCAAAGGTCGAATTGTGCGCTTTTCCAACTTTTCGGCGACGATGTGATGAATATATACGATCGAATGATGTGAATGAATTGGCACGGCGTCGGAATGATATCGAATCGATGTGGCCTGGGCCCGACTTCTGAGCACGACTACAAACTGTCCTCGTGCATTCTGGATGTCCCAATACAAGCAGGGGCACCCTTAGGTATCCTCGAAGGATATAGACGATTTTACGGGGGGTTGGGCTCTGGTTGAGCAACCACCAATCCCCGAGTAGACCATACGTCGCCGCGCAGATAGCAAAGAACAATAATAACAGAGCGAAAACAATGACCGACTCAAGAGATAGCATGTGAATACTTGTGATATGTTTCAGCCTCTTTTCATTTACTCATTTTTCCTTCTAGCTTGGGGTATCTCTCTCATCAAGTCGGGCAGTTTCGTCAGTCGTTAACTAGAGGTGGCCGGGGAGGCCTGGTGGCATACATACCCACCATATCTCTTGCCTATGACAGGGAGAACCAGGCATATAATCGGTCTGTCCACGCCATCCATACACAAATCTACCAAGATATGCACTTTTTCCTTCTTGCAGACAGCCCCGTCTATCCACCGTCCTCTTCCTCGGGTACTTTGTCCTATGAGGTAGGCACTAGACTCGTGCCATATTCTATTTCGTGCCGGGATACCTTTGCCCTCGCATCGTCCGTCGATGATGTGTGGTGCGTATCTGTTGGTGCCAGCAAACGACGCTGTCGTATGGAATGTAGGGACAGAGATAAAACCGAGGGGGGTGACCATTTGTTGCGGCGTTGACAAGTCCTGCCGGTAGACAAGTTCTAAACCTTTGGTTCGAGGTCTCTCTCAACCTCCTTTTGTCGGGGTCGGAGCCCTCTTGGTCTGTTCGGGCAAGGAATGCGCGCTTATTGTGTCGTCGGCGGAACTCAAAAGCTCACACTGCAGAGTGCGTACCTTTGTGCTGCCTCTCATCTACTCGCCGTGCTTGATTCCCAGGAAGTGGATGCCCTCCAGGTTGAAATGGTACAACAGCTTCAAAAAGTCGGCTTCGTCGCACATGCGCGCCCGCTTGTCCGCCAGAGCGGTCTTGTCTTCGAGGACGGAGCGGACTTTCTCCCGGACGAGGTGGAAGACTTTGTCGCGCTTCTTGCGCGAGACGGAGCGCTCCGTGGGTTGGTTATGTCGCGCTTTGCTGGACTGCTCTTTCAGCAGGCTGGGGAGGCTGTCTTCGTCTTGGTCGTCGACGTCCATGAAGCCGGACCATTCCTCTTCCTCGTCCCCTTCACCGTGGGGGCCGTCTTGAATGTTCTCGACCTCCATCAGCATCGCGTCGTCGGCAGGTCCTTCTTCGAGTGGTATGTCGTTCTGCGCACACCACGTGCGGTAGCTCTGCTCCAGGATGCTCAAAACGCTACTTGTCCCCAAAAAGTTGGCCCGCAGCGTCTTATTCTTCCGCACAAAACATACCCTCAGAAGCCCGTCCCACTCCTCATAACTGATGTTCGGTCGCGGTACTTTCGGGACCAATCTCACAACGCTGGATTCGACCTGCGGAGGCGGCTTGAAGTTGTTCTTGCCGACTTTCATGATATGATCTATTTTGGCCCACATTTGCGCATTGACACTGAGTCGCGAGTACAACTTGTCGCCGGGTTTGGCGAAGAGGCGCATGGCGAACTCGCGCTGGAACATCAATATGCACACCCTGGGCGCGGGGGTTGTGGCCAGAAGTTTGAATACCAAAGGCGAGGAGATTTGGTAGGGAGTATTGGAGATGCAGACATCGAAGTAGGGCAGTTCTGTCTTGATCACGTCCCCCAGGAGCACATCGAGTCTCTTCTGTTGAGGGGTGCCCTGGACTCGTTTGGTGACTTCGGCAGCCATGCGCGGATCCAATTCCACCGCGACACATTTTTTGGCCTTCTCCAGGATCTTGACCGTGAGATTTCCGCTGCCAGGGCCGACTTCCAACACAATGTCGGATTGTTTGAGGTCCGCCTTGTCAACTATTGCTTGGGCAACGCCAGGATTCTTGAGGACGTGCTGACCAATGTCCGTGTTCATTTTGAAGATCGCGTTCGTGGCGGCCGAGGACTTGGAGTAGGGCGATGAGGAGGAGGAGGATGCGCCGGAGCGCCGCTTGACATTGACCTTTGGCATGTTGGGCGAAGATAATGCCGGAGTCTCTTAAGAAACAGACTCCGGCAAGGGAAATGAGAATAACAGCCTCGCAAGGGCTGGAGGGCGGGGTGAGATTCCGTCGTGTACGAGGCGGCACTGGGTAGATATTTTGAAGTTGCAGGCTTGCCGGTGACTTTTTTTTTTCAGTGGAAACTTTACCACTAAGCGACCTAGGCCGCATTTTAAAACACTTAGCACCCACTTAGTAGTGTTAGACTACCCTGGCAGCCTGGCTACGTACGAGGTACTCGGTACTTGGTACCGAGCACAGTACCTCCGAAGTCCCCACTGCACGTTTTGTAATTATCGGTTATGTAGAATACGTAGATTTAGGGCGACTTTCATACTCACTATTACTAGCGCTTTCAGCTACGATTTGACAGTGGTATTTTTTGACTGCTCCGTAAAACCTCTTCTGACTCTCCAGAGAAGCCGTTTTGTATAGACATTCGCATCTGGATTGAACATGACTCTGATACATCTATACGAGATTCGAGCATCTCATTTCCCCGTGTATTGTGACTGTCGCCCTTCACGAGCACCACCTGACTTTGCCGTGCCAGGAACTAAATCTTTCTCGCCGCGTAGATAATGCCGCGGGCTTCTGTTTCTCGCCAATATGTGCTCTGCACTGAAAACTCCGAGTCCCAATTTCCGACATGAACTATATGAATGGCGAGTTTTCTACTCGGTGAGAAGATGGCAATAAGTGAAGACTCATCGATTCTCCTCCTCCGCCCACGTTCTTGAATCTCGACACGGCCCTTCCCCCTCCCTCCCCATTGTTCCTGTCTTTCCCATCATGGCCGGCCTTCCCGTGCCCGTTGCCGTCGACGACGACGGCCCGCAGCGAATCAAGGACTCCTCTCCACGCATGTCCTGGATCCAATCTCTTCTCCGCATACGCCTCGACGACGATGTCTGCAACCAGAATTATCCGGGCCGTGGCACAGACGACGACCCTTACATTATCGATTTCCTGCAGAACGACAGCCAAGACGCCATGAATTTTACCAAGGGGCGAAAATGGGCCATTGCCGTTCTCCAGTCGCTGTCGACGTTCGCGGTGACCTTTGCTAGCTCGGTGTACGTCAGTGGCATTGGAGGCATCACGCAGCGCTTTGGTGTGTCCAGGGAGGTGGCCACACTGGGTTTGTCGCTCTTCGTCTTGGGCTTCGCCCTGGGACCGCTGATCTGGGCACCTCTGTCGGAGGTGTACGGGCGCAAGTCCATCTTTGTGGTTTCGTTCACGGCATACACGGCCTTCAGCGTGGCGGCGGCGTGCGCGCCCAACATCGCGACTTTGCTGGCTCTTCGCTTCCTTGCGAGCGCGTTTGGTTCGTCGTCAATGACCAATGTTGGGGGCGTCATCGCCGACATGTTCAGCAAGAAGGAGCGTGGAATGGCGACAGGCATGTTTGTCACGGCTCCCTTTCTGGGCCCTGCACTTGGTAGGTGGTGGACGTCCTTCTTCTATGCTGCCATTTTTCCCCCGTGGTGCCCGTGTACACTTTGCTGATTCTTATCTCCCTCCCTTTTTGCCCTCTGTAGGCCCCGTTGCTGGCGGTTTTCTTGCCGAGACCCAGGGCTGGCGCTGGACTCTCGGGTTGAGCGCCATACTGGGCGGTCTGATCTGGATTGCCACGTCACTGACCACCCACGAAACATACGCGCCGTTCATTCTGCGTCGTCGAGCCAAGGCCCTCTCCCGGATGACGAGAAGTTTATATGTGTCCCGGATCGATGCGGGAAAGCCGCCCAAGACACTCTCGCAGGAGCTCTCGGTCTCTTTCACGCGTCCCTGGGTCCTTCTGTTCCGCGAACCCATTGTCTTACTGGCGTCGCTGTACATCTCAATCGTCTACGGCACGCTGTACATGTTCTTTGCCGGGTTTCCCATCGTCTTCCAAGCCGCTCGAGGCTGGAGCCAGGGTATCGCCGGACTTCCGTTTGTCGGTGTCGCCATTGGCGTCTGTCTTGCCACCCTAGCGGCCGGTGTGGACAACAAGCGCTTCGTGCGCCAGTGCGAGGCAGCCGAAGCAGAGGGACGCGCGGTCGAGCCAGAAGCCAGACTGCGCACGGCTATGGCAGGTTCGATTGTCCTTCCGATTGGTCTGTTCCTCTTTGCATGGACGACGTATCCATCGGTGCACTGGATCGCACCCATTATCGGCGGCATGTTTTTCGCGGCGGGACTGGTCATGGTCTTCATCTCGCTAATGAGCTATCTGGTCGACTCTTGTGCGTTTTGACCTCCTTTGCTTTGTGATGCTCTGCAAACAAATGCACATGCTGACCCTGTGTCCAGATGTCGTCTATGCTGCCTCTGTGCTGGCAGCCAACTCGGTGCTTCGGTCCCTGTTCGGCACCGCCTTCCCCTTGTTTACCACCCGCATGTACCGAAATCTCGGAAATCAATGGGCGAGCTCCATTCCTGCGTTCCTGGTGATTGGCTGCCTGCCTTTCCCGTTTCTGTTCTACAAGTACGGTCCGCAGATCCGCTCCAGGTGCAAGTATGCTGCCGAAGCAGCAAAGGTGCTGGAGATGATGCATCGTCGGCACATCGCCGTGGTTAGGAGCGAACAAAACGCGCCGGAAACGAAGGCTGAATAGAAGAACCAAAGGACACTTAAAGGACGGTAAGCCTCGACGACATATATCTGGTGATGATTTCGGCCGAGAAGCCGTATCTAAATCGAGAGTGTTAGTGACCTTGGAACAACACAATTTGGCGGTTCTCCTCTATCCAATCTTCTGGACGGGAGGAGGGTGACCTTGAGACTTACCCTGGCGTGATGACTGAGTTTCCAAATTGTACTCCAATCCAGGGCTGTTTGTACTGTACACATAGACTCATAGATTAACAGTCAGCCGGGAAGGAGTATAAATGCTGGTGCCACCGCCTAGAGCCGGAACTCCAACTCTTGTGAGTCTGCCTGGACAATCCAGCTGTCTCCTGCACATCGTGTCAGTCCCGCACATTTAGGATGGCCCCAAAAGTAATCGTACCGACACGAGAGAATGCATGCGCCCTCAATGCCTCCCGTTCTTGTGAGACCGACGTCAATATCGACTCGTAAAATCCGATTGCCCAATCTGCCACTCATCCAGGAAATCAAACTCCAAGAAATCCGGAACGAACGACGGACCATCCTCACCCTGCTCCAGCTGAGACGAAGCTACACTGACCTGTGCATGCGGGCAAGTGGACGCATTCGGCATGCTGTTGTCTTGGGACTGCGACTGCACAGGGACTTGGTCGAGCATTTTGAGCGGAACCAAGTACAGATTTTTCTTGGCCAGAATCTCCTCGAACACCGGCAGCGCTCTTCTGAGGGCGGGTATTTCTTTTCCCTGTACCAGGATGAGCATGGTCTGGTTGATGGAGATCCGAGCCATGGAACGGACGAGCTCTGTCTCGGCTGGGTCGAGGGCCGATTCGATGTGAAGAGCGAGCAGCGCAGTTATTGTGGTTACGCTGACACGGCCATTGTTAGTTGTATTACTGCGTTCTCTTTTTCCAGACATGGCAGAATAGCGAGGAATGGATGGCACCTACAAAGACATGGGAAACTCGTGAAGCGTACCACTAGCCAACACCCTCATGGCAATTGTGTCCAACTCCAGAATAGCGGACCGAAGCCGCTGTTTGGCCCACTCGCTCCAGTCCGCGTGTTGGGACTGCTGCCAACAGCGACGTATCAGACGACACAAGATGCACTCAAACCTGTAGCTCATGGCTTGTATATTCAGATAGTAGACGTCAGTTCCAGTATTCCCACCTATGTGCATCTTGGCAGCGAGAGACTTGCGCCATACATCGAGTGGGTGCATCATTTGGCGTGGGTCCTGCTCTGGCTTGTTTGTCACAAGGGACAAACACTGTCCGACTAAATAGAGTTAGTTATGCTTGTGGTATCAGTTACAGATTGAAAATCAAGAGAAAAAGGGAATAGAACCAAAACACACATATTCGAGACAACTCGCAGTGGACAATAGGGGAGGCCTTTTGCTGGGGCGTCACCGCCGGGAGCAAGCCGGATGATACTGCTGGGATATCCTCCGCTTCCCAGTCATCCTCCGTCCGAGGCTTGATCGCCGAGGTGTTTTCGAGTAGTCGGGAGCGTCTGGTATTGATAAAGACGTGGAAAATGTCCAAAAACTACACAGCTATAGTAAGCGTAAAGTAAGAAGAACAGAGGACGATGAGGGGAGGACGACGTACATAGAGACCCCACCAGATCCTTCTATACAACTTCAAGATTTTGCGGGGTTTATCTTCTCGAACACATCTGTCGGAGAGTCGGTAGGCCGTTAGTTCTCGCAATACATGTCACGGGTGTCACAGCCCAGGAGTAGGAAACGCACGTGTTGCGTAGGTCAAGCTTGGTGGCAAGGCGGATCGCGTTATGGAACCAGAAGCCGAAGTCCCAATTGGTGGGGTGGTCGAGAATCACCGTGCACAAGATGATGGATCCCTGCAGCAACAACAAGGAGTCGTCTTCGGCGCCAAAGTCGTAGAGTAGCTTGGCCTTGGAGAAGAATGACTCTTGCGCGACCGAGCGGCTGGCAAAGCCACACGCGGACAAGACATCTGCTGGAGCATAGAGACTGGCTGGTGTCAATATGACGCGGAGCAGGAACAACGAGCAGTCGCCGGATTGATAACGGCGAATGAATTCAGCTCTGTTGATCACAGGAGCAAAGGGGTAGACATGGTCAAAGTATGTCTTGACAAGGGCATCTCTGTTGTTTTTGTTTGTGAGTAGAGTGGAGACGGAGATCCAAAGAAGACAGAGCGATAGAGGATTCTTACAAGTAGCGCGGAAGAGGTAGATCAAAGACACCCTTCTTGACAAGATAGTCAATGTCAACGTCGTCTAATTGGGGTAGCTTAGTCCATAGACAGTTCCGAGTAGTAAAACTATCTTCCGGGCCTGGGCGGTAGGGGGTACTAGAAGCGCTGGGGAGTCGGCTGGATTCTGTCGGTTCTTTCACGGCGTCATTTAGGATATTGAGGTAGAGCAGATCTGGCTCCGTCTGACGTGGGTTTTGGCAATCCAGGGGATCGGAAGTGGAAGGTTGCTCTGAATGATCAGATTGATCAGATTGGTTGAGACTATCCAACTGGCGACTGTCGGATGTAGCGGGGATGCCTGTAGTCTGGCCATGGTCAGTGGGACTTCTGAAGGATCGCCAGAGGAGCAGAAGAAAGGAGGGTGAAGAGAAGGAGCTGGAATAGTGCCAATCCTCTCAAGCATATTCGTACCTGGCTAGGAATCGTGGAAACATGTACTACCTTCCTTCAAGCCCCTTCTATGTTAGCACGCACCTAATGAACCATGAACCATAACCCATCCCACCAGCAATCAACTCACCTGGTCCGACTCTTCCGGGCTGGCAGTACACAGTCCTTGGCACACTGCCTACTGGTACAGCTGCTGCAGGGAAGGCCGATCACGGCAGCATTGCACTTGACCTTGCGAAGACGGCAGGGTACACACGCCTTGTTGGATTTGAGGGCGCGTGTTCCGCTTTCTCCAGCCCTCTGTGGCCCAGCAGCCGAAGTATTCATCGAAGGGGGGAAAGGGTCGTTTGCTGTAGCCTGCAATGGTGCCGGAAAATTAGGGCACTAAACGAGAGTGTTTCCTTCTTATGTTTTGAGGAACTCGGGGTTTTGACCTGAGGCCAGCTCGGAAGTATTGTATATTGCCGAGTCTTGGTCCACCAAGGCTGTAAAGGCCGAAAAGGTGTTTGACACCGTCCCTCGGTAAGGATGGCTCACCCGAACCGCCCCAAAATTCTCCTGGCCAGGGCCCTCCAGGCGATGCCAGCTATGATCATATCGCGGAACCAAGGTCAGGTAGAGCCAAAGTGTTATCAGGCCTGAGACGTAGACTCGGGCGACTGCTTTTGAAAGTCCGGCGTTTTTCACAAGGGGACACACGTGACACCCCGGCGTCTGACAAGCCAGACTTCAACGGCCAATCATCGCTAGACTGTTTAGGTCCTCTTGGCGGTAAAAGGCAGCATAATCTTGATCTGTGGGGAAATGCAGAACGCCAGCCTCGTACCAAAGTACAGTACCTGACTCAAAACTTGTTCTTCATCACCTGTTTGGCCTCGCTGATCCCTCCCTTTCTCTTCAGCAGGGTGTCCTGCACACTTTTCTCCACTACTACCGTCTTCTTTTGCGGCTTTAAGGTGCCGCCAGCCTACCTTCACCATGTCGCGGCGCGACTTTCTCAACCAACAAGCCCCCGAAAATTACGTTGCCGGTCTCGGTCGAGGCGCAACCGGCTTCACCACTCGATCCGACTTGGGCCCTGCTCGAGATGGACCCAGCGCCGAACAGATCCAAGAGGCTCTTGCGCGACGAGCACAGCAACTCGGTGCAGCTCCCCCCACGGCGTACGGCGCCAGCACCAAGAAACCGGAGCAAGAAGAGGAGGATGACGACCGGTTTCAGGACCCGGATAACGAGACAGGCCTGTTTGCCTCTGGCACTTTCACACAAGACGACGACGAGGCAGATAGAATCTATCAGGATGTGGATGAGCGCATGGGCAAGCGTCGGAAAAGACTAAGGTTAGTACCACCCTTCCCAATTGCCCCTCCCTTCGCAAAGACACGTGGTTTATCTTTTCCACATGGGAATGAACAGATTACCGACATGATTCCTTCGCCGTCCTCTAGGGAAGAACGAGAACGAGAAGAGCTCGAGGAGTACAACCGCAAGAACCCAAAAATCTCGGATCAGTTTGCTGATCTGAAGCGCGGCCTCGTCACATTAACCGACGACGACTGGGCAAACATTCCAGATCCCGGTGACCTAACAGGCAAGAATCGACGAGCGAGACAGAACCGACATCAGCGCTCCTATGTTGTACCTGACAGCGTCCTTGCGAGGGCGAGGGATGCTGCCGAGTTTTCAACCAGCGTGCAAGATGATACCGCAGACGGCGCTGTCACTACTGTGGACCACAAGGATGGAACCATGACAAACTTTGCCGATATTGGTGCTGCAAGAGACAGGGTGCTACAAACTAGGCTAGACAGGGCGGCAAAGGCGGACGCCGGTACAGGCACAGCGACGACGATTGATCCGAAAGGATATCTCACCAGTCTTGAGACGTCAGAGTTCGATCCCTCCAAGGTACAGCTCGGCGAGATTCAGCGGGTACGGACTTTGCTCGACTCCGTGATTAAGACCAACCCCAAACACGCACCAGCTTGGATTGCCGCTGCGCGCTTGGAAGAATACGCTGGTAAGATTGTCGCAGCGAGGAAAAGGATGGCCCAGGGTTGTGAGATGTGTCCAAAGAGTGAGGATGCCTGGTTGGAAAATATCCGGCTCAACGAAGGACAGAACGCCAAGATCATTGCTGCCAACGCCATCAAGAACAACGAACGATCCACCAGATTGTGGATTGAGGCCATGAGACTGGAGACAGACCCTCGAGCAAAGAAACGAGTCCTCCGGCAAGCGATCGACCATATTCCGCAATCAGTAGCGATCTGGAAGGAAGCAGTGAATCTGGAGGAGGATCCGGAAGACGCGAGACTCTTGCTGGCAAAGGCTACTGAGATTATTCCGCTGTCCGTTGAGCTCTGGCTTGCTTTGGCTCGTCTGGAGACGCCTGAGAATGCTCAGGCTGTCCTCAACAAGGCTCGAAAGGCTGTACCCACCAGCCACGA
This sequence comes from Fonsecaea pedrosoi CBS 271.37, assembly GCF_000835455.1. Classification (NCBI taxonomy): domain Eukaryota; kingdom Fungi; phylum Ascomycota; class Eurotiomycetes; order Chaetothyriales; family Herpotrichiellaceae; genus Fonsecaea; species Fonsecaea pedrosoi. The sequence goes on along the minus strand of NW_013550606.1, from coordinate 122,726 downwards.
GATCTGGATTGCTGCGGCCAGGTTACAAGAACAAATGGGCAACGCCAATAAAGTCAATATCATGAATCGTGCCGTGAAAGCATTGGTGAAGGAGGGAGCCATGCTCAAGCGCGAAGAATGGATCACGGAGGCTGAGAAATGCGAGGAGGAGGGTGCTGTCTTGACGTGTGGCGCCATCATTCGGGAGACTCTCGGCTGGACTCTCGACGAGGATGATGACCGAAAAGAGATCTTCAAGGATGACGCCAAGGCAAGCATTGGACGGGAGAAGTTCGAGACCGCTCGAGCTATCTATGCCTACGCCTTACGAGTCTTCCCCACCAGCAAATCACTGTGGATGGCCGCAGCTGATCTCGAGAGGAACCATGGTACCAAAGACGCCCTGTGGCAAGTTTTGGAAAAGGCCGTCGAGGCTTGTCCTCAATCAGAAGAATTATGGCTCCAGCTGGCAAGGGAGAAATGGCATGCCGGAGAAGTTGACGATGCCCGACGAGTGCTCGGTAAAGCATTCAATCAAAACCCCAATAACGAGGAGATCTGGCTGGCAGCGGTCAGGTTGGAGGCCGATGCCGGGCAGGTCAGTCAAGCACGAGAACTTCTTGCGACGGCGAGACAAGAGGCACCAACTGAGCGAGTATGGTATAAGAGCGCGGCATACGAAAGGCAGTTGGGCAACACCGATGTCGCCCTCGACTTGGTTCTTCAAGGTCTCACGTCGAGAGTGATCGATAAGAAAGAGACACGCTTTCCACGAAGTGCGAAGCTGTGGATGATGAAGGGACAAATCTACGAGGATAAGGGCATGGTACCTCAGGCGCGAGAAGCGTATGCCCAGGGCACCAGAGCGTGCCCCAAGTCTGTGCCATTGTGGCTTCTGGCGGCGAGACTCGAACAAAAGGAAGGCATCATCATCAAAGCGCGCTCCGTGCTTGACCGTGCACGCCTCCAGAACCCGAAAAATGCCGAGCTATGGGCCGAGAGTGTCAGAGTCGAGCTACATGCCAACCCCCCGAATGTCCAGCAGGCCAAAATCCTTATGTCCAAAGGGTTGCAAGAGTGTCCTAAGTCAGGGCTTCTGTGGTCTGAGAACATCTGGAAATTACAACCGCGTACGCAGCGTAAACCTCTGAGTCTGGAAGCCATCAAGGCTGTGGATAACGATCCTGTGTTGTTTGTGACGGTGGCGCGGATATTCTGGAGCGAGCGGAGACTGGACAAAGCGATGAATTGGTTTGAGAAGGCGCTTGTGGTGGATCCTGACCTGGGAGATAGCTGGGCCTGGTACCTCAAGTTCCTGATGCAGCACGGAACCGAGGAGAAACGGGAAGATGTCATTGCAAAATGCATCGCGAATGAACCGAAGCACGGCGAGGTGTGGCAGAGAGTGAGGAAAGATCCCAGGAAGGCGTCCCTGACTACGAAGGAGGTGTTGATGGAGGTGATGAAACAGTTGGAGGCGAAGGAAGTCATCAGCTGAGCGCGCTGATAGCTCTCAAATTCAGTATACACATTGTCTCTACTGGCGATGGGCGGCTATGGTCTCTCTGGCGCTTTTCGCGAGGCTGTCGAAATCTCGAGTCGGTGGCGGCAAATATACACAGTCACGTGCGAGGCTCGATGATGATGTCACCAACATTGGAGATTGGCTGACTTTCTCCCACCGTTTCCCCCATACTCTGTATTGTGTCCTATCTGCTATATCTCTATTTCTCAATGATGATTGCGGATGGCAGAGTCATGGTGTCATTGAGTTACACGACATTTTTTCCGCATTCAATTCCTCCTGAATCCCATCCTTAACCCTTAGGGATTTGTATAGCATGTCATCATTCTGACGCGAGCCTCCCAATTGTCATTGTCTTTGCAGACCATTCAAACTGGTGACGTTGTTGGCCGCGCCCGGGTTCATCCTCGGGTCTCCAATCCGCTGCAATAAATGTACCCATCGCATCAAGAAAACAAGTGGACAAAATGATTGTGTGCGCCTGAAACTTTCCAAGCCGGAATAATCATCTACTTGGTCTGTCCCATCATTCGTTTCTCTTAGATATAGACCTCGGCTCTCTATTCCTACATTCTTCTTCATCCTCATGAGTCCTAGGTCACTGCTTCGTCTCGGATTCCATTCGATTTCTCAACGACAGGTCACATCTAGCAGCCTTCTCTCGCGGCGTGCCGCATCTTCGTTTATCCCTGCTTGCTGTCTTCAAAGACCACGTACTCTACCTGCGCCTTCGAAGAGTTCGGACGCCCATCATTTATTGTCAGGTTATATCCACAGTACCCCTAAGCAATCTAGACGCTCATTCACGACCAGCAAAATGGGTAAAGAGCAGGACAGCGTACCATCTAAGAGGGACAATGAATCCCCAGAAGCCCATCAATACCAAGCTGGTTCCACCACAGACCGCCCGGAGGATGAGTGGAAACACCGCGAGCCATACCGTCTCCACAGCAAAGACGAGGACTTCCCAGTCAAATGGGAGGGTCAGTGCCATTGTGGCAAAGTCACGTATCAGTTGAGTCGAGACAAGCCGTTGGCGGCCAAGTATTGTCATTGCACGACGTGTCAGAGATTACATGGAGTAAGTTACGCCTGTCTAACCCGGTCACACTGCTGCTGGTGTGCTTTTATGATTTGAGGATACTCTCTGATGGTTCATTTATTTTCAAGGCACCCTTTCAATGGGCTGCCATCTTTCACAAGTCGGATATCAACTTCACAAATGGCCACCACGACCTCGGCTGGTATGACCCAACTGCAAAATCCACCACGCATCACCTTCCTTGTAAGGTCTCTTGTGCCTATTGCCGTGCTCCTATAATGGACGAAGGGCGAAACATGATTCTCTTATTTCCCCCACTTATCAAGGACATCAACACCCCGGCTGGCCGAGAGGCTTTCAGACCAACCTGCCACATGTTCTACCCGCAGCGAGTGGCCAGCTTCAAGGGCGATGGAATTGTGAAGTGGAAGGGACTGGACAACACGAGTGATCTGCTGGATGATGACGAGCATGTTCTGGTGAAATGGGAGGAAAACATGGACGACAAAAAGATGGAGCAGAAAAAGAGGGAGTTCCTGGAGTTTACGCAGCGTGAGGAGGTTAAGAGAGTGAAAAAGTCAGATGGGTAAGGCTGAGGAGAGCGGAGAGCAGGGGCTTGAGCACCTCTGCGACTTAGGAAGTCAAACACGCAAAAAATGTCGATACCGATGTAGAAACAAACTGCGTGACATGTGAAGCAACTCGTGTCAATGGCGTGTCGATGTGTGAACTCGGGATGTGTTGCGTGACAGACCAATGTCATGCCAAGACTTATTCTTCTTTATCGTACTAACCTAGTCCAATTAGAGCTAGACTGGCTTGGCCGGATTATAAACCCCGTGCATCCCACTCGAGCCTCGATCGCCTCGAATTTTCCCGTTTCCCGAAAACCCCACGTTACACTAACCACAGCCTTGGGATTCATTCTCTCCTCAGACGCCTTCGTTCAGCCGAGACGAGTCGAGCGCGCAACCAGACCGTATCGTCTGAGCCAGTAGAGCTTCAGCGCTCCCCGTATCGGCATCGCCATGGGCAGAACATCACCGCAGGGATTGACGGCCCAAGACTTCCATCACCAGCCCTATGTCAATCCTATCGACGTCTTCCCGCCCAAGTCACGCCTCGCACATCGGGCGCAGAACTACAGATCACCGATAAGGGGCCAGGTCCCAGCGAGGAGCCCGTCACGGTTTTCCGCAGAACCTCATAAATTTACTTGTTGCGGCGAGGACGACGAGTCTTCCTTCCAGCCGTCCAACGCCCTTAACTGCTGTGTCGACTACGAACACGACAGCGCCGGCATTGTCGATTTTGACCAGGTTGCCAATGACCTTGCACCCTGCTGTGATGAACCTCATCATACCTCCCCCAGTCCAATGGACTGTGAGGATTGTGTTGACGACTGCGAGGACTGTGTCGAGGAGCATCTGAAAGCAAACCAACATGTCGGCGACTATGTCGACGATTGCGAGGAATGTAAAGAGGAAAATGGTGTCAAGTGCTCCGAAGGCGCTTTGTGTCAAGGCACCTGCGACGAGTGTGATTTCTCTTGCTTTGACTGCATTGACTGGAGTCAGTTTGAACGGGATAAAACTCTGGGCCTATCATTCTCGGTCCCACTACTGGATGAGAATGCCTTGATGGCCCCGGACCTACAATTTGACGAGACAGATGCTCCCACTTTCCGAGCTCTCGAACTCCCTAACGGCCAGCCCGATATTGTCGCACATCCACTGGACGTCCCTATGCACCACCAGTGCTTCGATAACACTATCCCCTTCTGGACCAACATAGCTCAGGAGCAGATTTGCACGGGCAACCCCGGACTAAACCAACAGCTCCCGTTACCACCATTTAGACCGAACTTTGGATGTCATCCAGCCGCCGCTCATCAGCGCACATCTCTTCCCGAGTTCGCGGTATCTGAACCGATGAATATTAGCGCAACTTCCAGCCTACAACCCAAAGCACTCCTTCCTGCTGCTCCTGCCAAGGATCCATTGAACAACACACAAGATCTTTTAAGGGCCGTTACTTCCCCCGAGACCTCTCGAGCCTGCCAATGGCTCATGCCTTGCGGCACTGTTTGTGGCGCCTCCTTCGCCACTGGCACCGACCTCAAGAAGCATTTGAAGTCTGTTCATTTGGTCAAAGGCGTGACGAAATGCCAGTGGCAGAACTGTGACTCTCCAAACTTTGCTTCCGAAGCTGCGCTGACGGGCCATATCTCGAAGAAACATCTCGCCTCGTTTCTTACCACGTTTTCTTCAACATCTTCGTCTTCCGCCTCCGCGGCAGGTCATCGACACCAGCACCTTCACAAATCAGAAGGGCCGTTCAAGTGCACATTCCCTTCGTGCCCGAAATCGTTCATGTACAAGCAAGTCCGCGACGAGCACGTTGCGACCCACCACAACGGCAATAAGATGTACTGCCATATCTGCCACACGTTCCTGAACGGCGAAGGCTCGAATTTCAAGAGGCACATGGCCACGCACAGGCCCAAGCATCAACACACGCTGTGCAAGTACCACGGGCTGGGCTGTAAGAGGCGATTTCCCAGACTGGACAACCTGAGGAGACACGAGGCGTGCTGCAAGTTTGGAAAGGGACTGAAAGCCAAAAGCGTGGACAGTGCCGACAACCAACACCACCACCACAACCACCATCATCACCCTCACGCTTGAGAGGGAATGCGGTGGTTCCAGTTGGTGAGGCAAATGGAGAGCCGTCTGGGTTGGAAGGAAGCAAATTGTTATCGTTTTTCATTGGAGGTGCATAACATAAACCCAATTCCTCCTACAAAGGGTCATACTGTCACGATTGCCAGTACCATGTTTTACGGAAGAAGGATCGCGAGCCGAGAGCTGACAACCGTCTCTAGCCCCAAAGCTCGACAGATTTTTACAATATGTGTGTGTGTGTGGCAAAGACTACCCAGGACTCTGCACACCTTTCGCAGAGTTGAAGTTGGACAATCCTGAAAGAGAGCTGGACCGATGCCTACGGAGCTACATATCTAGCTATCATATATAGGCTTACAATGCGACTGTCGACGCATGCTTGGCTAGAAAATATACCATATACCATTGAATTCATACCATGCATCGGGGTACGACATATACATTTCATATCTCGTATCACATATCACATACCACACACCAAGCACCACATATCACATTTTTTATGTATATCACATCACATCGCTTCGTATCTAGTCAGGAGGCGGCCTCCCTATCCACCACGACTCACGAGGCCACACGACAGTCTAGTCTCTGTGTAGACAGATAGACAAATAATGTAATACATTGTATAGAGACATATGGGTGACTTAGTAGACGCCTAGCGAGCGAGGTAGGTAGGGGGGTGATTAATCAATTGATTAAGTAGTTGTCGAGTGGATCGGCTATACTATACTATTACTAGATATCCCAAGAGATGTGTCTCAAGCCATCTCATCCTGTCGGGTTCTTGATGATCATCATCATCTGCCCCATCGTCGCCATTATGCATTGAGACGTCCGTCCTCCCCGAGGTATCCTCTGCAACGGATCTCCAGCTTCGCTTCCTGCATTACAAAACAAAGAGCAAAACAGAAACTCGCCACCGGTGCTCGTGATTAACGAGCTGTAACTTGGCCAAATGCTGTTTCATCCCTCCGAAACGCCCTGGTATAAACTGACCTTCTGTGGTGGGTATCATGAATGTGTTGAAATCAAACAGGGCATTATTGCGATGAGGGGGTATTCTGGTACTTGAAATAAAAGAGTCACAAATGCCAGCCCGAGAAAGCGGTAGCAAAGGTCTTTGCGGCATCCTAAGGGGCTTTGGACAGGCGGTCTGCGTAAATGGCATGCACAGGCTGTGAGTGCTAGATAGTAGGAATCCAGACTATGCCAGAAGTTGGCGGCTGATGATCGTTCCGGATCGGCCTCAGGCACATTGTGCCGTTTCCGTATAAGCGACTACACCGTCTCGAGCAGGGTCGGCCTTTGTGTAAGCATTGGAAGTCGTGCTCGAACTTGGGGTAGGCATAGTATGCGTAATGTCGTAGGGGTCATGAAAGAGTATCGGTGCTGCTCGCAGTTCCAAAGGCGATCAAGCCGCCAACGGGACGCCTGCCAAACCGCTCCCGTTTCCTCTGCCGCCTTTTAGCAGCAAGTTGCGGGCTCCATACTCCAGCAAAGAGGTCCTCGCATTCATCCTCGTCTTGCGAGTCAAATTCGAGCTCATCGCTCGGATCGCCAGCTCCATCGACTATCTTTCTCAGGTCTCTTGGAGGCAGGGGTAGGACTTCATCGTATGTGTAGGGACTGGTGTCATCTTCCTCATTCTCCCACGAAACGTTGATGCGAATGCGTTTGGTCTCGAGGATAAACTTGCCAACCTTGTACTTTTGGCTCTCTTCACTGGCTTCAACGTATTTCCATCCGAGTATGCTGTCGCAGATTGCGCAGCTAATATCGCTGACAATATGCTGCCCCGTCACGAGGTTTCGCGAGATGTTCTTGTTCTGAAACGTATTAGGCAAGGAAGGGGCTGTGGTGTGGATGTGGCTAGTTGTCCCTTGAACCAGATACGCTCGACCATGTCTGCCCATAAAGCCCTTGCTGATGATCTGCGAAGTCAGGCACAGATCAGTGGAGCATTTTGCGCATTGAATGTGGGAGCTGTGGCCATTGAGGAACTTGTCCTCCGGCGGAGCTATAGTAGATGAAGTGGATGAGACGGGAATGGGGGTCGGGGTAGGGCTTCTAGTGAAGGGGTTCGAAGCGGTTGAGGCGGCGGACGCAGCTGTGTCCGTGGAACTGCTGCTGTCGGTGCTCGACTGACGCGACTTGCGGCGAAACGGGATCGAGGGGAGAAGATATGTAGGGAAGATGGGAAAGAATGCTGGAGGATCGGAGGTCTTGCGGAGGAAGGACATCGTTGCTTGGACTGGAGCAGGACGTAGACAGCTTGGGCAGATTATTAGGAGTCCGGAGGGAAGGCACAACAGTCAGCAGATCGAGCAGGTGTAGTCGTTCATAACTCCTCTTGGTCACACGCAGGGACGGGTTCGCGGATGTGGATCAGTAATGGAATTGGCCTGAACCGGAGGGTTATGACATCGGATTGCCTGGCGCCAGTTGGGAGAGGCAGTGTCGAGTGTTGAAGCAAACAACACCGTCCAGTCAGTGTCCGGTTGAATGACAAGATCTTGTGGACCAGCCACCACGATGAGAGGAGAGAGAGGGAGTGAGGGTGGAAGTTGAAATTGAAGGCGGGAGTCGAGGAACATGCGGTAAAGTCGATCATCCATCAGCCTTCTCCTTCGTGTATCCGCGTTCTCGCCCACGGTTTGTTACTGGTACCCCGTACCCATTGTCACCTGAACTTGTTCCGATCAGGTCCGCGTGATCATTCGGATGTCGAACGAGGGGGAGGCGAGACATGTCTGACAGGAACCATTGAGCATGAAACTGGCTGTGACAATGAGAGGTCAAGATGTCAGACAATTGGATAATTTTCGGGCGGTGACAAACCTCGGAGGTGGGATGTCACCAGGTGGTGGTGGTGGTGTCAATGTAAGAAGCTTACCAGGGCGCAGGTGGGGTAGTGAAGGTGGACGAAGCGGATGCAGTGGGCAAAGGCTGGTGGCTCCATCGGGCCCCATTAGGCTCCATTTGGGCTTATCGATTAACAGTCTGGGCCTGACAGGCGCTGCAACCCCTCTATTGAGCAATGAGCCAGCACTCGCCAAACACCAAGATGACCACCTAGGCAACTTTTGCCGGTGTCCCTCGCCTGAAACTCCGAAACTCCCGTATATCCTACATACATTCCTTCCACCGGGATCGGCGCCCCCTTTATACCTCGCCGACAAAACGACTGGGATTCGGCATGATAAATTGATTGGCCAATTTGGGCAGAGACGAACCGTTAAGATGTAACGGGGCGTTGAGGAGGAATGCCGAGTTGGTATCAATAAAAACCAGGAGCCGAGACAGGAACCCTTCCAGGCCTAGAGCGGCCAGTCCGCCTCTTTCTTCCAACATGCGTTTCACGGCGTCCATGTGACAGTGATATGCGCCCTCGTCCCCGAATATGGCTTCGTAGCTGGCCATCTTGGCGACAGCGGCGATGATCTCGTCCCGATAGACCATGCCCTTCTTCGAGGCCGGTGATAGGGCCTGCGCGATGCCCGAAATGGCGCATTGTTTAAGGAACAGGATCGTCTCGGCCAGAGTCATGTCATTCTGCCTCGCCGCATAATGAGACGCCGAGAACAAGACGATGACTTGGAATATGATCGGCGAGCTGAGAACCATGGGGAACCACGAGGTCTGCAGGAGAACAGACCGACTGTCTCCATCTAGCTCGGGCACGGCCACGGCCAGATGCTTCAGGTCTAAGGGGGGGATCTAATCAGCACACACAGATCATGGCAGAAAGCAAAAGCCGTGAATGCAGCAGGAAGGACAGGTGATCAGCTGCAACCTACAATTTTCCAGCACTACGGAAACAAGAGGATGATGGTAGATTGGACTCTTTGAAGCCGGAATCATGCTCGCTGCAGATGGTCCAGCCAGGAGGAGTCGGTCATTGCTCGCTGTCGCGGGGACAGGCGGAGGAGACGGCACCCTGTCTTCTGATTGTTCCTCGCTTTCTTCTTTCTGGCTGGCTGAGGGGTCGACGAGCGAGTCGAGACAAAGATCCCATGTAGGATTCAGCTCGCCGCGGCGCTTTTTGTGCGGTGGCCGTTGAGTTGAGCGACAAGACTGATGGCGGGACACAACAACTCGGGCGACGTGCGACCTGATCTCCCGGCGCATTCGCTGCGCTTGGGCCTCTTCAAGGGGCCCAGCATCGATAAATGTGAGCAGGGGTCGCACCATGTTTTCCTTTGCCGGATTAGGAGAAACAGGCGAGACGCAGAAGACATGGTCCCAAAAGTACCTAGGTATTATCCGGTGAGATGAGAAGAAGGAGAAGAAAGTGACAGGCCACACTGATCTAGCTTCTTACTGCTTTGGGCCTCGTACGTACGAATATGGCTTAGCGCTCCCAAACGGCAACCTCCGCCAACTCTATCAACGAAGCATTTCAAGCATATCCCCTCCTTGTTCTTTATCGCCTTTTCCCTGCTTTTTTTTTGGTCCCTCATTCAACTCAGACTACCTCGTACTCCGATGTGCTCCAACCAGGACTGTCCAGCCCGTCACCTTCAAGGGAGCAAGGAAGACCACTTAGCGGGATCTTCCCTCCGCCAGAGAATTTTTGACCCGTACCGCACACTTGTTCGCAGCCCGCGCTCTGCTGTTTTAACGACTCGTGTATCCTCCATTGGCAAAGATTGTCTGGCCTGTTTGGATTGACACCATATCAGCATCTGCCATCACGTCATACAAGCTTCAAGTGGACATATGTGCTTCCGTCCACAGATCCGATCACTTCTTGCTGTCCATCTTCAAAGCCCGGGGATGGAGAACATGTTCCACCTACCATTGATCCAGGCCCCTTCAGTGCACAAGAACTTGTATATGGGAGCAATGTCTTTAATGTCCGTGAGCCGGCCGCCAATGGCATTTGACTTGTGAAAGGCGACTGCCTCCGGGCTCTCTTGGCCGTAGAAGAATGCTGTCCCAAAGTTAGTCGGACCTCCGCATGTACAATGAGATCATTTGAGTTCTCATGGATTTATCTCTTGGTTGATTGGGCGCGGATGAGATCTCAACCCTCCGGTAAGGCTGGGGACTGCAACTTACGCGTATCCTAATTCATTGCCTTGTTAGCCTCTATTTGGTCGGCGGGATTCGCAGCACACGATGCCCGTATACGTACCATAGGCCCCGGGGCAACAGCGTTCACACTGACCCCCCTTGGCATCAGCTCCTTGCTCAAGCCCTTGGTGAACCACTCGACTGGACTCTTGCTCCCCTGGTAGGAAGTGTAAGACGGAGCGTACGCCGCGAGGAGGCTCGTCACGGTATTGATGATCTTGCCGCCGTCGCTGACCCGTTTGGCCGCTTCCTGGGTGATGAAAAAGGCCGCTTTGGAATTGATGGCGAACATGGTGTCATACTCCTTTTCGGATATCTCGACCAATGGTTTCTTGAGAACCATGCCCACTGTGTTGATCACAATGTCGAGCTGAGGGCCAAAGTCTGCCGCAACACTCTTGAATAGCTTCTCCACGCTTGTCGCAGTGGTAAGGTCCCCTTGGTAGATCTTGACCTTGATGTCTTTGTGCTTGGACGAGAGGTCAGCGGCAAGTGTTTCGGCCGCCTTTTGTGTTGAGGCGGAATTGTAGTGCAGCGCCAGATTCGATCCTTCGGCGGCGAAGAGCGTGGCAATCAATGCTCCGAGATTCTTGCCGCCTCCAGTGATGAGTGTCGTTCTGCCGGAGAGAGACATACTGGGACGTAATCGAGGTGCGACTCAAGAACTAAAACAAACACTTGAGATGGTGAAGAAGGTGAAGAACCACGGTCCTCGTAAGGTTGCCGTGTGAGCATATGGCACCATTCTTATACCCTCGACCACGGACGTGTCTGTTCGTTTCTTCCTTCCTTTCAGAGATAGCAAAGCCTATCGATCCCAAGCCTCATGCGGAAGAAAAGGTTGCGTGGGCACAGACACTCCCAATCAGTTCAGCACCAAGCCTTGCGACGCTTCTCTCCAGATCTGCGCGACGTCAAAGCTGAGAGATCGACCTATCATCCAACCTCAGAGAGGTCAGGGTGGGGGGTGGAGAGGGCCATTAACCACAAATGGTTGCTGCATGCAGACATTGGCATGGTCCGTGCGTAATGCTTAAACCACTTGCTCCATCCACGGACACAAATGACGATCCTCTTCACGTAAAATTCTGGCCAAGGCATGCGGGGTCAGTCTGTGCAATCCCTTATTTCCGCTGCGGCCATAGAATCAGGTCGGAGCACGGCGACGCACAAGTCAAGCGTCTCTGCATCGTACAAGCAGGTCATCACACAGAGCATATCGTCGAAGAAATAGGCAGAGAGTGAACTCATTGATGATATCCAAAGAAAATACCCCTCCGCCGTCAGAGTTGCTATTTTTGCCGACTGACCACCATACATCTTACCGTGAACGATGCCGTGGAACGTCGTAAACACAACATCCTTATAGTTGGACTCTCCAGATGGGAAAGCGATGACAAACCAAGGTACATAGCGACGAGGATGGCAAGACTCGGTCGGATCCCAGCCATGAGCGCCTCTTGACAGCGTACTGATCCGTGCAAGAAGAAATGCACATGGAAACCGCCTCAATAAATGGCATCCACAGCAGAATACTCTCTGGCCTCGATCAATAGCGAATACTTCATCAGTCCGGACTCGGTATTTTCCACCTGCAGCTCATATGACAATCGGCAGTAAGGCTCTCCGTCAGAACGTCGATACTTTTTCTTGAACAGTCTCCTGGCACCACGCGCAAATCCGTCTAGAGCACAAAATTGAGGGTAACTACATACAGGTATGTCAGAATATATGTACAATAAGTGACATCGGACAAAAACACTGGACTCACCACTCACTGGATGCTTTGGCGGCGTTGGCGAAGTAGACTCACAGGGCTCATTTGGAACTCTGAGTAACGATCCACGGGGACGGTGGCCTGCAAACAGTAGAACAAAGACGAGTTTTGTTTTTCCACCGCGTCGTAGGCCGTCATCCTGTTCATATAATGCTTCTTCACTTCTTCAATAATCCTTCCGTGGAGCAGCGGGAGGATTCAAAGTCGAGAGGCGTCCACAACGTACCATGTATATGAACCAATGCATGGTGTCGCAGTCTTCCCTCTAGATAGGCACATGATCAAGGTTGTGGCAGGGAGTCCTACGCGTCCTTTGGCTGAATTACCGTGATCCCAGGGTTCGAATCTCGCACCGCTTCCTTCAAACAGGGGCTTGCTCCGAATCCGCCAATGAGGAAAATCGCCTGGATGGTTCTAGTTTCCTTCTTATGGAAACTGATGCTGTGGTTGACGAAGAGGCATGTCCTCCATGGTGAGGCAAGTTATGGTCATAAAAGCCTCAAGCAGATAACTTTTCGCTGGTGAGATTTATTGACCTTTGCCATAATCGTATCCTTTCCAGCGAGCATGTCCCAGGACAGTCGTGCTCCTTTGGTCGAAGATATGAAATCTATCGCAACGGCCACCCAAGCTCAGATTGAGTCCTCGACACATCCTAGCTATGACCACGCAGGTAGCAGAGCTAATGCTCCTGGATTAAGCCAGTCAAGTGGGATTTCGGATAAACGAACAGAATTTCGTCAACGGGTAGGGGTAAAAGGTGAAACTGGTGCGAGTCCTCTCATGCTGTCCTTCACCTTACAAAGGCCTTGCAACAAAGACGCAGACGTGAACAAACGACTTCTGCAATCATCGCTCAAGCAGCGACTCAAGCTGAACCGGAAGAATGCTGACAATTCGTCGGGTTCGTAAGGCGACTTACACCGACCAATTCCTCTTCCAAAACCGTCTCGAGAAAGCATACAGGGATCAAACCCGTTTCTATTACATCGCCATGTGCGCCTCGCACGGTATGCTCTGGCCTCAAATCGGTATCGGCGCAACAGTCACCGCGCTCGGGACGACAAGTAGGTCTGGCTCTTTGTTCAAAGTGCCGATTCGTTCTTGGCTGCGTATTCGTTCTCTATTGTGCCACCAGGAAAAACTGATAAACGATTTGACAAGATTCAAACGCGGCAGGAATCGCTCTAACCGTCTTGGGAGCCATCAACACCGTCATTGCAGGCTTTTGACCTTTCTCAAGAGCAGAAAGCAACCGAACAGGGCATTACAGTTTAGGAATGGCCTGCGAGGAGTATACGAGGATCTGTGGCAGGTTGACGCGGAGATGTTGAGTGGTAAGGGAGACATGGACTTGGATCAAAGGGTGGACGACTTGTGGAAAAAGCACAAGGTCACGGCCGAGACGGAGGTGAGTTGGCTTCTCGTGTTCTTACTCACTCACTCATCCACTTTCCTTTGTCGTTAAGTAATTTTTTTTCAGGAGACCTGACCAGACCGACTTTTGTTTACTCCTATGCAAACTACCTGGATCTATGGGTCAGTGTAGACAAATTGATCAAGCCCACAGACGCGGACAAGAATCCGAGCACGCAGTTGAAAGATGTCTCGCCGGCAGCGATCAGTGAGCAGAAGCCTTCGAGCGAAGAATCGTTGCTCAAGACAAGGCCATGATCATGGGGACCGCCTTCAAGAGAGATGCTTCGTTTGCGTTGTCAAGACACACTTGAATTGACGGATACCGTGGTGACGATTCTGGGTTGGCAGGGCTCGAAGAACGCCTCGCCAGAAACATTGGTGTTGGCAATGGAGTATTTGGTGACAGATTAGACAGACCAGATCAAGAAAGCGCGTCACAAACAAATCTCCTGTTCAAGCCAATACTCCATTGACCGCCTCAAGTAGAAATTGGGCTATACCATCGCCGTCCAAGACAGAAATCTCCAACCCACCCATGTCAAACTCAACCCGATGGACACTGGTGGCATCTCACCTCAGGGCGTTTCCAACATCGCTTGACTCTCTTGAGCAATGACAGGATGATAGTCGCCCTTCTGGAACAGAAGTTCGTCGTCCATATCCACCGAGCGGTCAATCTTGAAGTACCTAATCTCCCACTCCTCATCTATAATGTCGCCAAAGCTCTCCAACTCGGCCCACAGTTCTGGATGCGCCTTCTTCGCCCATTTCTCCACCTCGTCCTTGCGATACTGCCAGGGTATGGCGTTGTAGAATGTGCCAATGGTGACAGCGTCAGGCAGCTCGCCTGTATCGTGCTCCATATGCTCAATCAATTCCACGACATTTTCGAACTCGGACTGTCCAGCAAGGGCACCAATGTACGCATCGTACACTTCTTTTGTGATGATGAGGTTAAAACTCTGCATCAGTGCCATAATACGTCTCGCCTCGTGACCGCCCTGTGGTATCCACCTCTCACATGCTCGCAGAGCAAGGATAAAAGAGCTCAACGTGGGTCCCTCGCGCGACTCCATGATCTTCCAGAAATGATCGATAATCGCGACAAACGGTTGTTGACACTCCGTGTATGCTGCCATAAGCCCATTGTGGATGCGCGTCGTCTGTTCGACTTCCAGGTCTAGTTTGAGCATATTGTAGACCATCTGTAGCCCGTCGATGTCCTTACACTTGGCGATCCCCTCGAAGCATTTCGCATATGCCTCGGGTGTAGGCCGAGCTTCAACATCTTCACGCTGCCGCATATGGCCGAATACGAGGCATGCTAGGTCAGGACGATTCCGATCAAAGAACGACTGCATCAGGGTGATACGGTCTCGTACCGGGGCCTCGGGGAACGCATGACGGAACAGTTCGTAGGCATTGTAGGCGCGCTGGTCCTTGACCGTCGGATCCACGATGAATTGTTGGAAGACGGCAGCTATTCTAGCCCGGTCGTCCATGGGATAGCTGTCGACGCGGTGGCGGAGTAAACCTGTTGCTTCCTCCAATTCGTCTTTTTGAAGGAAGACGTGGCACAGTCCCGCAATTGCTTCAGCCTCTAGTTCCGCTCCACTTTCAAGTAGGTGGTCAACCACCTGCATCAGATGCATGTATTCAGGATCTGCAGAGAAGGACAAGGCGGCAATGTAGTGGTTTAGAATTGGCACATCCGACCTGTCGACGGGTATATCTTCTCTGGATAGAAGCTCGTAAGCCAGGGCTGCAGCCGCACGATCTCCGCGCTTCATTTCGTAATTCAGCTGCAAAGCTCGGGTCCTGGCGTCCGGGTGTAGACCGAGAGATTCGGCCAGTTCCAGATAGCGCATCGCTGTCTCCGGGTTATTTTGCGCATATGCATACTCGATTACACGGTTCAGGCTTTTCAATGACACTGCATCGGTAACCCCTCGCTCCGATAGCTGTTGAACCATCTGGCGTATGTGGTTCACATCGGGATCATGCGAAGCGTGCCAGAGCAGCAAAGTCCCTGCTATGTCTCCTGCATCGGTCCTCTGTTGCAGCAGGTGCACTGCCTTTGCGCCCCATTCCAATTCCCCGTTCTGCATCGCACAGTCCACGACCTTGACTAATGTCGGTGTTGTTGGCAGCTGACCTTCCGCTAAAGGTAGAGAGAAGACCTTTTTCAAGGTAGAAATCTCGTCATGCTGTGCAAAATAAGTGACTAATATTTCTTGAGAGACAGCATCCAGTTGCCCGACGGTGTTCTGCACTTGCTGCATGAGCTTCCAGAACTCTGACATTCGTCCTTCGTTTGCGAGGCCTCTCAACACAGTTGTCCACATAGGTAAGCTGGCTCGATCTAAGGCGTTGGGAGATTTGCGAAGGAGTTCTAGAGCGTCCTGGGCTGAGCCTGTTCTGGAGAGCACGGTAATATAGGTCAACAGGAGCGAACCTGGAGCCCGATGATGTCCACTGGGCTGGATGGGGACGTGGGAACCATTTGCAGCCCCGGGGCGATCCTTGAGTGCATCGAAGACCAAGGTTGCTAGAATCCGTGCATCGGTTCGAAACCTGTCATGACCTGTTGCAGATGCTAATGCCAGCAAAATATTGTCCAGATCTTCCTCTGATAGACTCGTCTTGGTGTCTTCCATGAAAATATGACCGCGCTCTTGTAAATGCTTGAAAGCCTCAGTGGCCAGGAAGACCTCATTTCTCGTTAAGCGTCGGGGGGACTCGATTCTAGAGGTGAACAGGAATCTGAGAGCATCGACAACTTCGTTATCCGGAGGTAATCGAGACTGGCACCTTCGCGCCCTGATGAGATCAACCAGCTTGCTCAGCGCAAGTTCGACATTGGCAGGAGTGCTTTTGGCACCCTCGAAGCCCTGTCGAGCACCTCCAAAGTTGAGTCCAAAGAGATGTCGTCTTTGGTAGAAGTGATAGGGGGTGTAGGGTGACTGATAGGCAGGTCTCCTTCCGATCACTCTCTGGCAGCCTCGAATGGCATATGGTTTGTTGGCAATGATTGCACGGAAGACGCTCCGGGTCAAATGTGAGCACTTCATGGTAACAACTTTCAACACCAATTGCAATGGTGTTTTAGATGTCGAAGAGCGAGAGAAACATGGCCGAAAAGGAGGGGGAGAGGGGAGGACAATGCTGATCTCAGCTAGAGAAATCGTAGTGGCATGATGTATTAGACGATTCTGCATATACAAGTATATGTTCCTCGTACTGCGATTGAAATGCGGAGATTCGGCGCACCTTCCTTTTGGTGTTTGGCCCTACAGAAAATACTGGGTACAAGTCTTTCAATGCCTTGTTCTCCATCCTGACCTCAGTAGGTTCATTCCCTCTAGTTGCTTCCACAGCCCAGGTCTATTGAAATATGTCGGCTCAGCTCAGTCACAGACTAGGGCTGCAGCTGGGTCGCGCCAGCAAATCTATCGCCTCATCTCCTCTTGACCGTACGTCTTTTCGATTATTACTGACAGAGAAACCCTGTTAACCCCCGCTGTACAGAGACCTTCAAACGCGCAGCTGGAATGACGGTCAGAGAAGCAGAACGAAGAGCAGCAGTGGCACAAGAAAATCAAGCCATCGCACGACAGCTTACGCGACCCTGGAAAGCTGGCGATGTGTATGCACCTCACGACCTGAGTGCAGCAGAAGCTCGCAAGTGGAGGGTCAAACACCGACCCACGACCGACGCTTTTGACGCACTATCTGTCAACCCTCTTACCTTGTATAAAGTGAGCTTGTGATCCCAAGGATGTGGTATCCCTATGCTAATCATCCCTAGAACTTCTCCGTGATGTCAGAGTATGTGACCGAGATGGGCCGGATCCGACATTCGAACTCAACCGGACTGCGACCAGTCAACCAACGAAAAATTGCGAAAGCCATTCGGAGGGCGATAGCATTGGGTCTCATGCCGAGTATCCACAAACATCCTGAAATCATCAAGGAAGAGATGCAGGGCAGAATGCTCAACACTGGGCGAGTGAGGTGAAGCTGGCATTCCTGGTCTGTCAAGGAACGCCAAAATATCCTACGCTATGGCAAGATCGACACCTGAATTCGGGAGCGAAATGTTCAGGAACAAGTGCAAAGTTACCCTGCGCCTCGAAACCCTTTCAAACTGGATGTTGCGGGGATTTTGCACAAGGCAACTTTGCAGAAATCCTGCTTCTTACACCTTATCCTACGAAAGCTGCCAACCGCAAGGACAAGAGCTGCGATCAGCCCAATAAACGAGAACCACACGGCAAGCCACTCCAGTCGTTCTGAGGAAGATGGGTACGAGCGGGATACACGACCTTCCTAGCGATCGGCCATTTTTACGTTAACAACTCGCTACAATCTCCCACGATCAATACCTCTCAAGGTATATCGTGGGTATGATGTTATGCTAGTCTCCAATGTTCGAACAGCCCCGCGATTGAAGCGATTAGGCACCTTTAATAGGGTGCAACATTCGCCATGCGCTTTCCGACACATTTTCTAGCTTGGCTCTGCTGATTGTGAACGAGACTTGGAACGTTCCATTGGAAGGGGGAGTGGTTTTGGGTCAAAGTGAATGCGGTCCGGCGCAAAAGCGGGCTTGGTTAGAAATAGATATGTGGATTCTTGGTAGTTACTCGATCACGACGAGGATTATCGGCGGTTTCGCATTTTCTCTGTACTTTACATGCTTAGACGAGTAGAATGTCAGATGTGCAACCTGAGTAATCAAGAGCTCCGTCTGTTTCCTTTCTTATCGACCTGAAGAGGTACCACGCAGCCTTGTAGCCTTGTAGCCTTGTAGCCTCGCCAGCCTTGCCCGGAACAGAAGTATTTATATTCGGGGAGCTGCGGCCTTGTAACATCTTCACCTACCCGCATCTCAATTCAATTAAAACCACCAGAGGTGGTTGCTGTCACTTCTACCATACCCCTTCATGAAAGAAGATGTCCATAATCGCCGACGGCATCTATGCCGCACTTCCCTCCACCTCTCGAGGCTTGCCTACCCCTCTAAGTGCTGACTCCAAGGGTGAGCGAATTGCCTACGCTGCCAACAAGTCCATATTTCTTCGATCCATCGATAATCCTGCTATATCCACTCAGTACACCCAACACACGACTACGACCACCGTTGCCAGATTTGCGCCTTCCGGCTTTTATTGTGCCTCTGGTGACGCTTCGGGCATTGTACGGGTTTGGGACTGCTCACCCAATGGATCGGGAGCGACAAAAGGAGAATATGCCATTATATCAGGCCGTATCAATGATATTGCGTGGGATGGTGACAGTCAGCGTATCATAGCAGTAGGCGATGGGAAACAACGCTATGGACACTGCGTGACGGCGGATTCAGGCAACACGGTGGGAGAGATCAGCGGCCACTCTGCACAGGTCAATGCCGTCAGCATAAGACAACAAAGACCCCTGAGGGCGGCTACAGGAGGTGATGACAAGAACTTGGTCTTCTACCATGGTGCTCCGTTTAAATTCAACGGCATTCCTGGTCGAGGAAGCCATACGAACTTCATTTACGGAGTCGCTTTCTCGCCGGATGGCAATCACTTGCTCAGTGTTGGCGGAGATAAGAAGATCTATCTATATGACGGAAAAACTGGGGACGTGAAGACTGAGATCGCAGACGGCGCGGAAGGCCACAAAGGCAGTATTTTCGGAGTCTCGTGGTCCAAAGATTCGAAGAGCTTTGTGACTTGTTCCGCTGACCGCACAGTCAAGACATGGGATGTGGAAGCTGGGAAAGTCACTCATACCTGGTCTTTTGGCGATGCTATGGCCGTTGCAGATCAGCAAGTTGGCGTCGTATGGCCAGCAGGCAGGTCAGACGGATTGATTATATCCCTGTCCCTGAGCGGAGATCTCAACTATCTGAACAGCGGGTCAAGCAAACCTTCCAAAGTCATTTCCGGTCATCAGAAGAACATTACCGCCCTCACATCTTCTGGTGAAGCGAAGAGTGCTACATTGTGGACGGGCAGTTCCGAGGGACGATTGTGCTCGTGGGATGCTGCAAATGGGACAGCGGAGACCGTCGAAGGAGATGGACCAACCAACATCATCTCAGGACTTGCTGCTGCGTCTTCAGGGAAACATCCTCAAGTGTTTTCGGTCAGTTGGGATGATACTTTGAGAACAGTTGACGCCGGAGCCAAAACATTCACAGGGCAGTCTACTAAACTATCATCACAACCAAAAGCTCTAACATGCACGACTGACTCTCTGGTTGTGGTGGCTCAACTAGAAAGCGTCATTGTCTACAATGATGGGGAAGAAGACGGAGAACTGCCTTTGAAATCAACGCCGACATCTCTCGCATCTCATGGTAGCACTGTCGCGATCGGTTCCCAGGATTCAAGTCTTCGCCTATTCTCTGTTGTGCCGGGAAAAGCGCCCAAGCAGATTGCGTTCATCGAACAAGTCTCTGCCCACCCGCTAACGGCCATATCCTTTTCCAATGATGGCTCGATGGTGGCAGTCGGATCTGCTGCAGGAAAAATCTACGTGTACAAAATCAGCACCGGCATCACGGGAATGGTGACCGGGAATTGCTCGCTCGAGCTTGTGACCGATCGGTGGAGCGCTCATACGGCAAAGATCACCTGCATCGCATGGAACCCAGAAGGTACAGGAGCAGCTTCTGGTAGCCTGGACACTAATATATTTGCTTGGAGTTTGAAGGAACCTGGGAAGAGAGTGAAGGAGACGAATGCGCATAAGGAAGGGGTCAATGGCCTTCTCTGGCTCACAGACACTGTGTACAGCACTGGAGCCGATGCCACAGTCAAGAAGTGGAAGATCAAGATCGCATAGATGGGTTCATAGACGTTACGAGGCACATGGCGTTACGAGTTGACGAAGGACCGGTTGAGTCTCCTGGTCGAGACAGCCTGATGCAGTGAGGACGAGGCTGCGGGAAACATTACACTCTGTCGAGGATCACGTAGCGAAATGATTGGCATGAGTAGCATGTACTTGTCCCCAAACGCTCTGTCTACCAGAATTGTGGCAACCTGGACCGGACAATCCATCGGTGTGCGGTGTTCGACCCTCCATATTCGGGGATGGTGTTTGGTTCAACCACAAGCCTCACAATGTCAGGGCTCCGCAAACTTTCCCTCACCCACATCGTCCAACTGCGATTCGAATGACCCGACTCTGACCAACTCCCACAACTTCCCGCCACAACATCAGAGAGGCCATGTCGAGACGCGCAATGCGCTGGTTCTCTGCATGAACACAGTCTTGCTCAATACCGCGCTGCGCATGCGCGCTCCTTGAATCATCTCCGATCGGTCCTCGGGCCCAGCCAGCATGGCCACATTCGACGAGACCTTCAACCCCGCCGCTCTCACACGATCAGATACGATCACGTCTACAACGACCACCACGAAACCTCCTCCCGGGTCGGCGTCGAAACAACCGAAAGCGGCTCAAAGCTACCCTCGGGTGGACTTGGAACCTTTGTATACTGAACTCAAGTCCTTGATCGGTCACAACTGGGATACATATTTCGATGCTATAACCAAATTTATACGAGGTCAGCTGCACTTCCAGGCGCTGGAGCCTCAATAAATTAGACACGGAGGCTGACCACTGTCTGCAGGGGAACTGAACGCACGAGAATTCGGCGACCTCTGCGATGTCTTCATCTATGCGACTCCTCAGACCGAACATGCCCACAACTCTTTAATATTAGCCATACTATGTAACACCGGCAGAGATCCCCCTGAACCTGGACTGGCGGCATGGGTCAGCGCAACGACAGACAAATCCGCACTGACGTCCGGCACCAAAGCCACGGCCATCAGCGATGCGAGCGAACAGCGACTCAAGGCCGAAGTGATGGCCCTACCCGCACGAGACCGACGACGCATCAAAGGAGCAGCAAATGAGAAGGCGGACGAAGAGGCGGCGGCTCGAAGGAACCCATATGAAGAGCTGTACCTTGCCGGCAGAATCAAGGCACCAGAGACCGCCCCAAGTGCAGCCGCAGGAGGACTGACAAAGACAAATTGGGACTTGGAAATCAGGAAAAGATACGTGCAGCCACTTTTCTCAGAAACTCTTGAGTTTCCCGACACACCGACGATACATTCTCGGATCGTTCCCATTTGTTATGAAGAGTCCGTCGCGCAAGGTTGCTCAATACAATGTGCTGAGCTGGTGGGGATAGCCGCCGAGACATATCTCAAAACCCTACTGGCCGAAGTCGTGAATCGAACACGGTCCAATGGTCCAAGGTACGAGCACAGCGCAGGTGGAGGAATCTTGACGAGCTCCTACAAGAAGAAAATCGATAGGGAGGAAGAGGAAGTCAAGGCTGGGAGGCTCAACAGGACTCGTGACGACGACCTGTTGCCGACTGAAGCGCAGGTTGCATATGCAAGACGCCCAATCGGCATAGCAGATCTGCAACTAACTACCCAGGTTGGCCCTGTGCCTTGGAATGCAATGCCTTGTATTGCATTCAGCGTGAGCAATGCTTCAGCAGGATATGATCATGATCAATGGCTCATGGAACAAGAGGAAGAGGCCAACGCGGCGGCAGCATCGACAACAGCGAATGGGCATATTGATCCAGCCGAGGATGGTATGGATGTTGACAACACCGACAACTATGGCTGGGAAGGTGCTGGGCCTCAGGACAGAAGTGGTCTAGATTCTGTTCTTGCTGACTGTCTGGCTATTCGTGTGTAGCAGACATAATAACATCGAAATCAGGACCAGCAGAGAATAAGATCGTTGGAAAGGAACAAGCATTACGAGTCTGAAAAGAGTGAAGTGCCAGACGCCAACAGTATACAAGGTTCGCCTGGCTGACACACACCATCAATGATAAGGACTGTGGTACGCAGCGTTGGGCATTTAATGAACTGCGCATCCGTCGCAAGGTGAAGCGAACGAGTCTAAGAGGTGGACGTCGTGCCCAACCCTGTCTCACTTTGGAGAGCAGTGCCGGGCTTCCCGGGACTGGGTGATATTCGCGATATTTACAAGCATTCTCAGTCGTCATTTGATTATGGGGATTGCGACCAGACGGCGCGTGCGGGATGTTATGTTTTGGTGTTTTGGTGCTATGGTAGAAGGGCCCATGGTCTATTATCGACGGTGGGATTGGGAGGGTTTGAGGCTTTTAATGCGATTGGTATGTAAATGAGCTCTACGATACCCCCGGCGTGGTGGACACCATCGAGGAACAGGATTCAAGAACAGTGAACCAGGCAGGGAGCACTCCGGGTTGCGCGCGGAGGAGGAGAAGAAGAAGGAGAAGGAGAGATTGACAGGTCGTGACGGGCATGAGGGATTCAGAAACCAACCGGCCAACGAACCAACCACCTTTGCCATTGATGGGAAGTGGTATCCGGAATGAAGGCATTTGATATATTCCCCAAGGTGATTACATGTATATGATGATCAGCCTGTCCAATCCAGCCAAGTGTCGACGGTTTTCCCATTGTCAACAAACAATTCTGATCAGGCGGAGCAAGTCATGATGATCCCGTCGAGCGGGTCCTGAATACGTACTCTGTACAAGTGCATTTCGGAGTCACACGAGCAACTTGGAACGGCTTTCACAACTCGTCCTTTACCTCTTGTCCTCCTGTCTGCGCTTTGTCCGGCTTGCCTGGGGAATCCTTGACCATCAACGCTAGAATGTCGACCAGGAGATCGCTGGCCGCCACGCTCGTCACCTCCGCAACCGTGTCGTATGGGGGGCTCACCTCGACGACGTCGGCGCCGACCAGCCGCACCCCTTCCAGGCCCTTGATGAATCTCTTGACCTCGCGCGTCGTCCAGCCTCCCGACTCGGGCGTGCCCGTGGCTGGGGCAATGCTGGGGTCCAGGACGTCAATGTCGATGCTGAGGTAGACGGGGTTGTCGGTCCCAACGATGCTGCGCACCCGGTCGGTGATGCCCTGCATGCCCTTGGGGTCTTCGTCGATCTCGTGCGCCTCGATCAGCTCGAAGCCCACCACCTCCCGATCCGTGACGTAGTCCTTGGGCGAGAAGAGTTTTGTCCGCAGCCCCCCGTGCACGCTGCTCCCCTTGGCGATGCACCCTTCCCGGGCGGCGTGCCAGAAGAAAGTCCCGTGGGTGATGGCGCTCTGTTCCGAGACAATTCCCGTGTATCCCGCGTAGGGATCCCAGGTGTCCAGGTGGGAGTCGAGGTGGATGACGGAGATGGGCCCGTAGATCTCCTTCAGGGAGCGGAGGATCGGAAGGACGATCGAGTGGTCGCCCCCCAGAGAAAGGATTCGGGGATGTTGCCATGTTCTCTTGCCCTCGGTTGGATTTGACGAAGCGTCCGTTGTGGCTGTGCTAGAGGTGTTGTGGAACAAGATCTGCCGGTAGCCCTGCTCCATTTGGCGGAACGCATGCTGGGCGTCAAATGGAGTCACTGGGATGTCTCCGCAGTCGACGATGTTCAGCCCTCCTTCCGTCAAGGGGTCAATGCCCCAGACTGTGTTGTAGCTCCTCCCCTTCTTCTCCCTGGAGCTTGCGGCTCGAATACCTCGGGGCCCAAAGCGTGCGCCGGGCCGGTACGAGGTCGACGTGTCGTAGGGGAATCCTACAATGGCAATGTCCAATTCAGCTGCGTGGCGGGAGGAAAAACACCGCTCCCACGGCAAGTGGGCAAAGGTGACGGGCTGAGAGAAAGGGAGGTCTTTGTCCAGGTCCTCGAGGGGATAGGGGTAGTTGGGCCCAACTGAGAAGGAGAGAGGTGTCTCCGAGGCGGCGTCGGGAGTATCATCATGGGAATGGGTGTGCGCATGGACACGAGTAAATGCTAGAAGGGAGACGAACAGCACCGAGTGTGTTAGAATCGAAGCCACTTTTCTCGTCATTGCTGTGCTTGATATCGCTCGTTGTCTTTGTTGTCAATTGCCGCTTCGTTGTCTGGAAACCTTCCCTTCGCCACCTGAGCTGTTGCCCCTCCCTTGCTCTATCACCGGCGACACTACCCTTGACCACTTGTACTGTAGAGGGAACAGGTAGGTGTCTTGCTTGTTACATGCCCCGTGATGTTGGGCCAGTTGAGCTGTAAAGTAAGTCGAATAGGCTCCTCCCACCGCACCAAAAGCACGACAGGCCAGCCTTTATGGTCAGAACGCATTGTCTCAGCGGGGCGACCGTATCGACTACTATCTGTCGTGCCGTTCCAAGAAGCATGCAAGCATTCTTTCATGGACGGACATGTCCTTGATACGAATCCACCCTTGCGCCGACCCATGCAGCTGGCATCTCCGTTCCCCACGTTGACGCACGAAGGCGAGAAACCCTTGTGGGTCTGTCGCGCTGAACTGGAGATGGTGGTCACTTTCTGTGGTACGGATGGACCTGTCCGATACTAGCCTTGCTGCATGTCGATTAAAAAAATGCGGAAGCAGGTGTGGAGGAGAATTTGCATACGATGGATAAAAGCAAGTATATGATGGTGGACAAGTCCGACTGGGATGTGTGTGATCCAGGGAGCCATCAGGTAAACTGTCTAATTCAATTCAATGCTTCCAGCTTTTCGTCTTACCGTGGATGAAAAAATGGCGGCTGTGCTGGGGATAGCTCAGGTGATATATATGTTTGTGTCGCCGTCCCAGTGTCTATGCTGTGTGCTGGAAACGCCGCCGTCTAAGTTCTGAGAGGGGACTTCAGGAGGAACGGACGCTTGACCTCAGTTGAATACCACCGTTTTGTGCCCGTTCAAAAATACTCGCTTTTCTGACCACCACTTGACCGCCGCAGCTAAAACCTGACTCTCCACATTGCTCCCTTCGTCAACGAGTTCCTTGGGCGTTATGCTATGGTCCACTCTCGTGACCCTCTGCTCGATAATCGGGCCTTCGTCTAGATCGGCGGTCACGAAATGAGCTGTCGCGCCAATAATCTTGACGCCCCTGTCGAAAGCTTGGTGGTATGGCTTTGCACCCTTGAAGGAAGGTAAGAAGCTGTGATGAATATTGATGATTTTGCCGGACATAGCTTCACAGAGCTTCGGAGAGAGTACTTGCATGTACCTCGCTAGAACTACCAAGTCGATGTTGTGCTCTTTGATAAGCTCCAGGATGCGGTCTTCCTGTTCGGCCTTGGTGTCCTTGGAGACAGGCAGATGATGAAAAGCAATGTTATAACTCTTGGCCAGCGGTTCGAAGTCCTGGTGGTTCGATACAATCAACGGCACCTCGATAGCCAATTGCCCCTGCATATGTTCTGTTAGGCTTGGACAGACTATTGACACAACCAGAAGCACAACGCAACAGTCTTTGTCAACAAAGGGGTCTCACAGTCTTCTGGCGAAAAAGGAGGTCGTTCAAGCAGTAGCCAATCTTGGAAACCATGATCAAAACCTTTGGCTTCTCAGCCACAGGTCTCAGCTCGTAGTCCATCTTGATATCGTTTGCCAGCTCCTCGAACGAAGGAATCAGGAATTTTGTGTCATCAGCCGGTCCGAAGTGCACTCTCATGAAGAATTTCTCCGAGGTCCGGTCGCTGAATTGTTGCAGGTCAAGGATGTTGAGGTTGTTTCGCGCGAAGATCCCCGTAACAGCATGAACTATACCCGGCTTATCCGGACACGACAGGGTCAGGATGTGGTCGTTGGCCATCTTTGTGAGAATGGACGAGTCTGGAGTCGACGCGGTAGAAAATAGAGACTTCGGTCGGAGGAATGTAGCAGTCTTTTCTGAAGGCTGCACGCGTGGGAATCTTTGTCGTACTACACTCCGACTTGCAAGTCTTGCTCCAGTCAAAATGGTAAGCATCTGCCTTGATCTCTGTCTGTGCAAGATTATCTGCTCGTGTGACTTGGTCCAATGACCGAAAATTCTGTCGATATCAGAGTGCACTTGGTGAGCTTTCGGTCTGCCGTATCAGAAACTGCGCCAAGCTACGGCAAAGTACTTCCCCAGCCTTCGCCTCGTGGCCCTCTGCTCCGTCATGCCTGCATGCTAGGCGCAGCTAGGCGCAGCCAGGCGCAGTTAGGCGCATCTAGGCATCCAAACGGTTCATCTCCACTTCTGGAGATTGAAATCTTGTCTCTTGAATCGCCAAGGGCCGATGAACAGTCTTTGACGGCTCAGCGAGAAGAAATAGAGGCCCCGTGGGAGTTGGGGCGGATCTGGTGCCTGGAGAGGTGAGACCAGCGCAGGCTCGCCAGGCTGCTGCCGCTGTCTGCGCCAATCTGATCGATCTCACGTGGGTTCGCGGTTTCGGATTCATGAACCAACGCGTTGCTCTCTTTTCGACCCGCCATTGAACTTCCCCAATGCTCTCAGCTTCTAGTATATGACCACGACCATCCCCTCCTCCTCGTCACCCGCCCTCTTCATGAAGTCGAATGCCAGTCATCAATCCTCTGTCATCTCGTTCTGTCGCTTTTGCAAGTTCTCTGCGTAAAGCTTGGTCCCACAGTTGTATCTGTCCGCCTTCGTCTCGTCTGCTCATCCAGCTTGCGGCCCCCTTTACCATTTCCCACGCTTGTCTGCATACAGGTCCACCCTCTCCTCTATCATCCACCGCCGTCACCATGGCTCTGGAGCTTCCTCCTCTCCCGGTTCCCATCCCTGACTTCGTTAGCTATGTCGACAAGAAACCCAGGAGCCAGATCGGCGTTGCTGAGGCGGTTAGGCCCTTCAAGGCTTACGAAAGTAAACTGAGGGAGATCTACGCCCAGCAGCCTGATCACCCAGCTGCAATCGCAAACCATCTGGTACCTGTCTTCAAGGATGCTCCTGTCACCATCCGAGCAAGAGATCTTGCAAAGGAGTCTGACGCCGCGAAAGACCAGTTTCTCTTGTCTCTCCAACCGGAGGCTCGCAGGAAAGACGGTTCACCTGCCACCACCCAAACTCTCAAAGACTTCAGGACCAACTTCAACCTTTTCTCCGAGTCTTCGTTGGTGGACCTAGACTGGAGTAATGTGGTATGTGCAGGAAGTGCTGTCGTCACTTCTTTGCTACCTGTCGACGCTCCTCACAATGAGTCCAAGGTATGCCGCTAGCAACACGAAATCCTTCCGCGCGTGTTGACATGACTTTTCAGCGAGCCCTTCGATCCTATTACCATGAGACGCTTGCACCTGCTTCTGATGTCGATCTATTCCTCTACGGGCTGAACGAGGAACAAGCCATCGAGAAAATCAAACAAATTGAGACTAAAATTCGGGATAGCATCCTGTCCGAGACGACGACTATAGTAAGGAGCCCTGAATTCTCTTCCCAAAGTCCTTGGGCGCTCTCGAAGGCTCAGAGATGTCAAAATCTCTCGTCTGCTAACCGCAAGGCAGCGCACCAAAAATGCTATCACAATTGTGTCGGAATATCCTACCCGCCATGTCCAGATCGTGCTTCGCTTGTATAAGAGCATTTCTGAGATTCTCACCGGCTTTGATGTTGACTGCTCCTGTGTAGCTTATGATGGTCAGCAAGTATGGGCTTCGCCTCGAGCTCTCGCCGCATTCATGACTCAAGTGAACACAATTGATCTCACTAGAAGATCCCCCTCTTACGAAAATCGGCTGTCCAAATACTCCCATCGCGGCTTCGAGGTGGTGTTCCCCGGCATCGACCGAACACGAATTGATCCCACTATCTATGAGAGATCTTTCTCAAGGGTGCAAGGCCTGGCGAGACTGCTGGTTCTCGAAAAGCTGCCACATCCCAATGACAGGGACACGTACCTCGCAAAACGTCGAGCCGAACGAGGTAGGCCCCCGTTGTCGTGGAATTCTCGATTTCGCCATGAGCTTCCAGGAAATGTCAAAGATGCTCAACCGGATGACGTCGCTGAGTGGGTAGAAGAGGACGAAGTTTCTAATTACCACACTGTTACCATTCCATATGGCCCCAGATACACTGCCAAAAGAATTGAGAAGCTTCTCTTCACCAAGGACCTGCTCCTCAATGCTGAATGGAACAAACCTAAGGACAGAGAGACCAAACTGCATCGCCATCCAGCCTTCTTTGGGTCTGTCAACGACGTTCTTCATGACTGTTGCGGATATTGCCCCGAACCCACAACAGACGCAGACTTTGCCGCGCTCGAGGAGGAAGGGAAGATCTATATATCTGGAGATGTTACATTTCTCAAAGATGACCCAGGCAGACAGGCCATCGGCAGCTTTAATCCCATCACAGACACAGACTGGACGGAAATGGCATACGTCGGCAACACTGCCAGGCTGTGTCAAGCAATAGTCGATCTGGACATTGATGCTGTCAGAGACTGGTTCTCAGAGCCGGAAGTTGTGGACGTTAACCGTCGGGATCCTGCTGGTCGCACGCCTCTACATCTTGCGGTCATGTGCTCCACCCCTGAAATCGTTCATTGTCTCATTGAACATGGAGCCCGCCTTGTATCAAGACTCTATAATGGTATGACCGCTCTGCACCTTGCTGCCCACCGTGGCGAGGTACAGATGGTGAGGGACATCCTCGACAAAAGTAACGCAAACGAGGAACAGGAAGCGGTCAAGGAAGAAGCGCGAAAAGAAGCACGAAGAGCTGCTGCCAGCAATTCGCAAGAAGCTAATAATATCAAGGACGAGATCGGCGACGGTGACTCCCTCGACTCTGAAGACTTCGAGAATGCTGATGACGACGACGACGACGAACGTGATGATGACATGACCGAAGGGTCTTTTGTGAAAGTGGAAGGCAATCTCGAAGTCCAAGATCCCGAGGACAAAGAGGGACCCGATGTCTACGATGTCGATGTCTTGGCTTGGGATAGTCCTATGTCTCCTCTCCACCTTGCCATCCTCGGGGGCCACCTGGATGTCGTGAAAGTTTTGGTTGACAGTTACGGCGCCGATGTCCTCCTTCCAGTCAAGATTGTGGATGAATACAACCGAAAGCACGCTAGGGCTGCTATTCTGACCACCACTCTGGCCTTGGAGCTCCCGTTGCAACAGGCCAATGAAACCGTCAAAGGTCTTCTTGCCCTGGGGGCGTCATCCACGCAGGCGTGAGTCTCCCCCTCCACACAAGGCCTAGTTCTTCAACAGGAGATCTATGGTATCTTATGTTCTGTGACCGTTGGTACAGGCTGACAGATGTTGACAGCGATATGAATCACATTTCTGCCCTCCATTATGCGATCGAGACTGGAAAGGCGTTGATAGTGCAGACGATGCGCTCCGCTGATCCATCAAGCTTTGCCAAAGCTGTCAATTTCATAGCCATGTCCGGTTACTGGACTCAGCCGACGGTCGATACGCCTCTGCTGACCGCCATTCGCACTGCCGAACCGGAACTTGTTGAGGATCTTCTACGCATGGGAGCCAATACCCACATTGACTTCGAGCTCTTTGCGCAAGCATACAAGCGCAGCTTTGACAGAACCTCGAATGATCCCCAAGAAGTCGAGAGAGTCTTTAAAAAATGTGTCCAACAGCCAATCGTTGTAGGTGTTATCCACGAATTGGTGGATTTTGTCATCCTACTCATCGAGAAGGGTGAGGACGTCAATACTCTAACCGCTGGCGCACATCAATATCTGGAAGCTCCGTATCGCTCCTGGAGCCCAACACCAAACTCCTTATTGGACCTCGTGCGAGCCCGCATCTCATCACTTGAGGAATACTTGTCCCCCCAAGTCAAAGATTTGAAGCAGCCAGAGGCACTGAAGGAAGACGCCGAATACCTCCGCAACCTCGACAAAGGTTCTTACTGTTATTGGACTGCTTTTATCGACCTCCAGAATGCTAAATTGATCCGTCAGTATCAAATGAGGGAATATGAGAAAGAACTCCAAGCCAAGAAGCCAAAGCCGGAGGCTGGGAGGAAGGAGAAGGATGCGGCCGTCAGCAGAACCGTTGCAAAGTTGCGTGATCTTGAACGGAGGCTTCTCGAGAAAGGTGCTAAAACGTTTGCGGAGCTGCATCCGAAGGAAAGCGGTCAAGAAAACAAGCCCAACTACTATTTCGGATCGAAGAATCTCAACAAAGATCCGTACGAGACGAAGATATCTTTCCAAGTGCCAGATCTAACTTCGGAGAAGAAGGCCAAGTACATCACCCTATTCGAAGCTGTTTGGAAGGGCGACTCTGATACTGTCAAATCGCTTTGTCTAACGAGCGCCGACCCAATACAGGTGGCTATCACGGATCTTCATGGTTTCAGTCCGTTCTCAATAGCGGCTTTCCGAGGCCACTACGAACTTGCAGAGTTGATTATTCAGATTGCCAATATCCAGTATCAACCGAGCGACAAGTCACAAAGGTACCACTACGTCCTCGGCACTGGCGACGATTATGATGAAGACAGCGACTGCAGTGACTATAGTGACGATAGTGACGGCACGGAGCATAGTACTCGTGTGAGAGTCGTCGCCGAACTTGTTAACGACACCTTTACGATCAACGACATCGCTGCGGTGGCCGACAACGTCAAGTCGAGAGTCTCGCCAGCCATCATGACCTCTTGGACTTGTCAGATTGGGCACGCAGTCCAGAATGCAGCAGACGAGCGACAAGTCAGGGATGTTTTCGGAGGTGTACAATCGCGGAATATCTACGTCAATGACGAACCAAAACAGTCTTTGGCATGGTTCAATGCGGCACTTGAATCGACAAGCCGGCAGAATCGAGCGTCTCTGGTCAGATATGCTATCTTTGTCAACAATATGGATCTGCTGAAATTCATCATCAAAATAGACAACACTCTCGCGCATGAGAAAGATGGGGATGGACTGAAAGTCGCGACCATTTCTAAACCCGATTTTGACCTAGCGGTTCGACTGGGTAGGGTTGATATGATTGGCGAAATGATCAAGTCTACTGGCTTCGGATTTCCTCTGCAGAAGGTATTTCAAAAATCAGGAATCCAGCTCGACGAGAAGCCCGAGTACTATCAAGGACTCAGTGTATACGGCAAAAAGCGTCAAGACTGGGCCGAAGCCGGCCGTAAAGGCCACCGTCCCCAAAAAATTGACTCAGATATCGGAGTCCCTCTTCTGGCCGCTATATTGGAAGGCAATTTGGAGACTACCGAGTACTTTATGTCAGAGGCTCCCTTGCGCCACTACCTCGAGTTTGCCGAGACCTTTAAAGAAGAGAAACGCATCCAAGCATTAGCCCAGGCAAAAGGTGGCATTCGAGGAACTCTCGATACATGGCTGTCAACCCGGAATAACCTAGCACTGCACGTCGGTGTGTTATCGCCTCCTTTGGAAGACGGAACTCAGCCGTGCTTCGACTTCCTGCTTGAGAAGATCCCCCAAGCGCTTGAAGTCCGCTCCACCGAGGGCAAGACGCCTCTCCATCTTGCGTTCGAAGTGCGAAGATACTATGCCGCGAAGAAACTGATCGCAGCAGGTGCCGATCAACTCGCCAAGGACAATGTTGGACGCAACATTCTACATATGGTTCTTTCAACCATTCCAACGGACAAGCCCGCCCTCCTCGACTCGGTCTTGGGAATGCTGGACCAAAATATTGTTGGACCGTTGCTCCATGAGCGCTGTAGCAACGTCGAGTCCTCGGGTGTCACCCCTTTGGCAATGTTCCTCACGCGCATCACCGACAAAACAGGATGGGAAAAAAGCCTGAAGCTTATCCTATCTCTCTCCGGTGGCAAAGACCTCGAAAAGATGAATGGAGCGGGAGATTATCCATTACACTCGGTTGTACGACTAGGCCATCAGAATCTGGTGAAGTTTATTGTGGAGTACAGGCCAGGACTTTTGTACTGGGAAAACGCTACGGGGATGACTGTGGGTGATGTGGTGACCACTGCATATCTGCGATATCAAATCGAGAATCCGCCAAAGCTGAATCCGAATAGCGAGATGAGCATCCAAAATACTCCCGCCCGTGAGTTCGCGGAGGGTTCCGAGGCTGGTTCAAACAAGGATGAAATGCCAGATGCAGCCGGGCGCAGCCAGCAATGGCTGATGTACCGCCTCATAAATTCCCTTATGGCCAAATATCCAGCGAAGCGCAAGTTGGTGGCACTCCATGATGCGAACGAGGTTGCGAAGCGCCTGGCAATGCAGCAGCAGAAGCAGAATGAGGAGAAGCGTCGACGTGAAAGACTTGGAGCGAATCTAAGACACTGGCGACACCAGGAGCACTCTGAGGACGCTGGCGGAGCTGAGAATGGGCCGGACGAAGTGGCCCAGTATCTGGATCAAGCGAACAATTACAAGAAATGGGACGAGCTGGTGTGGAGGAAGGTGGAGGCAAAAGAGACGAAAGACTCGAATGGCCGTGACATCGAGATGGAGTACCGGCGCCGTGGGAGTGACGCGAGTATTTCTGATGAGATGACTGTGAGCGTGCTGACAAGCCGGTGAGTTCTGCTCAGCAGTGTTTGGGGCTGGTCCGTACAATGGAAACTTCTTCCATTGATGGAACAACGAGGACTTCGATGGTTGTCGACATTGGGGGGAATCGGTTGAGGTATATATCGAGCATCAAAGGGGACGTTGGTGTAGTGATATACTTGGAAAGCGGTCAAGGATGGGATTTCAATCTAGTTTATCAAAGGCTTGTCAGCCTCAACAGGACAACAAGCGTCAATTGTCCCTTGTCTCGCTATCTGTCCATCTACCTATCTTCCTTTCTTTCCACCTCCACCCCTTCCCTTGCCTTTCCCACCACCACCGCCTCCTTTGCCCCCGCCTCCTCCACCCCCACCTCCCAAGGCACCTCCCATCCCACCACTCTGAACGATCCTGCAACCCTTGACAGGCAAGGCGCCGACGATTTCCTCAACCCTCCACTCCTTCAAGAGGTCCATCTCACGCCTCCAGACCTTGTCCTTTTCGCGGTTCTGCTCGTCCATGACCTTGGGGCCCTTGGTCGCGAGAGAGGTCCAGAAGCCCAGGATCTCGCGCACCACTTTGCCCTTCTTGACATTGCCGGGTTGCAGCTTGATCTTGTATTTCTGGCGGGTCAGTGCGGTCCACGGCGCCACGACGGGGATGGCAGCGACGAGCTCGTCGCCTGGTTCCGGCATGGGCACAAGCCGGTCGATGTCTAGCAGTTCGCGCCGCTCCTGTTCCACCTGCTCCTTGCTCAGTTCGTCGTCGTGATCGTCGAGGAGGCCGGCAGCCGCTCCTCCACCATTGGCATCGGCCGCCGCCTTTTCGAGCCTTTCTCGACGTAAGCGTTCCTTCTCCGCCGCCTTTGCGTGTTGTGCTCTTCTTCGTTCTTTATCTGCCAGGGCCTTGGCTTCACGGGCAGCCTTTTCTGCCTCTACTGCTTCCTTGCGTTCTTGGGCACGGTTAGACCCGAGGAGTTGCATGGCCAGAGCTCGGTCTTCCTCGTCTTGGTCGGCATACTTCTTTTGGGCGCGTTTCAGCTTCGAGCGCTTTCCGCGGGCGAGTTGCGCGGGTTTGGACTTCGCCGTAGCTTGTGACGAGGGCCCCGGCGTGGATGTCCGTGTAGATGGCTCTGTCGCTGGAGTGTCCTCTGACTCTTCTCCCTCTGAGGCTTCGTCTGCCGGTGGCTCTTTCGTCTCGTCTTCGATCCCAATCGCGCGCTCTTCGAGACTGCTCCCCTTGGTATCTGGATGGGACTGAGCAGCATTGACCTGTAAGGGATTCGACCTCTCTTCCTCGGCCTCCGAACCATCCGTAGAGTCGCGGTTATCTTCATCGTCTTCAACATGACGTGATTGTTCACGGTCCTCACCCAAGGCGACTCCGCGGTCGTCCTCCTCTTCTTCATCCACCGCAGCGTCAGCAGCATCTTCGACATCGGGTATCACTTGGCTTCGATCTGGGCCAGTATCGTCGGACGTGTATTGTTCCTCGATAGATACCCCACTCATATCGTTGGCCAGCGCTTCAGCCTCTCCCGGAAACAGGCTCTCCGTTCTCTCCACCCGGTGCTTGCCATGGTTGACCCTGCTCTGCTCGCTGATCAACCACAGGACCCCAAACCCAAGGATCAACTGACTCGGCGGCAACAGATTCTTGTGTCCTCGGATGACGAATCCACCAGCAGCGAGATACTCGCCATTTGGAGCCGTCTTGCTAACTTGGTCCGCGTTGACCCACCAAGCTCCCATCACCGCCTTCGAGTCCCAGGCACTGCTCGTGCAGACAGTCAATGTACCAGCTTGGGAAAGCGTTGAGGGGGGAATCGGTGCATCGGGCATGCGCGGATTGTTTTTCACAATCACACTCGATGCTCCTTGCAAGTCGGCATGCACGTAGACATCGCCCTTCTTCAGGTATCGCCGGTAAAGAAGCTCGTTCTGTTGCGCATCCTTGCCTCCAATCACAAGATATCCGTCACTGGAGATAAAGTACAGGAATTTCTCGAACCAGAACTGTTTTCTTGCTGGCCTCAGGACCGCCTTCTCCTGCTTTAACCCTTTCTTGAGATCTGCGTCAATCTTCTGCTCAGCCGATTTGAGGGCCTTCACGGATGCCTCCACAGTTTTCTTCTCTTTGACCGCTGCTGACTTTTTCTGGTCGTAATATTGGCGTGCGTTTGCCCAAGGTGATAGTGCAAGATCAATGTCAATCGCGAGCCGTTTATCTGCGGTGGGTGCAGCTTTACCCCGAGTCTCCTCGACTTCCTCGTCAGACGCAACCTCCTCGTCAGTCTCATCTTCTTCGTCACTCTCGTAGCCTTCATCAAAGGTGGGTTCGTCAAGGAGGAGAGTCACTGTATTCTCCTCCAGCTTGAGGGGAAGTTTAACCATTTGAGCCACAACATTACCT
This sequence comes from Fonsecaea pedrosoi CBS 271.37, assembly GCF_000835455.1. Lineage (NCBI taxonomy): Eukaryota > Fungi > Ascomycota > Eurotiomycetes > Chaetothyriales > Herpotrichiellaceae > Fonsecaea > Fonsecaea pedrosoi. The sequence continues at coordinate 87,522 of NW_013550606.1, read as the reverse complement.
CGCTTCTGCTCATTTTCGATGAGCTTCCCAATATCAACCCAGTCCATGCCTTGCGCGACCAGGCCGTTGACCGCAGCACAGGCTTCCTCCACGCGGTGGGTGTTCGCCTCGATTGCTTGGGCCTTGCGGACGTGCAATTCCTGCACCTGTTGAAGGCCTGCCAATCTTTTTTCATGCTCATCTTTTGCAACTTGCAATTTCCGTTTCGCGATTTCTTCTCGCTCCGTCAACCGTGACTCCAGCTTCTGAGATTCGATGGACGAATAGAACTCGTCAACCGTACGATTGAAACCGTTGAACTCGAGAATGTGGACACCTGGCTTGTTCTGAAACTGACTTGGTTGAAATGGATGAAAATCATCATAAACAATCGACTCCCTGGCGGGTTTCTGCGCACTGGAAGACTCCGTCTCGCCCGAGGAAGGAGCTTTCTGTTTCGCAATAATGTAACCCTTCGATTGCCCGGAACCTGACGACGTGAAAACTTGATCTGCAACTTCCAATGCAGATATGACTGATCGTAGAGACTCCTGGTCTCCCAAAACGTCCTCCGCCTTCAATGTCGCATTGACGCCGGCTTCTCTAAATGCATGCTCAATTAAGTGCTGAGGAAACTCGGGAAAGCCGATACTCAGAGCCTTTACCAAATCATCGATTCCTTTTGCTCGTTTCGCTTTCTTGCCGCCCACCTCTTTTGCAGCTTTCGCACGTTCCACCGCCTTTTGAAGAACCTCCCTGACTCTTTCTTCTGTTATAGGAGGTACTCCATGGAAATTCTGTTTTGGCTCGAGGGTGTACTTTCCGCCCACTTTAATGTCCACATCTGCATCTCCTTCATTGACTTGCCGCTGCAGAGCGAGCACATTGAGGTCCGCATCGGTGACGATGATGTTCCCCGCGGCAAAGAATTCCAAGAACAAACGATATAGTCCGTTGCTGAAGGTGATTTGTATAACTCGGTCGGTGCCTATCTGGGAAACGCCAGTGACACGTTTGCTCTTGAGATAGTGGCGCAATCTGCTAACGAAGGCGGACGGCTGAGTCGCAGCGGTCCGGGAGAAAGAGGTCAAGTGGCAGCGAAAGCCATTGTCGAGGAGAAGTTGTTCCCGTTTTCCGGGTTTGGCGAATTTGAACAGGAAAATTCGACTGGAAAGATCGTAAACATTCGACAAACGGAGGCCGGTGAGGGAAGTTGATAGTTCATTTGCAATGACCTACAATTGCAACAACGCAACGGAGTCAGTTGTTGCTTGCAGGCGCAGGCGCGTGCGCATGCGGGGCATGGGAGAAACACAGACCTTGACGTCGAGGGATGAAAAACGCTGTTTCATGATGAAACCTCTTTTCCAGTTCAAGCGGAAATATAGAGAAGGACAACAGGCCAAGGCAGTGATGCTCAACACAAGGCACGACTAGCACCGGGGGAAATTGACATGGTGACTCTTTGATTGGAAATATTTCAGCGTCCAGATGACGTCGATTTGGTAATTTCATCGCAGCAAGGCTGTGGCCTCCCGACAAGGCTGCAATTCCCCCCCAAAAGTCTTCAAAACGGCCAACAAGCCCCAGGTCTTGACTTTTAATGGTCATGATGCTCATGGTCCTCTTTTCCGCTCCCTAACGCCATCCAGTAACATCCTCGTTGTCCATCTCACATGTAGGCTATGACAGTGCCTTCAGACGATCGCCCCCGTTTCCGCCGTCCACGAAAATCACAGGTTTCTTCGTACGAACTCCATGCCCTGCTTCTTTCCAAACTCCCAGAGATTCTGTATCCCCTGTTCACTCAGGTCAATGTTCTTCATATTTGGCGCATCCTGTGCAGGGGCCTTTGAGACTCTGGATGCCACCATCACCGGGTCCGTCTCCAAAACTATGCCGTCGTCGACAATCTCGTCAATGGCCAAAGTGACCAGATCGTAGTTCTCCATGATCGTGCGCTTGTCTGTCGAGTTTCTATAGTCACCCTTGTCAGTTGCTGTCAGCGAGAAGAAGGGGGGCGATAGACAGACTTTAACAGTATGCTCAACGTATCTCTCAGCGCCAACACAACATTATACAACAGAATCTCATTCTCCTCTGGGCCGCCCACCACGTAGAGCATAACGTCGCTCTCCATCTTGAACACCACGACTTTGTTATCGTAGAGGATCACATCTGAGGTCTGCTTTGATGTCTTCTCCAGCAGTCCCTTTTCAAACGCTTTCTGTTCCTTAAGGTGTGGGTATGGCTGCGATTGCAGAGGGGGCTGTGGCTGAGCTGAGGCATGTGGAGGATTGTAGTATTTGGCAAACAGCCTGGAAGAATCGGGTGATGAGTCGGTGGATAATATGAGGATCGCGACGACGCTATGAAGGGACATGCTGGGAGCCATGGCGGATGAGCGTCCTCTTCCGAGGAATGACGAGTGTCTGCCTTTATAAATCGAGTGTTTTGGCAGCAACGTCGAGAAACAATTTGTATGTATGTCTGTCCAAATTAATTGACCTGGCCTCAATTGCGCTGGAGCAGCAAAGACCGAGACTTGGAGAGCTATTGCGGGTCACACGTCAAAGGTCGACCGTACAGAATGCACCGGTGAACCATAAGTTGGCGTAGCGCAATATAGTTCAGGCTTTGATCTACAGAGACTTTCATCTGTGCATTCAACAAAGGTCAAGGTGTACAGAACAAAAAGAGGACGCCACCCGGTCCAGCAGCCATACGCTATCACTATGGGCAAATCCTCCAAAGACAAGAGAGATGCGTACTACCGTCTGGCCAAGGAACAAAATTGGCGTGCACGCTCTGCCTTCAAACTCATCCAAATTGACGAGCAATTCGACCTGTTTTCGTACAACGAACCTGAGAGATGCACAAGGGTGATCGATCTATGTGCTGCTCCGGGATCATGGAGTCAAGTTCTCTCGCGTGTCTTGATCAAAGGTGAGAGCTTTGGACGGCGGGCTTGGGTTGAGAAGATGGAACGATACCAGCGTGCAAAAACCCAGAAGGACAGCGAGCACATGTCTACTCTGGAAGTCAACCAACCAAGTGGCGAGTTAAAGCCTCGACCAAACGTCAAGATCGTCGCTATAGACCTTCAACCCATGGCTCCACTCGAAGGCATCACCCAACTCAAGGCCGACATCACTCACCCTTCGACCGTCCCCCTGCTGCTTCGGGCGATCGATCCAGACTTCTCCCCGCAGAATACAACCCACCTGATCGATCTTGTGATAAGTGACGGTGCCCCCGATGTCACTGGCCTCCACTCCCTCGACATCTACGTCCAGTCTCAACTGCTCTACTCGGCACTCACGCTTGCCACCAAAGTGCTGCGTCCCGGGGGGAAATTTGTGGCCAAGATTTTCAGAGGGCGAGACGTTGATCTCATCTATGCACAGCTAAGGATTTTGTTCGAGAAGGTGAGTGTTGCGAAACCGAGGGCGAGCAGAGCGAGTAGTATCGAGGCCTTTGTGGTCTGTGAGGGCTATAAACCCGTAATGGTGAGACGGAAGGACGGCACAGAAGTGCTGTGGACACCAGAGATTGAGGTCGAGGACGGAATGCGAGATCTGGAGCCTGGATCCGCAGCAGCTCCTCTGTCAGCGACTCACGTACAACAGCAAGAGCAAGGTTCGTCGGATTCTGCCTTAGGCGCAACAGGCCATACCAACGATCATCCAGCGCCAGAAACACAAACCCGTGACCTTCGGCCCGATGGTATTGTCGAACTCCGACTGCCATCTATCGAAAACGCCGATCCGCGGAGGTACATTGCTCCATTCCTGGCCTGCGGTGATCTCTCAGCCTGGGACAGCGATGCGACCTACAAGCTGCCAGAGGGCCATGTGTCGCTAGACCCGGTCCAGCCTCCAACGGCCCCTCCTTACAAGTTGGCAATTGAAAAGCGGAGGATCGAAGGAGGAATGTACGGCAAGACCAAACACAAATGAAAAAAAGGCCACAAATCGACAGATAAAGACCACCCCTGTATACCAATCAGATAGCTCTGATCAACGCATGCGCTATACTGGCTGACTTGACGACTTCCGGCTAACGCTACGACGATGGCTACGATACTCTGGATCAACAATTTTGCGTCTGTCGGTGGTCGAACACACGTATATATATATAAATGGTGGACTGGTTCTGCTGGACTGAAACTCGGCAGACACCGAAACATTTCGGAATGCGCAAACCAACCATCAAAATCATAAAGCCAGCAAAGAACACCTTTGCCAGATCAGATACGATCCCAGCCACGCGGATGGATTGGGTCAAAGATCCCTTCAAGGAAGATCGCAAGACTGCTGTCGCAGCCACTCTCTGCGTGAAACTACGAATCTAGGATTCAGACATCAAGGAACAGCCCGCTGTAGGTATTCCGCGGAAAGAAGACGCAAGATTGATACCAGAAATCTACTTTTCATTTGTCGTATCAGTATCTTCTCATGGTCGTCGTCAAACTGGCCCATCCATAAAAATCAGATCGAAGGTCATCCAGAAGACGGCACTCCCCAAAAGAATCCATAATTCTGTCTTGGTCCAGACGAATACATCCCAAAAATACCAATCCACAATATTTACGGAGAAAAGCTTCGCTTGCTCGAACGTGTCACAAGAAAAGGAGCCAATCCCGACAGTATCTCTTCCCGGCCATCGGCAGCCGCACGCCCATCATCGGCCCTGAGCTCTCTGATAAAACACGATATATGCTTCCCCGTTCTGAAGTCTGTCCCTTGGGTTCAGTTTCATTGGGTCCAAGTCAACATGCCTCTCGTCATCGAACTTCCTCCACACGCCCCGGCCCTGGTCCTTCACAATAGAGATATAATGACCACCATCACCACTATTCCCCAGGTGTCTCAGAACCCCGTATGCATCGTATGTATACGGTGGTGTCGTGGCAAGCTCCATATTCATTCGCCCATCTTGATCCGGCAACGCGGGTGGTCGCGGAATCACAAAGTCATCCATACTTAGATTATGCAATGGGAATTCGATGGGTGTGTGGATTTTCTTGGCCTTTTCGTGCTTTGAAGCGGCGAATCGCTTGAAATGTATCACCAGGAACTGTGGCAGGCGAGTCAGGATGATTTGCTTGGTGGCTTCACGCTCGCACTTGCAATATGGACATCGCCAAAGCTCCGACAGTTTTTCCTCCCGACAGTATGAAGCAAGACAATCGTAGATATGGCCCGCACGGTCTCGAGGAATTTCCACGCTGATGCTGTAGAATGCTTCGTATGTGGTCGACGTGCGCTTGCAAGTGAGACAACGCAGGCGTGAGGCATGTTGGCCGGCGAATAACGAAGACATATAACTGTGGTCTCTATGCTCGTAGCGTTTCCACTCAATTGGGCTGGCTCGTGCAATTTCCATCCGCTCTCTCTGCATTTCCTCTGCAGTCGTCAATGGCCGAAGAGGTGTTCGTTCCCAGTTGACATTCAAGTCCTCGTGAAGGCAATCGACAAGGAAGTCGAAGAATTCCTTCGCATCTTGCTGTCGATCTATTACCCATTCTCGATTCATGCGCCCACAAAAGTTTCGAAATGTTGACGGTTTGATCACTTCAGTGTCTCCCTGCCAGACGGCTTGGATCAAGTTGGCATAGAGCTTAGGCATGATGCCATTACTGCCCTTCCAGTTGCGCTGTACATACCCCTCGTAGAGTCGATCGTTGAAGAAGTTCGACAAGGGAATAGTCGCAGATAGACACTGTAGAGTTGAATTCATGTAACAAGTGACACCGAAGTTTGTGAGGCCAGTCTTGGGCAACCGTCTGCGCAGGGATGTTACTGTTGAGTACAGAGGCGGCCGAGTTGCGGACGTCACTCGGGCCAGCGCTGGTTGGGGCGCATTGATATCAGCATGGCCTGAATAGCTCGGTCTGGGTATTGCGGGCGCGGGCCTTGCGGGCACCTGAGGAACGGCAGGTGGTGCAATTTGAGGGACGAATGCAGCGTGATGAGACGGAACAGGTCGTCGAGCCGGCATAACCATTGATTCCTGCTGTTGAATTGAAGGGAACCGGCGCAAGAATGTCTCGTAATCGGGTATGAATGGCGACGGAGGCTCAGGCTCTTCTTCTACCACCGAGTACTCCTCATCGCTTGCGGTGTCATGCTTCTCGACTGGGGTCACTTCTTCCTGAAGTGCCTGCTGACGCCATGCTTCTTGCTCACTCTCATCCAGAAATTTGTGGTCACGAAGACGCCTATTTCGAACTTCATAGCGAGAATTGGCCGAAACCATTCGTTGTCGTGCGATAGGCCGACCAGGGCCGACGGGTCTTTGCCGCGTAATACCCAGCGTTGCAGCAGTCCTTGACCGGGCAAGTGAATGAATTCCCATACGATCCACCCACGCATCAAGACCACCAGCCAGTAAGGCCGGTGGTCGACCATCTTTGAGAGGCTTCGTGTCATTGAATTCGTACAATGTATCATATAGTGCTCTTAATGCCGGAGCTTTGGTCATAATTGGTGGACCCTTGAGGTAGGAAACATCGCTCGTGTACTGATCATAATAAACGACTAGGTCGAATTCATCTCTGCGAGAGAAATGCGACTGTTCGTTATCCGGCGCCAGGACCAGTCGGTCCTCAAGTTCCTCTGCTGAGACCCCTTCTTTTAAAGAGATCGGCTCTATACATATGACTGACGCTGACATGATGTGTCCTTCGTCGAACAAAGATCTCTCTCTGATGTCTATCAGTAACACGTTGTACCTCTTCATGTAGTCCTGCAGGGTGGCAGCATCGATTGATGTCTGATGAGGGAGATCACTCGAGCTATTCTTCGGGATGATGGCGGAATTGACTCCATTCGGAGTGGTCGGTCTATAAGGGGCAGAGAGCTCGTCACGAGTCCTCTGCAATTGTAATGAAGCGGTGGATGAATTCTGCGATTGATTGTAGTAAGTCTGCCTCCTCTCCGTGGGTGGACGGCCAACTTCTGCCGAAAGCCTATGGTTGTTTGCATGAAAATTGGCGGATGTGGTGTTGATCGGGCTGTATGTAGGACTGGGAGGCTTCGGCAAAGCCATAGAGGTTTCAATTGGCACCTTTGGTGGGGCAGCTGGTACCTTTGGTGGGACTATAGGTCCGTTACTGAAAGCAGGAATCGATCGAGGAGCAAGGGGTCGCGAAATAGAGGTGTCATTGGGATATGATTGTGAGTTGTATCCTGCTCCCTGCTGAAAATCTCCCGCTTTGGGCATAAACAGTAAGGTCGAGTGTTCCGTAGCATTTCCTGGACCTCTCAGCTTCGCGAATCTTTGAGTGAGGTCGTTGGCCGCTTCAGTCAAAGGTCGACCTTGTAAACTCTCGGGCTTTGGTTTACTTGACGGACGTGCTCGAGGGATTCGAAGCGAGTCAGGCAAGTCTGCGGATGAATTTGGCGAGGTCGAACTTGGAGGGACTTCATTGCTGTCGGAAGAGGTAGGCCGGCCCGGGATCAGATTCTGAGGGATGCCGAACCCTGTTGAGTAGACGGGTTTTCTGGACATGGCACGAGACTGTGGTTGGGTTCCGTGGCGGGCATTGTTGTCCTCGATTAGAGCCTTGATCTGGGTCATCTGTGACTCCATGTCCACCAATTTCTGAAGAGCAACCTTGTACTTCGCCCGCCACTGTGGGTTGTTGTCCCAGAACCCGAAATCCTTGTGTTTTGGAATGTGATTAACTGCGATTTCGTATGCCCGCATATAACTCTTGTAAGCCAGGTCGTGGCGGCCAAATTCGACAGAGCTTTTGGCCACAGTGGTAGAACTCTCGACTTCGTGCAGGTATTGAGGAAGCGAGGCGTCTACTTGGACAGAAGAGGTGGCATCTTGAATAATGTCCTTGAGGTGAGGGAAGACTTTTCCTGCGCCCGGGCCTGGGCGTGGTGTCAAGTCTCGAGGGTCGGTCCAACTGCTTCGAGCGCTGGCTGAGGTGGAAGCCGTGTGGGAGGATACGGAGGACGAGGATGCATACGCCGCCATGGCGATATGAGTGTCGCTCCTACCGCAGGATCATTGCGCGAGACACTGGTGGAAAGAACCCTCCCCGCTGAGTGGCAGATTTCTAAAATTACCTCTTTGGTCTCGGGCGTTTATTTAATAATCGAGCAGGTCATATGTGGAATCAGGTTCGGTTCGAAGAGGGGCGCTGGGAATTCTGGAGGCGTCGATAGGGGAGTGACATGAGTTGAGACGAGGGTGACAAGGCGATTAAACAGTTCAAGATTACTTGGAGTGTTGTGTAGCTTGGGGAACGGAGATTTGAAGGACACGCATGACGGCTAGGAAGTGCCTGGAGCCGCAGGCCGAGAGCGAGATAGATGGAGCAACGATGGTCTCCGAAGTGCCCACTGATGACACAGCGGGCGAGGCTGAGGCTGGTGAGTTGTCCGTAACTTGACAGTAGCTAATCGATTAGCTGATGGAGTGCATGAAGTCAGTCTTATTACTGGTGGCCTCTCAGTGGCTGGTGGTTGCGCATGTGGCGGATGATCCAGGCGTTTATCCAGAACTTCCCCAGATGGTCGCTGCGTTCGACCATTAATTCATCTCAGCTACAGAGTACCTCACACCTTTGAATTTCCACCTCTCGAACATTTTGCAGGCGGTCTCGTTGATTAGTCTGCTGCGCAACAATCCATTGGTTTCCCCTCACAGCGTCATTATAAGCCGACAGACAAGCCCTCTCTCCATCCATCACAGTCCGAATATCGCTGCCTTGTATTTGTCCATCCCGCACAATGGCCGGGTGGTTCTCGTCAGGCACTTCTGTGCTCGATGAGCAGATCGAAAAGGCTACTTCCTCTAGTTTGGAGGATATCGCAACTTCGCTCGAGATTACGGACCTCATCCGATCAAAGACAGTGCAGCCCAAAGAGGCCATGCGGTCGCTGAAGAGGCGGATAGGCAACAAGAATCCCAATATCCAGCTATCGGCCCTCAAGCTCACAGACACCTGCGTTAAGAATGGTGGCTCCCACTTCCTCACGGAGATTGCCTCCCGTGAGTTTATGGACAATCTTGTCTCACTACTCAAGGCCTACGGGCCCGCTGCGGTGAACGAAGAAGTCAAACAGAAGATCTTGGAGCTGATCCAGAGCTGGGCCAGTGCTGCTCAGGGGAGATATGATCTGTCATACATCAACCTGATATACCAGAGCCTGCAAACAGAAGGATTTAAATTCCCGCCCAAGATTGAGATATCCAGCAGCATGCTCGACAGCAGTGCCCCGCCCGAGTGGACCGACAGCGATGTCTGCATGCGATGCAGAACCTCATTCACCCTGACGAATAGAAAGCACCACTGCCGCAACTGTGGTAATGTATTCGATCAACAGTGCTCGTCAAAGTCCATTCCTCTGCCACATCTGGGCATTATGCAGCCAGTGCGGGTCGACGACGGCTGTTACGACAAGTTAACCAAGAAGTCGAGCGGCGGCTCCGATCGACGAGTATCCTTCGCACCCAAACCGAGTTCGATGCAACCTCGAAGCGCCCGAGTCGAAAACAGCAGCAGCTTTGATGAGGACTTGAAAAGAGCGCTGGAGATGAGTCTGGAAGAGGCCAAGGGAATTTCGAGCTCGGGATTTGTTCCCCAGGCACAGTCAAAGCAAGAGCCGGCAAAGATAAATGGTGTCTCAAACGAGGAAGAAGATGACCCGGATTTGAAAGCTGCCATAGCCCTGTCTTTAAAGGAAGCTGAAGAACAGGCCAAGAAGCATGCTGCTTCACTCAAGAAAACCACCACCGACGGAGCAACCTCCGCTCAGCCCTTTGTTATGCCAAAGAACGATTATGAGTTATCTGTGATGGAAGCAGAGAACATTAACTTGTTTGCCACATTGGTCGACCGCTTGCAGCACCAGCCACCCGGTACCATTCTCCGTGAGCCACAGATTCAGGAACTATACGAAAGCATCGGGAAGCTTCGGCCAAAGCTGGCGCGAACCCTGGGCGAAACAATGTCCAAAAACGATACGCTCCTCGATCTGCATGCAAAGCTATCTACAGTAGTGCGGTACTACGACCGAATGCTGGAAGAGCGGTTGAACAACACTTATAATCAGAGAAACCCGGGATATGCGGCTTATGGAATGCCCTCCCCTGCAGCGCCTCAGGGTATGTATCCCTCGATATCATCAGGACCACCGCCATCAATGAGTGCTGGACCAGGTGGAGCGGAGAATTACTATTTCAACAATGCGCCAGTGGAGACTTATGCTCCTCCTACTCAACCAACGCCCCTCCCTCAGCCTCAGCGTTCATATTCATATTCGAGTCAGAAACAGGATGCTCCTGGCTCACCGTATCAGTATCCAACTCAGCCGCCAGCACAACAGCATCAACCCATGCCGCAACCACCACAATTCAATCAGCCACCTTCGCCGCAGATGTACCAACATCAACCCGCTGTACAGCCACCGTACCCATCTCAGTCCTCTCAACCTCCATCGATGTACCCACAGATGCCACCCCCGGATCCACAACAGGCTCCGACGCCTTACACTCAGATGCCGCAGCTGCCACCTGAGGCTCCCACTCCTCAACCCCAAACTCAATATCCTCCACCCCCGTCTCAACAAGCGACACAACAGCCGTATCAAAGACAACCGCCTCTGGAGCAGACACAGGCCCCAGCACAAGTTTACTCACAGCAGCCACCACAGCAGCAGCAGCAATTTGCTCAACCGTACCAGCAGCCCCAACCGCCATCCGCGCAACAACCACAACCACCAATGTCCACGGGTGGCTCGTATGGCACACCCTATCCCACATATACCCAGGATCAATTTCCTTCTGCGCCACAACATATGCCGGCTGCATACAACCAGCCTGCCGCACATCCTACCCAGCCACAGCCCGTTGCTGTGGAGGAAACTTTGATTGAGCTTTGAAGTCATTGGTTCTGCCTTGTTCGATGTGAAATTATCGTGGGTGGCATACCCTACTGCTATGGAAGAGGCGGGCGGTTGATAAACGACGAGGCAGAGAAATCCACTGGCTACAGCACTGGGGATGTTGGGCCAATGAAAACAGTCTCGTTCCACTCACATGTTATGGCTGAATAGATCATGGCAAATATTTCGGTCTGTGCTCCCATTTGGTCGTTTCCTTTTATCTTTCCTTCAAATGAATCCAGTCTCGTTCTATTTGCAACCTCGCTGGATGTCGAAACGCCTTTACTAGCCTTTTCGTTTGTATGTAGATACCCAGACAGTTGCCATTCTTCTTTTCTCCTTGCTACTGAAAGTAGATCAACATGACATATCTACAAGCCATAATAGTGCTCGAAATCTTTGTTGAAAACGAAAAAGAATCCAATAGTCTCTTTCTTTGCACGTCATCATGTGAGAATAATGCAAGTATTGAACACTTGTATTGAATGCATGCATGCATGCATGCATGCTACCCTTTTGAGCACTGAATGCACACTTCTCTAGATAGGTAGCTATAGGTACATAAAGTACTACATGTATATCCAACAAGCTAAAGTACCACCCTGTCAAGGACCACGCCATTTCATTTCGCCCGGTCGAACGGCGACCAGATCGTACGTGTGCACAGGCAGCTGTAGCACAGTATCCCAGCACCCAGTTCGCTGAAATGCGTGTGTCTACGAAGGATAGGAGAGACGAAGCTTGGACCTTGACCTGTGCGTGGTCTGAGCCGGAGGGGGACCAAGTATTGGGCGGCCGTGTGCGTTGACACGGATTCTAGTTGGTGGAATAGCTCTGACATGCATGCTCCGTTCGGTGTGACGCAGGATACATCAAATAGAAGATGGGCTTGTGCATTGCAGAAATACCTAAACCTGGTCAAGTATAGCGAGTCCACGAAACATCGTGTTGCATTGAAGGGGATAAAACCAGGTCGATCAGGCAGACCCCAACTAGACTTCAATCCACCCTCTCGGCCGCTGCCTTCTCGATCCTGTCAATCACCGCGTCTTCGAGGTCCCGGCGTATATGGCTGGGTTCTCGTCCGCCGTCCGTTCCTTGACTATGCGTTGTAGGGCCGGGGTGGTTGAGTGCTTCCAACGGGACAGATGAAGGCGATGGAAAGGGCGCAGTTCGCTGTACAGTCTCCGCGAAGATGAATTTGCAGTCCAACTCGTCAAATAGGCGCAAGACGCCGAAGAGCGAGTGTGCCAGCGTGGAAATGTCCGGCCCAAGGTGAACGTTGTACAAAGTGACGGGGGTGTTATTCGCAGTGATTGTCGCAACTGAGGTGCTTGGTGCATAGACAGAGTTTGAAAGTGCTTCGGGATGGGCGCTCGTGGATGGGGGAAATGTAGAAATCGTTTTGACTGGCAGTCCAGCAAAAGATGGCCAGTGGCATGATATGATTCCACCCCTGATTTCCTGAGGCTCCTCCTGTCCATCCATACCAGTACACGATCGGTAGTTGCCAGTCAACTCATCCAGCTTGTCTGCCACACGACCATTTCGTACGGCGTTCTCAGAAAACAGAATCAATCGTCCCATTGGCGCGTAGTGTCTGTACTTCATACCTGGAGCGCGAGGTGCACCGTTCACGTCGTCTTCGTAAGTGACAAATCCATCGATGTGGGTCACACTTGAGCTTCCTGAAGATGCGGACACGCCCAGGGAGGATGGCGTCGACGCGGTCGTGGTGGCAGTAGAGTCATCCTTTCTGGGCTCATCCGACGGTCCTGAAGATTGCCTCTTGTATCCGATCGCCGTCCTCGCCCATTTATTGCCCATTTCGACCCCAAGGCTTCTCAATTCCTCCATACTCACACCTCCTGGCCTCAAGATTAGTGGCGGATCATGCAACCCATCCACGACTGTGCTCTCTACACCAACCTCACAACCCCCACCATCTAATACGAAATTGATCTTTCCGTTCAAATCGTCCAAAACATGTTGTGCTGTCGTTGGGCTTGGCTTCCCAGACGAGTTCGCACTCGGCCCCGCGATGGGTCTGCCGGTTGCCGCGATAAAGAAGCGAGCGTATCTTGACGATGGAATGCGAAATCCGATCGTCGATTGGGAGGGATGCACGTTTCTTGCAAAGATTCCCGACGGCGGCACTGGGAGGAGGATCGTCAGAGGGCCCGGCCAAAACCTCTCTGCTACTGGCAAGTAAATCTCCGGCAATGGCTGTCCGGTCACCCGTTCCAGATGCTTGATACTAGAGACATGGACGATGAGCGGGTTATCGCTGGGTCGACCTTTTGCGGCAAAAATGCCCGAGACAGCAGGTTCGTTTGTTGCGTCCGCGCCGAGACCGTAAACGGTTTCCGTGGGAAAAGCCACTGGAGGGGCAATACCGTGTCGGATGGATTCAACGGCATCCCGGAGCAACCTCGCGTTATTGGCTTTGCTGCGTGGCGGCGACAGAATGTACTTGAGATAGATGGCGCGGTACTCTTCATCCGTCGCATCTTCGGGGAGGTCGAGGTCGCAGAGGTCGACGATCCGTGTGCAGCAATGTGTGTAGGGCATAGCGGCCAGGTGGGAGCGATTATTGATAATACTCCTCATTGTGGCGCTCGATGTCGTCCTGTAAAGGGTGGAAAATTGTTTCAATGGAGAATTAGAGCGGAGATGTGGTCGTAGAAGAAGTCTCATCAAGATGTATCAGCCAGGCCGCCACCAATATGAGCTGCTCTGACACCGACAGGAGCGTGAATTCAGGACAAGCGGAAAATCGACAAGGCTCAGCATATTGAACCACTCTATGTGATGGCCCGAGAGCTGTGTGTCAGGGTCCGCTGTACAATCGAACAAGTCAGATCATCCGAGACATACTGCATACAGTAATCAAGGATATAGGAAAAGACATGGGATTTGTATGAAGACAGGCAAAATGGAGAAATGACAATTGAGATGGAAAAAAAAGTCCCAGGCAGATTATCGGAGTAACGTCGGGCCGGGATTGTATATCACGTGAATTTACAGCCGTGCATGTGAGGCTTCGACACAGCCTTGTCCCCTTGTTTATGGTAACCTTGTAGCCTTGGGGCACTATGCTATGGTTTTCTTGTCTATGTCAGATCTCATTGCGCCGCTCCACACCCATACAATGAGACACAGCTTTGGAGTTCCAGCCAAATTCCCATGCGTCCCCCCATGGATCCGCCCATTCGCCCTCAGACGGTTACATTGCTCTTCGCCATCAATTCCGCCACCAAGTTCCAGTATTTCACACGGCTCCGCTCCCTGAGGCTCTTACCAAAGAAAATCATGACCAGAAAGACTGAAGATGCCGCCATTCCAATAAAGGCAGCGGAGATGAAGCAATTCTGCAGACCAAGGTTGTCTAGCCAAGGAGTGATTCCGTAACCAATGGCAAAAGACATGGTGTTGCGAACCAGGATCACTGTTGTCATCGCATCCGCGCTGATTTCGTGGTATGTGTCAATGAGATAGTTGACGCTGAGAGTGATTCCGAAACAGCTCGAAGCGGCCAAAGAACCCATAGCGAAGACCAACCCAAACCAATGGACGTGATGCGCGGCGCCTACCCCCCAGAGAATGAGGGATGCAGGAACAATAATGATGCATGCTGCAAAAGGCCAAAGACGATGTTCCGGCTCCATGATGCCTTTGTTGCGACGTGCGAGTCTGATAGTGAGCCAATCGCTGAAGCGGCCAGTAAAGAAGCATCCGACCACGACACCGATCAATGTGCTGACGTATGAAAGCCCGACCATGGAGGCTTTGAAATTGTAGGGTGGACCTCCCAAAATGATGCTTGCCGTCGCGTTCAGGACATTGAACCAGATCTGTCAAGTTGCGATGTCAGGATAATACTTCCATTTCGGCTCACAAAGAGGTCGGTAGTCAAACTCACAAGATAACTGCCATAGCTAAACCCAGCATAGAAGATGACAGGCCAGCTCAAGTAACCCAACGATCGCAAGGCTCTTGTCCAAATTTGTTCCCCAGGCGATGTTTGCCACAGTGACAGTTTCTGTAAGTATGTCTTGTTGCTGCCATAAACCACGATGCCGCTCTCAACGTTGTCAGAAGCCTCGTTGACAACATCCGGTGTCTTTTCCGTCGCCTTCTCGTCTTTCGTGGCAGAGATGGGTGTCTGGCTGCCGCTGGATGTCTCAACTACGCCCACTGTAGATCGCGTATAGTTCGTCTCCTCCATGAAGAAGAAGCAAATGACCAGAGCCACGCCAAGGAAAATGGCTGGCCAGTAGAAAACCCATTTCCAACCCTGGTCGTCAGCGATAAATCCACAGATCACGGGCGCAAAATAGTTGCTCCCAGCCAGGAAGAACGCATAGATGCCCATATATGTTCCTCGCTGGTGCTGAAAGTATACATCCGTCACAGAGACTTCAGGAAGGCTCTCTATGGGCGCAGCCATGAAACCTCCGACTATATTCTTTGCAATCCATACACCATTGCCGCGGGCGTATGGACCCCACAACGTACAAGCGATTGTCCCGCAGATGGACAGAAGATAGGTTAGACGCTTGCCGTATCGCAAGGCGAAGGGTTGCCAGAAGAGCAAACCCCAGCCAGCAAGAAGAAACAGATATCCTGTGCCTTGGTTGAGAGTGCTGATGGAGACCCCAGAAGCCTCAGAAAGAGGAACAAGCACCGAATAGACCACAGAGTTGGCAATGCCAACTACTAAGGTGTATCTGCCAGGCGTCAGTGCCATGTCTTGCGATCGTAACGTGGTATGGGACATACATGTTGACTGTTATGGTCAACATGAGCTTTCGCTTCGGCGACCAGTTCAGAGGATCGTCAGGATCGTTCGATGGAGTGGGTACCAGAACAATGTCCTTGTCCCCCGATCCAGCATGCCGGGTATGCATGTTATGCTCGATGTCCACAAGGTGGACTGTCCCCGGGATTGTGTCAATTGGCAAGTCATAATGCGCCATGTCGCTGAAGGTTGTAGAGGTTCGATGATGAAGGGAAAGAGTGAAAGGATGAGGAGTGAGGAGGCTATGAGAGTAGAAGAGGAAAATTGAGCTGAAGATCTTCATAGGATCGCCATCACGAGGGTCGCACTGATTTATGTGTCTGTGCACCTGCCAGCGCCAATGTCCGCGCTAGAAGATCCAGGCATAGCATTTGCATAGACCAGAGATAGACGATTCGACACGCAATCTCTTCGATAAGAGCAGCAGTCTGCGGAATAGACCCAGACGAATGGTTCCTAAGGTAGAGATGAAATGTAGAAAGATAAGGGAGTTGTGATCTCCGTATGCTCTCGGTTGTCCCACACGGATGTACCACATGGTAGACCGTGAAACAGGGTTCTGTACTGACGCAGAACGGGAACTGGTGAGGGAATATAGTTGACCACCATTGGGGTTGCGATATGCACGTCACCGCCACCGCAGGGACACGCGCGGTCTAGCAGTACACATGTTCCCAGGCTGGCCGCGATAGGGGAATCATACGCTTGCCTTGGCTGGTTTCCACAATGATTTGGACAGGGAGATGTTGATATCGGATTCTTGGGGACCTCACCTCGCTTTCGCAACGTCCATGGCTTTCGCTCCGTGTGTACTAGGTACATAAAGGCTGCCGGCCAGGTTCAAAGCCAGTGGTGAACTCTCCTGCCTGTCCAGACTTTCTTGCGGAGGCCAGTTTCCGGGGATCGTCCGAATCCTTCTCTGCGCTATCATGTCTGATTGGTGCTGGGTTGGGGCGACAGTTAAGAAGAGGCCGCTCCACCCCAGATCGTAGCCCGAAACAAGCTTCGCGGAATTCCGTGTGATTGACCAGTCTCTATGTGCCGGCGGAAGATATCATCCCGTTCCATCAACACCCAAAGGACTTGGACATGCTACCAGAAGGCGCTAAGAGCCTAGACAAGCAAACACTTGATACTGTGAAGGCATGTCCCTTACCTGATCTGACGAACCTCCAAAGCCAGCTAAGTTTCCGTGCCTCTGTTCGAGCTTCCCCGCTTTGTGGTTGATTTCGGCCAAACCAGAGGGAGAAGATAGATAAAGCAGTACACCCTTGGCTGATGTTGAGTCCTCGACCTTCTGGTAATTATTTCTCGAGTACCTGACCAACGCTGCAATGGGCGAGCATTGGAGTGACTTGGTGGCGAAGAAACGCGCTGCTGAAGCCAAAGCCATACCCGCAGAATGGCGACTGGCTCCTAGCATCCTAGAATCTGTCAATGCCGACTCTGATATCAGCGTCCTTGAAGTTCCCGCAACTTGTGGCCTTCTCACCCCCAAGGAGCTCGAGATCACCGAAAAGTATGACGCTGTCGATCTGATAGCCAAGATGGCCGCCAAAGAGCTTTCCGCGGTCGAAGTCACTCAAGCCTTCTGCAAAAGAGCTGCTGTCGCTCACCAAGTGGTCAGTACCAAGTGTGTATGTTGAGCTGCGCGATTGCTAAGAGACCAAGACGAACTGCTTGACAGAGATTTTCTTCGATAAGGCTCTCGAAAGAGCCAAGTATCTCGACGATTATCTGAACAGAGAAGGTAAGCCAATGGGGCCATTACATGGGATGCCAATCAGTCTGAAGGTATGGTCCGAAATTTCCCCAGTAGGTTCATTGCTCAATGTCGTGGTCCATAGGATTCCTTCAACCTGAAGGGCACATATTCGACAATCGGTTACGTCTCGTTCATCAAACGACCAGCAGCGGACTTTAACTCACCTTTGGTTGATATCCTTCTTCAGAATGGCGCCGTGCTTTATGTCAAGACCAACCTACCACAGACATTAATGACGGCCGACTCTGAGAACAACGTCTTTGGTCGGGTGCTGGTAAGAGTCATGATTTAGGGTCACAAACACTTGGCTTATCTGCTCCAGAATCCTCACAAGCTGAAGCTCACTGCCGGGGGAAGCAGTGGAGGGGAAGGTGCCCTTGTTGGTATACGCGGCTCAATCCTGGGTGTCGGAACAGACATTGGAGGATCCATCCGAATCCCTGCCTTGTGTTGCGGAACATACGGCTTCAAGCCGTCGGTTGATCGCATTCCTTTTGGTGGCCAGACAAATCCGGTGCTCGATGGCTGGACCGGCATAATGCCAGCAGCAGGACCGTTGGCCACGACAGCCCGCGACTTGCGACTGTTTCTGGAGACCGTCATCAACTCGAAGCCGTGGAACTTGGACTATACCGCTCTTGCTATGCCGTGGCATCCCGTTGAAGAAAGAAAGACTCTAACGATTGGTGTCATCCTCGAGTGTCCCACATGGCTTGTCCAGCCACCAATCCTGCGAGCATTGAAGACAGCGGCTGACAAGCTAAAGCAAGCTGGTCACAACATTGTAATGCTGGAAAACTTCCCATCGTTCAAAGAAGCCACAGAGCTATCCTGGAGTTTCTTCGACATCGATAACGAGTGTACCGGATTCAAACATATCGAAGCCTCGGGCGAGCCATGGGTTACCTCTGTCAAGGACTTGTACACGCCACCACCTGAAGGCCGCCGCGACAAGACTCTGGGTGATTTACTGGACATGAATGAGAAGCGTCTCAAGTTCCGAGCTGACTGGTTGAAACTCTTTGTGGCGAACAAGTTGGATGTTATTGTGGCCCCGGGATCGCATAAGACCGCCGTACCTCATGACACCTTCAGGTATCCGCCGTATACAGTCATGTGGAATCTACTTGCGGTAAGTGAAAAGATCGGCAGTATGCCGGCACAGAATATTTGGCTGATAATCTCGAGCAGTACCCTGCCTGCATTATCCCGTATCTCAAAGCGGACAAGAATTTGGACCTTCCCGATCCAAGAATTCCAGACTGTAGGTGGCCACTGAAGCACGTATTGTGAAGTCTTTAGTCTGACAGATGGCAGATCTTCCAGAGGCTGTGCACAACGCGCCTTGTCACATTCAGGCCATCGCTAGATCTGAGCACGACGAAGAGCTAATGTCTGCCGTGGAGCTGATATCCGCCGCCCTAGGCATCTCGTAGAAGTGAGGGCTCAGAGTCTGTGTAGATGGTGGTGAAGCCGTATTGTGGCTTGAAAGGCACATTCGTATCGAAGGTAGTGTCAAGGTATAAACCTCTGACGAAGTATCTTTGTTCAGTAATCACGGTTTCTTCTTGTACCTGTCGACATCCAGCCACGGGTTCTGAGAACAATCCTCTCGCAATCAGGCCAAGAGAGTTTTCAGGCTTTTGCGTGCAACAAACCAACCTTTCCGCAGCTGGGCGAACAAATTCCGCTCCTCCCTGGCCTACCGTGCCAGCAACACCTGAGGGACTAGGTTTGTCGCTTGCCACCGATAGGCCAATCTCTCAATGCGGGGAGAAAGCCCACATGGGGCCTAGAATTTTGACTGATTAGACCTCCGTGCCATCCATTGATAAGGACTGAAGATGTCGACTTCAGTTGCTTAGGATGTGCCAAACCTAAACTCTTCCCCGTAGAGGCTTCCTCCATCGCCTTTCAATGGATATCTCAGGCATATTGAGCCGTCCACCATGAAATATTGACATGCATCGAAGCCGCGCAAGTGCTTTTTCTGGTGGTATGGCACGTCAATCCAATGCCACGCTGCGGACCAAGACTGGATGTTTGACCTGTGAGTGCAGTCGTATCTGGTGGAGCCAACTGTAGCTAACAGGACTTTAGGCCGCACGCGACGGAAGAAATGCAACGAAGTAAGGCCCAAGTGTGAAAAATGCATTAAATCCAACCGAGTGTGTACTTGGCCTGCCGAAGACGAGTTGTTCGACCGGCGACATAGGCGAACTTCGAGGTCTCCCGCATCATCGTCGCCGGCTGAGTCGCCAAAAAGCATCACGGTTGTAAGGCGCCTTTCGAGCAGCAGCAAAGACAGCGTAGGCACTGATGCATCGCCATTCTTTGTTTGTCGCGAGATCTCTTTCAACTCTGACCTTTTCAATTCGCCCATGCTCAAATCCGACCTTGAAGTTGCTTGTTGTCGCCACTTTCTCGATGGGTTCCTCCCACTACTCATACTGTCCAATACGCATCCAGGCTTCCAGTCCCAGCTGATTCCGGAGATTGTGGGAATGCTTCTGCAATTTGAGGGCATGAAAGACGTTGCGCTGGCTTGTGGTGCGTCACGAATGCATCTTCTCACCGGAAGTGCGCAAATGCATGAGGCCGGACTCAGATACTATGCTCGTGCCGTGTCTGAGGTCAATCGCTCTCTCAGCACCATCGACTGGGGTCGAGATGATTTCAATGACGCCCTGCTAGTGGCCATCATCCATTTATACATCCACGGGGTGAGTTTTCCCTCGTGCATTCGAAAGCGGTCAAAAAAGCTCTGCAGATGACGGAGTCAACTAATCAAGGCTTTGTGCGAACAGGTCTTCGATATTGGGACCAACAAAGACATCGGCAAGCATGTCAGGGGAGCAATCCAGCTCATGAAACTCCGATGGACGCATTCGCGAAGACCTCCTATGCCACGCCCGATTCATCGTATCATTTGGGAAAGCATCCTTTATCAAGTCTTTCGCCGGACGGTCAATCGGCCATTTGCCGTAGACTTTCAGCCCGACTTTGAATTCTGCGCACGGGCACAAGAGACGCTGCAGTCCTTGACATTTCCGGACGCCTCACCTGCCGACAATAGCCCCGTGATAGGTTTCCCTTTGGCGCTCCAAAAGTTGATTATTGAGATTGTCCAAGTCTGCAAAAGCCCAACGAAAGCCGAGCCTGAATTACTAGATGTCCTCGGGCGTGAAATGTCATTTTGGGAGAAGACAATCCTAGAAGAGGGTCATTGCGTCAAGGAATGCGACTCGTGGTCAGTGGGAACAGCTGCCGAACGAGCCCGTATCTTCCACCAACACTCGACCAGCTTGCACATTCTCGCGGCCTCCCTCCTCCTGGACTGGGTATCCAGAGCACATGAGGTGTCGGAGACTACATCTCCGCTTCCACCAGTGGTCTATACATGGCAGGTTCGGAGGGGCCTGGAGATCTTGCAGTGTCCACAAGCCAATGAAGAGTGGTCGAGGTGTTACCTTGGATCGTGGCCAACCTTGATATTTGGCTATGCTGTTGACAAGCCCGAGGACATCGCACTCATCCGACGTGACTTAAGGCAACGGTTCCACCAGCTGTATTCAGGGGAGGAGTTGCTTTTCCTGGAGGAGCTGGAGTCAGTCTGGCGTACGCGGGGGGTTTCGTGAATGGAGGAGTTAAGACGAAAACGTTTATCTTGCAGACTGACATGACAGGAGCTTTAACCCGTCATATTTTGATCGGAGTTTTGGGTTGATGTACCTCGTACTCTCTGTTTTGGCGGGAAATTGATGGTGGATGGAACGCGACTGGCGGCGCGCAGACGCCGGGCGCAGGCAAAGGCCCGATGGGCATCAGGGCGCAGTTTGCGCATTTCACCTGTATCACTCGTAACTACTCGGTACACGGCAATCAAATAAACTCCCTAGTATCATCACCACCACCGTCACTACCAACCTACTCACCCAGTTCAGCATTCATTACCTGCCTACCTAGGCACCTAGGCTTGCAAACGATCACCTGGCATCGGTCGCCGCTTTGACGGCCAAGCAGTGTTATTACAGAGGCGCCTCGGCAGGCCTCGAAATTGTCCTCCGAGATGCCACAAACAGGGCCCGTCACCCACCCTCCATTCTCCATCGTCCTTTGACCCGCCGAGCTGTTGAATCTGATTTGGCTTTCTACCACCCGAACGACCCTTATTCCTCTTAATCACTCGTCCCTCCATGTGCCTGAGCCAATGGAATCTCGTAACCTTCCTCGCCGCTTGATGAAGATGCCCAGGTGTTGTAGCGGCCAAAGATCGAAATGCATGCTGACAGTTGTTGCCTTAGTAAACCTTCCAGTCCTGTACGATTCTCTCCAAGATGATACAACCTGAGCTCGTCATAGCTGTTGAGATTGCCATATGTTTGTCAGATTCCCAGTCGGTTTCGAAACCGATGTCTATTCTGGTACAAGCGGAAAGCATCGACGGACGCAGCAATATAAAGGAGACATTGGGAAGGTTGATGCTCCTGGTTCCTTAGCACTCTAACCTCCAGTCAAGGCTCAGCTCCCCAACTTGAATGGTTAACCAGAAAAAGAAAATGTCGTTCTTCGAAGCTGCCTCCTGGCACGAGGGAGAAGTTGCGATTCATAAACGAACTCGTATCAGCGGTTATGACAATCCCACATCACCATTCCTCACGCCTCGGGCGGCGAGCATGATTCAGCGGTACCCCATGATGGCAATAGGGACATTGGATGATCAAGACAGACCCTGGTGCACAGTCTGGGGCTCCGATCATCTGCCAATCGCGCAGCCAGTAGCTCAGAGCGTTCTGGGCGTCCGCACGACGGTCGACGCGAGTTTCGACCCCGTGATCCAAGCCATTTACAATGGTAAAGATGACGGGGAAGTGATCCGAGAGGAAGGCAAAACGAGGCTGATGTCCGGGCTAAGTATTCACCTGGAAGAGCGAGGAAGAGTCAAGATGGCTGGCCAAGTCATTGCTGGTGCTCTCACTGCGAACGAACCCGTTGCGCCTATCAGCGTGTCCGACGACGATGCGCTCCTAGGCAAATCAGGCGAAGTACAGCTTGTCGTCAAGATCGATCAAAGCCTCGGAAATTGTCCCAAATATCTCAATAAGAAGCACATCGTTGCTACCGAACCCAAACCGAGATTATTGTCTTCGTCACCACATCTCACTCAAAAAGCTATCGATTTAGTGCATAAAGCTGACTTGTTCTTTATCGCCTCGGCGCACAAGCACGAGGACATGGACTGTAATCATCGTGGCGGCCCTCCAGGTTTCATTCGTGTGCAGCAACCCGCCAGTCTAGACGAAGGCAGCATCATTGTTTGGCCCGAATACAGTGGGAACAACCTCTACCAAACACTTGGTAATCTGGAAAGCACCCCTCACGCTGGCCTAGTCATTCCTGACTTCGAGTCTGGCGATGTTCTTTATGTAACTGGGGATACTGAGACCCTTGTCGGGGACGCAGCGAGCAAAGTCATTGCCAAAAGCAATCTTGCTGTAAGCCTGAAAGTAACCGGAGCACGCCTTGTTGAAAAGGGGTTGCCTTTCCGTGGCAAGCTGATGGAGGATGCGTCCCAAGGCCGCTCACCATATAACCCCCGTGTGCGATACCTGACCTCGGAGAAAACAGATGCGTTTGGGAAGACCGCTGGTGACGCACCTCCGACGACGGCAAAGCTCATCAAGAAAACTAAGATCACTCCTACCATCACCAGATATCGTTTCGCACTGGCTGATCCTGGTGCTTTTGGGCCCTGGAAACCGGGTCAATACGTCGCAATGGACGTGGCAGCCGAGCTGGACATGGGATATTCACACATGCGAGACGACGACCCGACCAGTCTGAATGACGATTATATTCGGACTTTTACTGTCTCATCTATCCCGAACTCTCTTGGACTGCATGGGGAGGAATTCGAGGTCACAGTGCGCGCCGTCGGCCACGTCACCAAATGGCTTGAGTGGCAGCGCGAGGGCATGTGTGAGATTGGCATCCGAGGCTTTGGCGGAGAATTCGCTTTCGAACCCAGTTCCAGGAATGTGTTCATAGCTGCCGGGATTGGCATTACGCCTTTGCTGGGACAGATGGACAGCCTGGATCTCAACAAACTAAAGGTCATATGGAGCGTGGGGATCCGTGATGTCGCATTACCGCTAGACGTCCTCAGCCAGTTTCCCAGTTTGAAAGACTCACTAACAATCTGCCTCACTGGTGACGAGTCACTGTTGGATGAGAAGAATAAGGCACAGCTACAGAACCTGATCGATGCCGGGGTGAAGGTTCTCAGGAGGAGATTGACAAAAGAGGACTTGGTAGTCTTGGAATCGGAAGTTGATAATTGGTATCTATGCACGGCGCCAGCGATGAGAAAGATTGTGCAAGAGTGGATGCCGGGAACGACAATCATCTACGAGAATTTCGACTACTGAGGCGACAGAGGGTTCGTTGCGGTCAGGGAGGATTGAGGTTTCTTGTTCACACATCTCATGTACGACAGTAATGGCAGGAGATAGGAAATAGATCACCATATTAGTTTCTTGGTTGCTTGAGGCCTTTAGTAATTCACATTTGTTGCAACATTTCTCCACCTCGTTGCGTGTTGACCCTTTTTGAGCGTTTCGATACGTCTCACCCTTTCTCCTGGATATCTCTCCTACAAGTAAGGACATGGCCGGCAAGCAACGGTTCATAGCTTTCCAATTGCGCCTCCAACCATTCAAATCAGCAGACCGAGTCTTTCAGCACCATTACAGTTACAGATCGAGACTGATCTACTCACCATCGAGGCCCGTCTTCCCGCCCTGTCGCCGACGCAACATGTCAAGCCAAACGGCCACCACTACCACTACTGCCCAGAACGCAGACGACAAGACGATCTACAAACTGACATTCTACTCGCCGCCGGAAACCACGCAGGCGTGTCTATCGGCCGTGTGGGCCACGGGGGCGGGGACGTGGCCCAACACCCCCACAACCGTGGATAGTCAGAGCCAGGGCCTGAGCGACGCCAGCGAGAACAACGACGAGCCAGCGAAATACACCGACACGGCCTTCATCAGCCGCGGTACGGGGCAATTCAAGCCGTCAGCGGCGGCGAACCCGCACATCGGCAGACCAGGGCAGGTCGAGTACGTCGAAGAAGACCGAGTCGAGGTGGTGGTTGTCGGCACGCAGCGGTGCAAAGACGCCGTACGCGAGCTGAGGAAGGCACATCCGTACGAAGTTGTCGCCTTGTTCGTGGCCAAGTGCGAGGATTTTTGAGTTCCATCTCTGGTCTCTGGTAGCTAAGGGCTAGAGACAGACAAGAAACAAGAGCCTACGACAGCCATGTGGTATATGGGCATTGTTATGGAGCATGGCAGAAATCTCGGGGGCTTGGAATAATTCGCTCGACATGCACAACAAAGTCTTGACGAGGACAAGGAAACGCAAACAGAAGCCGTAATCACTCAGTTTCTTTTCTGGAAGAGAATTTCCCTTTTGATTTCTTGTGGTATCTAGTTTTCACAACTTTGCCGTCCGGCATACAAGCAGAAAACGAGAAAAAGACCAACGCCCTTTTGCATGTCCGACCTGTTTCTTCCCTAGGCCGAGCACATCTAGATGCTTGTAATCAAGTCCTCAATTCATAACGCTGGTACAAAATTCATGCCAACCCCCCCGACCTACTCACAGCTCGTCGTGTCCCGAGGGCTCGTCATCATCATCTCCATAGTCTGGCATGCCTCCTGCGCCAGCATATAGTTTGCTGCTAATAGGATATGCGACTTGAGACAGCTTCTCGAATTGCTCCTCGAAGTCGTCCTTGTCTGCGGAATCGGCGTTGTCACTGAGCCAGTCTTGCGTCTCCTTGATCGCGTCTAGAAGAGTTTCTTTGTCTTCATCATCGATCTTGCCACCAAGCCCGTCTTCGTCGTGGACTTGGTTCTTCAGTGAAGAGGCATAGTTCTCCAGCTTATTGCGGGCGTCAATCTTGTCCTTGACAGCACGGTCGGCTTCGGCGAACTCTTCGGCCTCTGCGACCATTCGGTCGATTTCCTCTTGCGTGAGGCGTCCCTTGTCGTTCGTGATGGTGATCGACTCTGACTTGCCAGTGCCTTTGTCACCAGCTGAAACCTTGAGGATACCGTTTGCGTCGAGTTCGAAGGAGACTTCAATCTGAGGGACACCACGAGGGGCAGGAGGAATACCGGTAAGTTCAAATTTGCCCAGAAGGTTGTTGTCCTTGGTCATTGCTCGTTCGCCTTCGAAAACCTGGATAAGCACTACAGGCTGGTTGTCCGCTGCTGTAGAGAAGATCTGAGATTTCTTGGTCGGTACGAGGGTGTTTCGGGGAATGAGTTTGGTCATGACACCGCCGGTAGTTTCAATGCCGAGAGTAAGGGGATTGACATCCATCAGAATGAGATCTTCGGTGCCGGTCTCCCCAGAAAGGACACCACCTTGAACGGCTGCACCATATGCTACAGCTTCGTCTGGGTTGATACCCTTGCTTGCCTTCTTGCCACCGAAGAATTCCTCGATCATGGATTGGACCTTGGGGATACGAGTAGATCCACCAATGAGAACGATGTCGTCGACCTCGGATTTCTTGACCTTGGCGTCTTTCAAGACCTGTTCGACGGGCTTGAGTGTCTTCTTGAACAAGTCCATGTTCAACTCCTCGAATTTGGCTCGGGTCAAGGTCTCAGAGAAGTCCTTGCCGTTGTGGAAAGCTTCGATTTCAATTCGAGTAGACATTTGGGAGGACAGAGTTCGCTTGGCCCGCTCGACTTCGCGCTTCAGCTTGCCCATGGTCTTCAGATCCTTGCGGATATCAACATCGTTCTCCTTGTTGAACTTCTTCACAAAGTAATCGATCACTCGCTGGTCGAAATCTTCACCACCGAGATGAGTGTCACCGGCGGTGGCCAAGACCTCGAAAACGCCGTCTTCAATTGAGAGAAGGGAAACGTCGAAAGTGCCACCACCAAGATCGTAGACAATGATCTGGCTCTCCTTGCCCTTCTTGTCAAGGCCATAGGCGATGGCTGCGGCAGTCGGCTCGTTAACCACACGCAGGACAGTCAATCCGGCGATAGTACCAGCATCCTTGGTAGCTTGTCGCTGAGCGTCGTTGAAGTATGCCGGGACTGTGACGACCGCGTGGGTAACTTTCTTGCCCAAGTATGCCTCTGCAACTTCCTTCATCTTGCCCAGAACCATGGCGGAGATTTCTTCGGGTGTGAAGGTCTTTGGTTTGCCGCCAACCTCGACATTGACCACAGGCTTGCCATCTTTGTTGGCTACCTTGAAGGGGAAGTGTTTCAGATCTCGCTGAACGTCCTTGTCCTCGAATTTACGGCCGATCAAACGCCTGAGAAACCATGTTAGTAAAGTCAAGGTACAAGAAAACAAATCGGAAAGATACTCACTTAATGTCAAAAATCGTTCTGGTGGGATTCGAAGCATATTGATTCTTTGCCGCGTCTCCCACTAACCGCTCTTCATCGGTGAATGCCACGTATGAAGGCGTTATCCGATTTCCCTGGTCGTTCACAATGATCTCGACCTTGCCGTTCTGCATCACACCGACGCAGGAGTATGTTGTACCCAGATCGATACCAATGACGGTGCCATAGTTGCTATCTGAGTCATTCACTGGGGTTTGATCTTGGGCATTTACTCTGCCGATCAAAGCCAAAGGACAGACAAAGATGAGGAGGAGGTAGAAGAGAGTTGTCCACTGTAAAGTAGCGGAAGAGGATCTGTGTGGTCGACGCTGGACGTTACCGGACGCCATCTTGTCGGTAGGGAGAGGGAAAAAGAGAGAAGCAAAGGAAAAGAAGAATGATATGTTGTTGTTAGAGTGAGAAAGGTCAAGGAGGATTGGGGTGAGCGGTGGAGGGAAATATTTATTCTAGGGTCGCAGTTATCGATACGCTGTCCTTTTCCACCATCTTCACTGGCGGAAGCTCAGCCCAGGGCAAGGACACTTTGTTTCGCCGCAGTCTCTTCTCCACAGGCGGCCCCATCACTAACTATTACTACTAAAATGTACTTGCCCCAGCCTTGGCGGTTAAAGGGCGGCTTTTGGACACGCTGTTTTGCCCCTGAATCACTGCCAGCCTGGCCTCTATTCTGTTCTTTGCACATCCAACATGTACCATCCCTTTCCACGCCTCGAGGACATCGTAAAATTTGCTTCTATTTTATCCCCCCAAGCCAGCCACCATGACTCAGAGAACGACACCTTTGGCGCGCAACTAGCGCCACACGGTACAAAGTGCGCACAAGAGCATTCTCTGCTAATATCCCTTGCCACAGCATCAAGCATGAGGTACCTTGCATTGGTCTCCGAGTTTGTTAAATGCGTGTTTGAACGTCATATATCTCTGCTATCCTCGTTATCTTTTCTCGTCCATCATACCTTTCGCCAAGGTGATAGAAACTTCATCTCGCGATATACCACCTACGATCAAACTCACCCTTCGTGCCTCAGCATCTTTGCGCTATGCTCTTAAAATTGAAGGGAGAGCTGTTTATGTAAGCATTCAAGCCCAAACGAACAGTACGTCATTCTTTGGTACGTTGCCCCGCATCGCATTGGCATTTATTGATTAACAACTTTTTGATACTGCCCTGTGAATATTGTGGTAGTACATGGCATGAATCCAACTCGACTGTTCTGCTTTAACCGTGGCTGTCTTCCCATTTCATTTCGCAGTCCCTCTCTAAGCCTAGCCAAAATACTCATTTCCCACCGCGACATGGGCTCCGTGGACACCTCACTGCACCCCCATACATCAGGTCGTGCTGCCCGCTTCGCAGAGGCACATTCCTCCCCAAATCCATTGATCCTTTACGGCGGCTGGTTCTGCCCCTTCGTTCAGCGCAGCTGGATCACTTTGCATGAGAAGAACATTCCGCACCAATACTTCGAGATTAACCCGTACCGCAAAGACCCTGAATTCCTCAAACTAAACCCGCGTGGTTTGGTCCCGACTCTCGCCGTGCCTCTCGACAAAGAGGGCAAGGACCAAAAGCCCTTGTATGAGTCTCTTGTGATCTGCGAGTACTTGGACGAAGTATACAACGACCCTTCTAAGAACGGACCTGATCTGTTGCCGAGAGATGACGCTTATTTGCGTGCAAAATGCCGGATTTGGATCGATCACATTTCAACCAGGATTATTCCCGCCTTCTACCGTTTCATGCAGCATTCCGAGTCGAAATCGTATAGTCTTGATGAAGCACGGGCGGAATTCCTCAACCACATCAAGACTTTCGTCCAGGCATGTGATTCGCAGGGACCATTCTTCTTGGGTGAGAGATTTAGTCTGGTGGACATTGTGCTCGCGCCTTGGCTGTGCAGAATGTTTCTGTTTGATGTGTACAAGGGCGGGGTTGGTGTGCCCGAGGAAGGGAAGGGTGGCGATGATGAACAGGTATGGGGTCGATGGAGGAGATGGGCAAAAGCAGTGGGAGAAACGGAGAGCGTGTTGGATACCTTGAGTGAAAGGGAACAATACATCGAGGCGTACAGGAGGTATGCGGAAGACACCACACAAAGCGAGGTTGCAAAGGCCACGAGGTCTGGAAGAGGACTACCATAGACATGAGGAAAAGGGTAGGAATTATCGACGTGAATGGTTCATGGCTTTTCCTCATCCCAGACTTCTAACTCAGGAATGTGTTTCTTACCCGTTCTCATGCGCTAGAGACGACCTTTTCGTATGCAAGCGTGGCGCAACTCCTCCCCAGTTCCGTTCATATGCCGCTTAAAAGCCCACCTCGAGATCGCTCACAATGTCAAGACCACCCACCCCGGTCTGGTCTACCTCTTACCCTCGCCTCTTAGATCGCCACCAAGCCCGTAACCTCTAATCTTCTCCCACTCGACTTTCTGCCGCGTGACGGGCAACTGCCGCCGCAACGCCTTGAAGCTCGTCTCATTCATGCCCACGATCGTCCTGTTCACCTCTTCCTGGTACTGTTTCTCGATTGCGGCAATCTTCCTCACCACGCTGTCACCACTGCCTCCGCCGTCGACGGACACGTTGGCAAAATCCTTCTTGGTTGACATGGCGACGTTGCCGTCTTCATAGTAGTGCACATCAACCCGGATGCTGCCGGACAGGGTGTTGGAGGAAGGGTTGTAGAGGACGGCGGTCCTCCAGCGGCCGCTGAGGAAGTTCTTGGGGGAGGCTTTCAGGGAGGATATCAGAATCGCGACCTGCGAGTCGTCGGGTGTGGCGCAGACGGTGAACGCAGACGGCGAGGACGTCGGCGGGTAGTGTTCTGCAAAGTGGCTGGACAGGTGTTTCGAGATGGATGAGACGAGGTCGCTGTGTTTTGTGTCATGGGTGTAGGATTGAGGGGATGACGCCTTGGAGGTCGTGTGGTCGAACGAGAAGGACGTTGAGGATTGCGCGTCGTAGTATTGCCCTGACGAGAGCTTGTTGTAGGATGATATTAGAACCTATAAAACCGCCCCGGCTTGTGGTCAGCTTGGTCATCGAGGCAATGGAGGGTTGTCTCCCAGGCAGTTCAATATTTCTCCTGTGCTGGGGATGGAAGAAGGTCATAAGTATCTCGTACATAATCGCTCGCCCCAGGGAGCTTCACAGCCACCATCTGTTCTTCATTGTACTTTTCGAATGCAGGCTTCAGCTTTGAGATCAGCGTCGGGTCGTTGTCGGAAGTGAGGGACTTGATGTCCTTGATCACATCTTGGAGTTCTCCAGAGGGCGCACCCTCAATGAATGACGAGGTGATGTTTACAGTCGAGCCCATAGCCGGTGGAATGAATTGAAGTTGTAAGATATGGTCCGCGTCAACAGGGTTTTGCGCTGCGTTCGTAACAGATGGTATAGGCTGGTGGTGGAGGGGTGCAGCTTGTAAGGGTCGTGCCGTTGCGGGCAGAAACTCGGTGTGTCAGACGCCGACAGGAAATCTTTAGATGCGGAGCCTCCAGGCAGGGCTAGCCGATTATTAGAGAACAGAAGCTACGGGGTTTGAATTTTGAGGTTTGTAAGGTGATAATATGTTGTTGCTTCGAGTGAAGCAAGGAACAAGGCATGAACGGCAATTGAACTCGAGTATCATGATACATTGTCCAGAGATGAAAAGCAACCACCACGTCCTGGTCCA
Source organism: Fonsecaea pedrosoi CBS 271.37 (assembly GCF_000835455.1). Taxonomy (NCBI): domain Eukaryota; kingdom Fungi; phylum Ascomycota; class Eurotiomycetes; order Chaetothyriales; family Herpotrichiellaceae; genus Fonsecaea; species Fonsecaea pedrosoi. The sequence continues at coordinate 56,939 of NW_013550606.1, read as the reverse complement.
GTCCATGCCATGTCACGTCGGTCCCCCCCCAGACGCCTCGCTAGCCACAGATCAATTTGTAAAAAAAAAAAGATGAAAGAGACAAAGAGAGGAGGTCTAGTCAATGCTCATGCTCATTATGCCTTCATTCGTCTCGGTCATACCTTGCAACCCAATTTTCTTTGTCCCATTATGACTGCTGCCGCTGTTACTGCGATCGCCATGGCCATGTCCGGAGCCCTTGGGTGGCAGTTTAGACCATGCCTTGTCGCTTGTCAACACGGGGCTTTGCGACAAGATAGGGCTGCTTTGGACGCTCATGCCAGGCGACACAGCTCTGCGTTTGGTGTATGATGGATCGAAATCCTCTTCGCGGCGTCGCTTGTTGTTGACCCTTCGGGCGACATCCCCCGCGGTAGGCGGGAGAGAGGCCAAGGGAGTGGTCGACCTGGATCTAGATCGGTTGAAATGCTTCAGGGCAGGGTTGTCGACGATTGAGGAGCTAGGAGTATCCATCATATCATCACTGATGGCGGAGGAACTTTCGCGGGGTCGTAAAGATGGTGGAGGGGTTCGGTAGCGGTCGTCGAATCCATTCCAAAACCCTATTCCTGCGGAGTTCCTCTCGGCCTGTCGACTGAAGCTATCAGGAGGGAGTAGACCTTTGTTGTCCATCATCATGTCTTCTATCGATTCCTCTATCGGCTCTGCTGCAAAGTTGTTGTTCTGATGGGCAGGGATCGATGGCGACCTGGGCTGTGGAGCGGTCGGCTCATTTTCGTGTACCTGGCGAATGACTTCTGCCTCGCGTCGCGCTTCACTCTCGATCGGGGCGGCTTCTTCCAACAGCTGTGCACGAATTCGAGCAAAGCCTTTTGTCTTAGGGAGTAGATTGCCTCTACGCGTGACAGCTCGGCGAATGACCTTTCTTGGGTCGTCGCCATTTGCGCCATCCATGTCTGACAGAGATTGGCCGCCAGTCGTTCTCACGGTGTTGTTGTCTTCGCTGTCTGACAGATGTAGGTCGTTGGTACCCAGACTTAGACTTTCACGCCGAGACTGGACTTGTTGTCTGGTTAGACCAGTCCCAAAGTAACTGCCGCCCCCATTCTCAACACTTTTCAAAACGCCGGGTGACAATGGCCCCGGTGACGGCTTGGAACTGTTCATGCTCACGCTGCTAGAGCTATGTTGACTCTTGCCCTTCCGCGTACGAGCTCTCCTAAAACTCAACAGATTGGGCTGAAAACTCATAAGACTGGCTTGTGCCGGCGACGGTTGATTGCCCATCCATTCCATTCCGGGGCTATTCACCCAGCCTGGCATCGGCCCCGGGTTCAACCTTGATGCCGCAGGTGTATTCAAAATGGCTTCATCCACATCACGATCGATGGCCATGTCGTCCGAAGAGGTGTCAGAATCAGAATCAGAATCCGAGCCCATCATATTGACGGAACTGACAGAGCTGGACAAGTTTGTTCTGTCATTTGACAAGGACCACAAAGCATTCGACTGATTGCTCGGTGAGTCAAGCACGGTATTTCCGAGACTTCTCCTCTGGGGTATTTGTATTCCTCTTCCTGTGATGGGCGATGCATCCGGAGACGCTTCTGCCAGCGTAGAATGGTGTAAATTCGTACATGCTCTTGTATAATCGAGTCCTCGCGATCTCCTCGGAAGCATGGACGAGGGTGATCCATAGACATAGGACGAGTCTAGTTTTGGCGATAGCGGGATTCGTGGTATCGTGGGACCTGTGCTTGCTCCAGCGGCGTCTTTAAGCGGCATATGGAGAGATAGACCTCGAGTATGCATCGGAGGACGAGAGGGTGTTGTGGGAGTTGTAATAGCCGAGTCATCCTTGGATATTCGTCGCAAAGGTTCTCGAAAGGCTGGCGATGGAGATAGAACGGGCTTAGGAGCGTCTGAGAGAGACCGTGGTTTTGGGGAGCCCCTGGTGGAGGTTCTGGAGGATCGTGGCGTGCGTTCGCCTTCGCTCTGTTCAATCTGTTGTGTGAGGTTCGACTTGGTTGGGGAGAGGCCCAGCCCAATTGGAGCCGGATGGATGCTGGCAGAAGACATTGCTAAAAGCTAGACGCGCTATCGAACCATGACGGTGATGTCGAGATGAAGCATGTCGCGTATATCAATGGCGATTTCACATTTTCAACAGATGAGCGCGGAGAAGTCGAGACAAGAATTCAATGATGCACCTTCGTCGGATGCTGACCTTGGTCGCTTGTAATCGAAGACTGTGCTTGACCACGAGTTTACCTCACCTCGAGATCGCGTGGGAGACAGGAACAGGGTTTCGAGGGCGCACCTTCGCAGCTGAGCCCGAAATAGGATTATGGGCGTGCCGCTCTATTCTGTTGAACCCCGCTCTTCCCAGACACTGAGCCACTGACCCATCAGGGGCGCCACGAGCGCTCAGGGCACGCTGAAGACGGCCTTACTACTCGGAGCAGCTCTTAGAGGGAGGAGTACTTGGTACAAGTGGGTATAGAAGCAGCCTCTACTCGGTAACGAGCGTGCACCGATTTTGGACCCTCACATGCTCCTTGTTTGGGGCACCATTGGGTAGATCGGCCTGCGCCTTTGAGTTTCCCCTTCGTCAATGGGTGCCCTTGAGTCCTTCTAATGCTCCATTCCTAGTCAATAACATGAAAAAGTAAATACGACAGACTCTACTCTCATATCCTAAAGGGAGGGCAGTATACATAGGCCAGGTCAATAGAAACCTATCTGCCTATTTAAAGCGGCACGACATATGATGTTTAAGTAGTTTCGGTTACAGTGTTTCACCACCTTGCCGCTCTTAGCATTGACTCAGATAGCCCCTCTCTATGGTTTGGGGCCTACTCACGACGTCGCAATTCCTCTCTCGAGCCTACACGGTTATTTAACACGACCAAGTTCACCTGAAATCTTCCCTTTTACACTGAAATAGAGTTGGAACGGAAAAGACAGGAAATACTCACATGACGAAAACCCTCGCACGACATCATTGAACTCTAGCCCTGGCGCCCTGGTTGATCGATCAATCCCTTGTCAGTTAATAATCTCCACCACACGACTAACTCGGATATCTGGCCACAGATTTCCATTCACTACCTCAAAGACCAACCCGCGGTGTCGACCTCATGCTCTCATCTCCATAATAAACCTTCCCGCCTGTTCCGTCAGTCATCATTATGTCGAACCGTCGAGTAAAGTCTTTGGCGTTGGATGAAGACGACTATGATGATTTCGAGGACTATGAAGACCAGTATGGAGATGATGGCGGCGACAACGAGCTTTCTGCGGAGGACAAGGAACAGATGCAGCAGGGTACCAGAAAAGTGCGTGCAGCTCTAGGGCCAGGATGTCCCATCACAGACAACGACATCCAGGAGGCACTGTGGCATTATTATTATGACGTTGAAAAATCCGTCACGTATCTGAAAAGTGAGAGATTTTGCGCACTGCTCAAACTTGTGGAAAACTCACCCCCATAGACAAACAGAAGCCTCCCGTTGCCCCAAAGAAGCAGACGCCGGGTTCAAAGAGTAAGCTTGCTCTTCTTTGCCTCTCGCCTACGTCGCTTTCACGTCGTGGTGGTCATGATAGCTTAGGACCACACCATCTCGAAAAGGATACTGATAAGCACGAAGATCCTGCCGGCTTCTTCACTTGCTCTAACTCGTTCTCTGTGACGGATTTCTTCAAAGACTGCCCATGGTTGCACGTTCCTGAACACCGAAGGGCAGAGATCATAATCACACCGCTCTATCCCCGCGGTCGCCTGCTGGGTGGTACTTCAAATACTGGCAAGATGTCTAAACTAGCGGCACTTGCCGCGAAGCGCAGGCAGAAAGAAAGTGAGAAACTTGACGCTCAGAGCATGGCCGATACTGGATCTCAGCAGGATTACCTTTCTAGCTTGAATAAACTTCGGATCAGTCAGTCGACCAAAGCAATGTCTGAAGCAAGCGATGCGTCGGACTCCTCGCCAACATACCCTCGGCTTCAGTCACCAAAAATGGATCACAGGAATGACCAGAGCATCCAAGCAGAAAACAAGCAGACAACTTCAGAAGGGACATCAGATGTCTCGCTTGCGGTCAACCAGCATCTCCGCGCCGGACCCTCGGCTTTTGCCAGCATCATGACCAGCCGTGACGCTGATACACGTCACCCATCATCAAGCGACTTTTTCTCCGTTGGTGCAAATGCTAAATCTTTCAACTTTGCAGAACCGAGTCCGGACGACATTGTGACCAAGGCACAGACTGCAAAAGGTCGGGGATGAGGCCAATAGAAATGAAAAGGGGCTAACCTCCTCGTTGTTGCAGCCGCCACGTCGGCCGCTTCCAAAGCCAAGGATACGAATCGAGCAAAATCAGCTGTGACCGGAGGCATACGCGAACTGTCCATCCAAGATACTCCTAAGATCAAGAGCAAGAATATCGATGTGCTCGCAGAATATCGACGAAGTCACCGGAAAAATGCGGCAAACTTCGTAGTTATCGGTAAGCAGTTCCTCGATGACTACTTTGTAAGAATACACTGACTGCCCAAGGCCATGTCGATGCAGGCAAAAGTACTCTTATGGGTAGGCTGCTGTTTGACCTGAAAGCAGTCGATCAAAGAACCCTGGACAAGTATCGACAAGAAGCGGAGCGTATTGGTAAGGGCTCATTTGCCTTTGCATGGGTTTTAGATCAGGGGTCAGAAGAAAGAGCCAGAGGCGTGACCATCGACATAGCCACCAATAAGTTCGAGACCGAAAAGACTTGCTTCACTATCCTGGACGCCCCGGGCCACCGAGATTTCGTGCCGAATATGATTGCAGGAGCTAGTCAGGCCGATTTTGCAGTCCTCGTCATCGACGCCTCCACGGGAAATTTCGAGTCTGGGTTGAGGGGACAGACCAAAGAACACGCTCTCCTGGTCAGGTCCATTGGTGTCCAGCGAATCATAGTTGCCGTGAACAAGATGGATGTCGCGGGATGGTCTGAAGAACGGTTCAATGAAATTCGTCTACAGATGACGGCCTTCTTGAGCAGCGCGGGTTTTCAGCCAAAGAACGTGACATTCGTCCCTTGCTCTGGCCTCGAAGGTGAAAACATTCTGGTTAGAGCTTCGGATCCGAGGTCGTCATGGTATACCGGGACAACGTTGGTTGAAGAGCTAGACAAGGCGGAGCCATCGACCCACGCCTTGGACAAACCCTTGCGGATGACTATCAACGACGTCTTTCGAGGTGGCGTGCAGAATCCCCTGTCTGTGTCAGGTCGACTGGAGGCGGGCACCATCCAGATCGGTGAACAAGTGGTCATCATGCCAAGTGGTGAAAATGCCCAGATTAGGAACTTGGAGGTCGACGAGGAACCCCAGGAGTGGGCAGTGGCAGGACAAAACGTGGTCCTCAATCTGTCCGACATAGACCCCATACACCTGAAATCAGGAGACGTCCTCTGCAGCCCCCTGTCGCCGATCCGGAACATTTCCGAATTCAAAGCGAAGATACTTGCATTCGATCACCTCACCCCGATGAGCGTCGACGTGCACAAGGGACGCTTACACGTGCCTGGTCGAATCAGTCAGCTCGTCGGTGTCCTGGACAAAGCATCGGGCACAATAACGAAAAAGAAGCCCAAAATCGTCCAACCGGGAAGTGTTGTGCGAGTGGTTGTACGCCTAGACCAAGTGGTGCCCTTGGAACCGCCTTCAAGGATCGTGCTCCGAGCAAATGGCGAAACTGTGGGGGCGGGCCTAATCGAATACGAGTAATCGATGCAATCCACCCACGAGGCTGTTCCCAGATACCACGTCGCTAACAAAGGGAGTCAATTTTGGCTCGTTCTGAAGGTTCTCGCTCAAGATTGAGGGCGCTACTAAGCGTCCCGGTCCCACAAAGTTTACGAGCACTCGGTGCTACAAAGGAGAGTACTTACCCTCTGGGGTTCCCCTCTTCCTATTCCGTCATGTTCGGGGCCAAAAGTCGTTGGCGTATAGGATACAGTGCCGAAATCTCTGGCCTAGCGCAAATCTGAAACCGAACATTGAAATTCGTGGGAGAAACATCATCCTTCACGCCCCGCTCTTAAGAGCCTCGTTATTCGCCCGAGAGCACTTGCGTGGACGGAGCAGAGGCTGAGCGTCCCTGGCAGTACGGTCGTCGATACCAGGGTCGATACCAGGGTCATCGTGGTCTGAGACGTTCGGTGGGCAGGGGGGCTGATATGATTCTTCCTTCATTTTACCGTGGTACATGTGCTTCAGTGTGGCATGTCTCTGTCAAAGGAGATGGAGGAGCGTCCTTGAGTACAAAATGGCCCTTCTCGCCCTCTTTCTGTGGTATTTTTGTCTTCCACAAGCACTTTGTTCTTCTCATAACCGGCACTCAAAGAGGCCTTTCCTTCGTTTTTTCTTAAGCGGCGCAGTGCGCACGTCCATTCGTTCTCAATCTATCCAGTCATTCGTTTTCGCTGCCCAGACTCTCGATACGAGTTTCGATAACCGAAAGTTTGAAATCTGCTGCTGCTGCTACAGATACTGTCTCGAGTTACTCGTCCAGCCTTGTTAACCCAAACTCTTTTCCAACGACATGGCTGCAGCATTTATCCTTTCAGGGTTGGCCCTGGTGGGCATGGCTCAGGCCCATATTGCGGCATTTGCGAAGGGCATGTACTGCGAGAACGGCACAGACCCTGCCAACCCGAATCCCAACTCTAATGCCCCCGTCTCGCCATTGTACAACCTTACTCAGGAACAATGGTGGTTCCAACACGATCGAGGATGTGATGCTGTCCCTCCGCCTCCTGGAGTGTTTCTCGAGCTACCTGCCGGCGGCTCCTTCGACGTCGAGCTGGCCGACAACCAAGCCTTTACAACTCTGTCCTGGGGTGGTTCAAAGACTTCCGAATGGCCAGATGGGGGCGATCACCCAGAGGACTGGAACGGTGGCGGTATCGGCGAGGGCTGTATCCAAGACGGAGGTTACATGCACGTTCAGAACCAGAGCATGGCCCAAGGCACTGCCTTTGCTATTGCCTACGAGAGTGATCTGACCGCCATCACGATGGAGGATCTGGTTGTGTTTTCTGTTCTTGAGCACACTCCCTGGAAACGAGCAGCAACCTACCAGGTTCCAGCGGCAATGCCTGCATGCCCTGAAGGCGGATGCGTGAGTTCTCTTTGCATCGTATCAGCATGAGTGCGGCTAACAAATTCTTTTCAGACTTGTGCCTGGCTTTGGGTGCCTCATGGATGTGGACAGCCCAATATCTATATGCAAGGCTTCAAGTGCATGGTCACTGGTGCCACATCCACAACTCCCCTCGCAAAGGCCAAACCACCCGTCATGTGCGATACCGATCCTTCCGAATGCGCCCCAGGAGCAAAGCAAATGATCGTGTGGAACCAGCTGACAGGAAACAACGTTGTGACGAAACTCTCACAAACGCCGGCTTACAATGCACGTAACGGGTTCAAGCCAGGTCCACAGGATGACATCTTCGAGGGCGGTGCCTCTGCACCTGAAGGACCAACATCATCCTCGACGACTGCCTCCAGTTCTGCCTCAAGTTCTGCTTCCAGTACAATCTTCATCTCGGCTACCGCCCCTACAGAAACACATGTTCAATCCATCTCGTCGACAACTAGCGCAGCTGGCACCTGGGGCTCTGAATCTCGACCGGTAGTCCTGCCCACCTCGAGCTTCTTCTCCCTACCATCCGCGTCGACCACCTTGGCGACAGTTGTGAAGGCAGCCTCAACGACAACCAACGCTGCCTCCGCGCCCACCCCTGTTGCACCTCTGTCCTCCCATACCATTGGCTGGGGCGGTCCTTCTGGGGGAAGCCCGGAAACGGTTACTGTTTCCGTGACCGTGACTGTTTCCGCTGGCGACTCAATGCCTACTGGCTTGAAGCACTTCAAGGGGTGCTGGGTCGAGGACGATGAGTAGAAGGACAGGAGGAACTTCGTCATCCCGAGCAGCGACCACTGTTGGAAGAAACGGGAGTATTGCCCTTTGGGTCACCACGGTCACTAAGAGCTTGAGCTCTTGACCTTTGTATTTGTATTCATATCATATCTAGCAATTTTCTCGCATACTCCCAAGAAGGAGAAACAGACACAATTTCTCTCGATCCGTTTCGTTTCTTTACATCGATGGTATGGCTCGCTCCCTGCTCGATGGCGCTGACATGACCACAACAGCTCCAACGCAACATCGGCTTCTCCAATGCTGGCCGAAACAGAGTTGGGAATCTGCCCCAGCTCTGGGATATCAGATTTTGTTGATGAAGACCTGGCAAGGTACTAAAAAGGGCGCTCTCTGATCTCATACGGCCTCCTGCGGCCCGCCATGGCCAACATTCCATTCCACGACTTGGTGGTCTGTGCTCATCACAACGCGGCACCAGGGATGAAACTTCATGGACACTGCTCAAGATTCAATCCTCACCATGTCTGTTCCTTATCGTTGTCGTTGACTGAGCTTCCTTTCAAAGATGCCTCCGCTCCACTCCTTTCTCATATTTGCCGGCGTTCTATTTCGCATTGCATATGGTTACGTTGATTTCGGCTCCTTGACTCTCCCTGTTGAACCCCTCTACCAACCGACTCCGCGACCGAACCAATTGCTGGGTGACTATGATCTCCGCCACGAGATTCTTCCGTCGATGATTACAGCTGTCGCGCCTTCAGTGACGGTCGGTGCCAACGGCACCCACCAGACCATGTATAGCCTCCATTACCATCACTACTTCATCAAGACCCGGCAGGGCAGAGGAGTGTTCGACAAGCGAGGAGTCTTTTCTGACGACCCGCCCATTGCAACATGCACTCCCTGTGGAGGTGAAAGCGTCTCCTCTACTCCCACCGGCACAACTACATCGACATTGCCATGCACAACCCACACATATCATGTGAGTCTGTTTCCGGTCATTCATCCTTATCCCGACTGCAGAGACTGACGAGGCCTTCTCAGGGCGTCTTTAATCTGCCTCCACAGACGACAACTGCGTCCTGTTACGACACAGACTATAGCGGCGTATTCCAACCCAGTACCTCGTCATCGAGCGGCCTGCCGTGTTGTTTCACGATCCCTGCCTCTTGTCGGACCAACAGCACAATGAGCAGAACCACCAGCACATCGTTCATGGCGTCGACTGGAGTATTTAGATCGACAACCACGTCGACCACAACAGCACTCAGCTCCACAACTATGACTTCCAGATCTTCCCTCCTCACACCAAGCAGTACGAGCGGAACCTCCTCTCGATCCCAAGGGCCGATACTCAACAGCGGAAGCACATCTACATCTGTAGGAACCACCGTCACCGTCATCAGCGGGACGACCGTGATCGTCTCAACGACATCCACCTTGACGCCGAGGTTGACACCCACCACCAGCTCCGCTGCGGCCTCCAGCCAGCCGTATACTTCTACGTCACTGTCAAGTTCCTCAACCCGCACCACCAGCTTGTCAATCATTGTCATTTCAAGCACGACAATCGCAATAACAAACTCTGGCGACGCCACTGTTTCTTCGACAGGGGGAAGTGGGACATCCACATCATTGTCATCATCATCATCGTCCTCGTTATCTACATTAACCATCATCACAGGCACTGCGTCGAGCTCGTCGTCCACTTCTTCGACGTCGTCGTCGACCTCAGTCATCATAACCACCGTGCCCAACACCATCATAGGATGCGGCGAAGCTTCTGGCAGTGGGATCGTTAGTATGTGTGCTTTTCTTTTGGGATTTTCCTCTTACGGTCTAATCAGATTGGATCGAAACAGTTCAACTAACTTTGGAAAAACACAGTGGGGACAGGCACGGTGTATCTAGGAGGCACGCCGATTGTCACCTCAGGGACCGCCACTGGTACGTACATCGAGGTTTCAAAGGTTGCAAGTTTCTGACTAACTGTCTCTCTCTGTCCCTCTCTCTCCGATCCAGGCTTTGCAAGCAACGTCTCTGGCTGTGGCACCATCATCGCCACGTCAGGCACGTTTAGCGGATCCGCCGAAATCACAGGCTGTATGTGTATACTCTGTCGATAGTGGCTCGGCATCACCAGGCTGACTCGTGCGCCGCACAGGTGGTTCCGGCTCCGGCTCCGGCACATTGACCGGCACAGGGACCGTTTGGCCAGCATTTGGAGGAGGACTGATCTCGTTGGTCACATCGGGCACGGTCACGGGCAGTGGCAACTTCAGCGGTTGCGGGATCTTGGTACGTCTCACACTAGTGTCATATATTTGAAAAGGTCCTTCGAACGCTGATTCTGTGGTCATTTCTTGCTTGCAGACCGGCTCCGGCACCTTCGTGGCGACGACGGGCTCTCCCGTGATAGTCTCGCCCTCGACCACGCCCACGCCGACTTCCCGACCCATCAGGACCGTCAGCGTGTATCTTTCCTACTGCCCAGACGACGCCGGGGGCACAAACGGCATGCTCCGCCTCGCCGGTGCTGACTCGTCCAACGTTACGAGAGGGGACGGCGCGGGCGACGGCATGACCTATTCCAACACCACGTCACGCTATTCCTCCCCGTCGAGCTCGAACTCGAGCTTTCCCCTAGGTAATTCCACCGACGCCAACCCGCTGTGCCAGACGTGCCCCAACTCCGTCGGCATCTGCTGCCCCCCGACCGTGTACTGCTCGGCCGACGACGGCAAATGCCCGCTCTACGCGCTGGAGAACTCGGGCAACACCATCAACGGCTATCTGATCGCGCAGGTCATGAACAGCTCGGCACCAGTGGCTGGACGAAGAAAGGTCCGGGCGCTGGAGAAGAAGCACCACGTCGGACAAGATGACGGTCTAGACGCGTCAGCGACTCTCCCAGGTTTCGGTGGCAAGGACCTCTTGGATTTGGAGGCCGGAGTGGAGAGGCAGTTGCAGAGACATCCAGAGAAGAAGAGGGCGCATAAGAAGCAGTTTTAGGGGGAAAACCCTGTTGGAAAGGGAAGCGGGCCGTATTTCTTCGGCCTCGTTTGGATCTTTGGTTGTCATTGCTGTAATACCTTTTGTCCTTCTTCTCTGCCTCTACATAACATTCGCAGCCATCAGATTTGATACACTAGGCCTTGTTATGCTGTACGGTACAAGTGAAAAGAGGAGTACCAGGGGCATGTTCTGACTGTGTTGTGTCCAGCTGACCTTATAGCTGTTTGATGGACCCATTAGATGCGGACAATGTTTCTTATGGGATGTGTTGCTGCCTCGAGCGCTCAGAGACGCTCTGTCTGGATGGAAATCAAGGCTACCGATGTATCGGATCACGTAGAGCTTCTCAGTGCTTCAGGCGCTACTTCAAGTGCTGTGGTAGGTTGTAGCGTCTCGAAGCTGGTCTCGGAAACGTGAGAAAGCAGTGTGCTTTCCCCATTGCTCATAGTGTCGCTAGACCGGTCCTCTGTCTCCCACATACGCACAAGGACATTGGGCTCCCATACGCTGTAGAAGCATTCTCGAATGTCATAGATTTTGGGGTCGTTCGGGTCGATAGCAAGGCTCATGAGGCTCGCCAAGCACTGTAGGAGTGAGTATACTTGGATTTGGAATTGTGTAGATACTGAACGATGTGGGGTTCACTCTCTGCTAGCGTGGCTGGTTACATTCCTGATATGTTTAGTGCAGATTCTTTGCATTCTGTACTTGTGCTCGGTGTTATACACAATGGCAGCTTCTTTGGCTGTTCGCAATGCCATCAATTCATCTTCTGTCTCTAATGTGACAGCTTGGAGAGAGACAATTCTACCTCTTTCACATCTCTCCGCGCGATACTCCTGTCGCAGCGAGCCAGAGCATCGTGTTGCTTGCGGCGTTTGGGCTCTTGCTTCTCTCCACTGAGCAGCTTCGTCTACTATCCTGCTCTTACGGCGATGGCGAAGGAACTGCACACTGCTCTATCCAAGGTCAATTTGACCATTGCCACCGTCTCGGTCACGACGAAGGGGATCTTACAATGATGCTCAGATCAGCCATTCGCAATTACAATTGCAATTGCACCAGAAACATCCCCGCATTTTATGAATTGTGTGTATGTCTAGTCCAACCCTCTCCTTCACGGATCGTCATTGTCAAAATTCCATCGCTTGAACGCATCACAGATAGCCCCCGTCTATTTGATCTATATCTATATTCTATGTCTATATTCGTCTTTGCCATGAATCGTTACCCTCTTACCCACAAAGGAAATCCTAACACTCAAAGTCCCACATGTCCAGCAACTTGTCCATACCGTCCTCTTGCCCGGTAGCGTCGTCTTCGCTGTCCTCGGCGGGAGCGAAAATCTTCTTGGGGATCCTGTACTCCACCACAGGTGGTTTCTTCTCCTTCTTCTTGAATTCACTCTCGAGCAGGGTAGCGTAACCGTGGTCGAGAAAATCCTCGAGGTTGTACTGCTGTTTTGTGAACTGTTCTGATATAATCCGGGCAATGCTCGCTACTGTGGGGTGGTAGTGTGACTGGCAGGTCTCCAGTTCCCACAGGGAGGAGTCGATGGCATTGGTGAGCTGTGGATTCGGTTCGTTCGGGTCGAACGGGTCGTTGCCCAGGTTGTGTTTGAACTTGGTGTAGGGAGGGTATGGATTGCGGTGGATCATGAAGGTCGTGGTGGGGTGCTGTTTGAGAAGGTTGTAGATGAAGGGGATTATGGCCACGATGCCGGATGGAGGGGCAAAGAGACAGAGACGCGAGAGGCGCTTGATGAAACTGGCAATGGTTGCAGCCGGCAAGTGGTTTGTCGGAGACAGGAAGATATCGAGGTGCCGCAGCACCCGACTGCGATATTTGCTGTGTAGCAGATCTCGGTCAAGAAGTGCATACAGTCGAGGGTAGAAGGAGGGGTAGTCGAGGTTCTTTGTGGTGATGAGGTGGAAGAGGCCCGTGAGAGCCGGCACCGCGAGACTCAGGTCCCTCATGTCAAGACTGTCGGTGAAGAAATCCATAAGAATTTCAGGACGGCGGAGGCTGTCAATGGCGTCGGGCGATTGAAGCTGCTTGAGCAATTGCTTCCGCTGTGGTACCGTCATAGGAGCAGCAATTTGGGCCGCGTACGAGTCCGTGGCCGTTGACGAAGGCATGGTGGGCAGAGGCTGCTGAACAAAAGCGAAGGTGAGCGAGAGCGATGGAGAACAGATGCCCTCGAAATGAAAGATGTGAAAAATCACCACCCCTCCGTGCTTAATGCGGCCGTTCTGCCCTTGTCCTCACTCTCCCAATGTGTGTGTTAACATGCGGTGACATGCGGCATTGCGGTTCCCTGGCCCCAGCCCCTCTTCGCCTCGAAACATTTTTTGATGGCGCCAATTTATTGCCAAGAACTAGTCCACACATGGACTAGCGCAATCAGACCTCAATTGCAAGCTCTCGTCGCCGTGCGCCGGACCACCAAACTTCTAACGTCAGGAGCTCTCAGGTCGACTGTTCAGGCTACAAACACCACAACAATGGCGTCTAGACTGGCGAGGAGTGCTGCTGGTAAGTCCCGCACATGCACTGGAGCTCGACATGGTCCAAAGCAGAGCTGACATCGAAGTTCTAGGAGCCAGCAAACTCCGCGCATCGACTTCTCTCCCAATCCGTGCCCTTCCAACCCTCGCTGCAAGCACGCCCTTGACCTCGATCCGTCATCAATCCTCCTCGAACGTGCCCTCGCAAGATCCGAAAAAGACAGCTCAATCCATCGTCGATGCTCTCCCAGGGTCTTCCCTCGCCAGCAAAACCGCCATTCTTTCTGCCGGCGCTGGAATCTCAGTCTGGGCAATCAGCAATGAGCTCTACGTCGTGAACGAGGAGAGCGTCATCGCTTTCTGTCTGCTGTCCGTCTTCTACGGCATCTTTAAATACACCGGCCCCATGTACAAGGACTGGGCGGATGGCCAAGTGCAGAAAATCAAGGATTTGTTGAATGAGGCGAGAACAAACCATGCTAGTGCCATTAAAGAGCGGATTGAGGATGTCAAGCCCTTGAGCAATGTGGTCGAGATTACGAAGCAACTGTTTGATGTTTCCAAGGTAAGGCATCGAAACCCGAGATCCACTTCCCCTTGCCCATATACAGTGGTTGATGGTTTCTTTCCAGGAAACTGCAAGACTCGAAGCTCAGGCTTTCGAACTCGAGCAAAAAACCGCTCTGGCTGCTGAAGCCAAGAACGTTCTCGACAGCTGGGTCCGTTACGAGGGCCAGGTCAAACAACGACAACAGAAGGAGTTGGCCGACAGCATTATCGCCAAGGTTACCAAGGAGCTCGAGAATCCCAAGGTTTTGCAACAGATTTTGAACCAGTCGGTGGCGGATGTTGAGAGGTTGGTGGCTAGCAAGAGCCAGTAGACAAGCAGAGCGGTGTGGTTAATCTGGCGGTTCGATGAGGCCAGATTGTTGACGAAGGTGCTAGGTGGTACGTTTCCAAGAGTGCCTTGGAGGGGAACTGGTGGACTGGCATTCAAATGTTGTACATAAAATACCTCTCTTTAGAAGTCTGGAGGAAAAGAGCACATCAATTTCACCCGTCTATCTTCCTTAGCCGCCGGTCTAAGTCCAAGTTTGAACAGTCAAGTGAGCTTCCAACGCCTCGCTGGAGGGTATCAAACAACTAGGTACTTCTCTGTCACTTCTCTAGCCATCTCCGAATTTCCGCTCAGAGCATACATCGTCTGAATGGCATACGCCGCTTCCATAGTGAAGTCCTTGTGTTTCGTTTCTGTGTTTGCTTCGCTGTCCGCACGTGCTGTAGTGGCAGTGGCATCAGGGGCTGAGAGCCGATCAGATGCGACTGTGAAGGATAGCATCTTCTCGTATGCCCGCACGGCGAGATCCGACAGGCCCAGCATGTGCCAGCATCTTGCACGGTTGAACGCAATCTCTCGCTCAATCAGCAGCTCCAGGCCGTTCATGTCCTGTGCGGTCACATGGTCTGCGTCACCATCACTGTTCTGCTGTTCTTGCAACAGCTTTCGCGCCCACCCCCTCCTCGCATCGGCATAGTCCTCGAAGAATGCCCAGCCCTGCAGCAACCACATGTGACGGTTCTCGCTGTGCTTTCTGAGCGTCTCGTGCATATAGCTCAGTGAAATACTGAGTAATAACGAGGGGTTTTCAGGACTGAGAGAAAGGGCACGAAAAAAGTATGACAGGGCACTAGAGAAGCCACCGCCTGCGTACAGCACATGGCCGTACAGCGATAGAAGATCGACACTCATTTCCTTCAACTTTGTGATATCTTGATGTTGATTCTGCTGGCTCTGCACGATAGTTGGGTGAGAACGAGGCGATTCTTCAGCATCGTCCCTGTTGTGCGAAGGGAAATCCGTCCTACCCTGCCGCATGAAGTCCGGCACCGCTCCATAACCTTCTGGTTGATAATCAATCGGCAAATTTGCGTCCATTTGCACAATTTGTTTGAAAAGGAATTGTTGCGACGCGCGGTTGCGAAACACGGCACCGGGCCGAGCGAAGACCATGTTCATGGCGGCAAAGAGACGATATACGTCAGAGT
Source organism: Fonsecaea pedrosoi CBS 271.37 (assembly GCF_000835455.1). Classification (NCBI taxonomy): domain Eukaryota; kingdom Fungi; phylum Ascomycota; class Eurotiomycetes; order Chaetothyriales; family Herpotrichiellaceae; genus Fonsecaea; species Fonsecaea pedrosoi. The sequence goes on along the minus strand of NW_013550606.1, from coordinate 41,456 downwards.
TAAATTGAAATGTTCGCAGAAACCATCGTAGCACAATGTTGGACAAGGCTTTGTCATCTTGTAAGGCAAGAGTGCAAGCGAGATATGTGATATAGATATGCAGGAGCGCTTGTTGGTCTTGGTTCCAAACCACACAATCCAATGCAGCATTGATAATGGTGTAGCAACGATGCTGGGCGTCTGCCTCAGGGAATTGAGCCAGGAGGAGGGCATACTCGAGAAAAACATCCAGCCAGTCTGAAAAGGCGATTTCACGATATTCAGTAGGCATGGACGATTCGACGGTAGGGATGGGGAAATCTTGATCCACTTCGACGACGTCTTGTCCATTTCCTTGCTCTCTCTCCCATCTTTGGCGTGAGCCAGCATTGATAGATTCCCGGTTAATGCCGTTCGAGGAATGACATTTCTCCTTGGAGTAAAGCAGGCGGTTGCTTCGGAAATCCGTGATAAGGGAGTCAGCACAGTCCATCCAGGTATTCCTTGCTATTTCGTCGCCGGCCCTCATGGCTTCTGAGTTGTAGACCAGCTCGCTGTAGAGTCTGTTGATCGTTTCTGTTCGGTGGGTCTCTCTTTCTTCTGCATTCATTCGTTTTATCCTGGTTTTGGCTTGCGCCCGTGACCGTGGTGGTTCCCGATCCTTTCTCCTCCGTGCCACATTCTGGGCCGTCTGTCTGGCGATCTCATCGTCCATTGTTGGCAGCATTGCGGGCCTGGTTTGACCAAGTTCAAACTCCTCGCGTAACTCCTCGTATTCGTCTTCCGTCCCTTCTGTCTCTTGGTAGTTTGTCCCTTCCGTTAGCATCGATAGTGCCTTTCGGGTCCTGTACGTCCTCTTCTTTTTTTGGAGTCTGCTCTCGATACGATCAACTGGTGTGCCACCAACAGCCTCGCCAGGAAGGTTGAATGCTTCCTTGAGAGCCTTCTCTGCTTCCTCACGAGCCAGACGTTGTTCTTTGCGCTCGTATTTGCGTCGTTCAGTCTTAGGAAGTAAGCTGTCAGCCACACGAACAGCTTCACGAGCATTCTCCATTGCCTTTTCTTTGTCACCAAATTCGGCGTAAAGCCTCGAAAGGTGCGTCCGTGCTTCGACACATTTTTCATCTCCAGCCTTGGCCTCTTCATAGCACTCGACCGCGTGTAGCTTATCGCCGCAGACATAGGAGGTGGCTGCGATGCCCAACCAAAACTCTGTGTGTGAATATGCGTTGGTGTCCTTCAGAGCCTCATAATAACGCAGTGCCTGGTCGTATTCTTTGGCTTCCTGCAGGGCTTGGGCAACCTCTAGGAATATATCTGGGTAATCATACACAATTGCGCCCTGATCCCTGGCTTCCGGTTCAAGCCATTCAAAATGTGCCAAGGCCTCGTCCAAAGCATTCCGGCCCTGCTTGAGACGGAGGATCCCTAATCTAGCTCTCAGTTCCAAGGGAAGTCCTAAACCATAAGCGTCCGGAGAATATTTGCCGGGTATAAACTCAGGCACCAACACTCGTCGCGGTTCATCTTCTGAGTCAAACTCTCGGTCGTCATCAGTAAAATAATCCCAGTAGACCTCTTGTTCTCGGCCTAAAAGCCACCTCGATAACTGCTTTAGAGATATTAAAGCATTCGTGATAGCTGGATCAGGAGGTTCTTCCAGAGCAAGGATTTGCGCGTAGACCAGAATGTCGGCCCACGTGAATGACTCCTGGCCCTCAAATCCATTTTCCCGGTAGTATCTCAGGGTGTCCTCGTAGAATTGTTTCGCTCTTTCGAGATCCCTTGTTTCAATGCATATTTCGGCAATCTGTCTCAAGACGCTAGAATTCCGAGGCATCCGTTCCAGGATAGCTTCCAGGTCTTTCAAAGCTTTATTGTAGTTTGACAGCTCTCTGCTGACGGCTGCTCGTTGAAAGCGGGCTTCCAAGTGGTCCCGGTCTGTGTGGATGATTCGTGCATAGCAGTAACTGGCTTGCTGCAAGGCAGTCTCTCGTTTCCCCTTGGACCTTTGGAGACAGGCGTTGGCCGCTTGAATCCATACTTCCGGATCTGTTGGTATAGTGTGAGCACCGCTGAAAAGTGCAGCAATGGCCTTTTCGTCTTCGTCCAGAGAGAAGTATATCTCGGAGAGTAGGGCATGAGCAGAATAGATTTCTGGATTAATCGCAATAGCCTGCAAGACTAGGTCAAGCGCTTTGTCACTGTCTCGATCATCAATGAAGGCCGTCGTAGCCCGGCCATAGAGTTCGTTGAATTCCGGCCCAGGGTCGATCGCTGCCCGTGGGCCAATTTTCATCCCTTTGCTCCAACCACCTCGAGGACCCGTCCCCTTCTTGCGTCGCTTCCTGGGCTGAGCACCCGACGATGCCAACTTCGGTCGACCTCGCTTCCGTGTTGTAGAGATAGGTAGGCCATCTGCGACCAAGTCCGAAGGTAGTCCGGGGATGTCGTAATCGTCAACAGAAGTGTCACTATCTTCTTCGACAGGAGACCGCTTCGTGCCCAGCAGTTGCTCTTCATTCTGACTCGATCGCCCATCACGAGAGATGCCCGGATGGTGCAGCTTGGTGGCAGGGAACGGAATGTAGCCTTCAGGGTGATCCTGAGGTCTGTGGGCTGAAAACGGAGGCGCATGCTGCGGCTGATCCGGAGACAGCTGGGGATAAGAGGGGGGATTTAGCACGTATGAATCAGATGCGAGAAGTGGTTGAGAGAATGCAAAGCTGTCCTCGAACCGTGACGCCGGGTGCAGCAGAAACGATGCATGCTCGTGGAAAACAACTCGTCTTGCAGACAAGGTCTGGTGCAGTAACGTTGACCTATGCAGCGAGCCGGGTGCGGGTGGATGGTGAGGCAATTCTCGAAGAGGGCTCACCGGGCCAAGAGGCAGCATTCCATCTGGTCCGACTGAAGGGTTGACAGTCGTCGCGTAGTGAGGAGTAGACGAGGAGCCATCACCTGTCGCATGTGACGACTCCTGAAGGCTCAAGTTGTTCATCTCGCATGGCTATGCATCTGTCATCAGCCTTGTGTGGATCGGGCGACGCGTAGGTTTGGTGGTATTTGGGATTGTCTAACTTTTTTGCGGCAGTAAAAGCAGAGACTCCGTTGGATAGCCTCAGTTAACCCAATCGGGCAATTTACTCCGAGGTGTGCGAGACGAGCAAGGCACGAGCAAGGATGAGTAAGACAAACAAGGGTTAGCACCATTGGAAGATTGAAGCCGACCAACCCATGGGTACGCAGCAGAGACTCTAGGGACTGCTACTGTTGCTACCAACCATCTCTACCAGGGGTCCTTCACTTGTCACATTTTCCACATTCGGGGCCACCCAATTGATCTGCACATACACATCGCCCAGGACGGCGAAGAACAAGGACTCTCGCCAGGACTTATGAATAGCCGTATCTATAACGAAAAGTGGCCGGGTGGGGGGAGTCTCGGATGGTGCTCTGCAGTTCTCTTCTGCACATCCGATGCCTTCTCGACCGGCCCCTCTTTCAGCATTATCATCATAGTTACGTGAACCCCACCTCAAAGAAGGCCGCTCGCTCACTTGAAAAACAACAGCCTCCCCACACCCGGCATGTTGAAGGCTTCTCCTTTCTGACATTTCCGTGTTTCCTCTACCCTCTTATTGTGGACTGCAGCCTTTGTTGAAACCAGCTTTCTCCGACCCAATCCATCAAAATGCCTGCCGACACTGTTGGAAAGGTGATGCCCAATGCTCCAGGATCCCCATGGGTTCATGTGCTGACTCTTCCTATTGCCAGACTATTACTTGCAAGGTAAACACTGGCCTTCTTCTCCCGTCTCCCCCGACCAGACAACTCCTGACTCTGTCCAGGCTGCCGTTGCCTGGGAGGCTGGCAAGGACCTTTCGATCGAAGACGTTGAAGTTGCTCCACCCAAAGCCCACGAAGTCCGCATCCAGATCTACTACACGGGAGTTTGTCACACAGGTATGCTGCACCTGCTGCGGGTAAGAATCGGGAACTGAAAGAGATGCCAGATGCGTATACCCTTTCCGGGAAGGACCCGGAGGGCGCGTTCCCTGTCGTTCTGGGACACGAGGGCGCGGGTATCGTCGAATCAGTGGGTGAAGGTGTCACATCCGTGAAGCCTGGGGATCATGTTGTTGCGCTCTAGTACGTCCAGCTCCTCTCTCCTGCGCCGTTCAACCTGTAACTTACCTCTGGCAGCACCCCGGAATGTAAAGAATGCAAATTCTGCATTTCCGGCAAGACCAATTTGTGCGGGAAGATTCGGGCTACCCAGGGCAGAGGTGTGATGCCAGACGGTACCTCGAGGTTCAAGTGCAAAGGCAAAGATCTTCTGCATTTCATGGGCACTTCAACTTTCTCCCAGTACACGGTCGTCGCCGATATTTCCGTCGTGGCTATCACCGATAAGGCTCCGATGGACCGCACATGCTTGCTTGGCTGTGGCATCACCACCGGCTACGGGGCAGCAGTGATCACCGCCAACGTGGAGAAGGGCTCCAACGTTGCTATTTTTGGCGCTGGCTGTGTTGGTCTTTCCGTCATCCAAGGTGCCGTTAAGAACCAAGCGGGCAAGATCATTGTGGTTGACGTCAATGACAAGAAGAAGGAATGGGCTGAGAAGTTTGGCGCCACAGACTTTGTCAACCCGACTCAGCTGAACGGTCAGACCATCCAGGAGAAGTTGATTGAAATGACAGATGGTGGGTGCGACTACACCTTTGATTGCACTGGAAACGTCCAAGTCATGAGAGCTGCTCTTGAAGCATGCCACAAGGGCTGGGGCCAATCCATCATCATTGGTGTTGCCCCTGCCGGCGCTGAAATCTCCACGAGACCCTTCCAACTGGTCACGGTAGGTTCTCATTATCTTGCGCAAGCCGAGAAGCTGCGCGGCATTGGCACAAATAGACTGACAAACCTTTCCAGGGCCGTGTCTGGCGAGGCTGTGCGTTTGGCGGCGTGAAAGGTCGCACTCAACTTCCAGGACTTGTTAAAGATTACATGGATGGAAAACTCAAAGTCAAGTAAGTGCCCTCGAACCCCTCGGTCAACGTCTGTTCATCTCTGACCGTTTGCTCAGCGAGTTCATTACGCATCGCCAGCCTCTTGACAAAATCAACGATGCGTTCCATGACATGCATGCTGGTGACTGCATCCGATGTGTAGTGGACATGGGCGCAAAACAAGGGTGACTACACTCGGGAGAAAGCAAACTTTGAACTGTGATGAAATGAAATTTCAAGAAGCCTATATATGTAGTCCGCGTCGCGGTTCCGATGGTGGACAAGAGATGTTCAATATTGATGGCGCCGGGGATACGAAAAGAAATTACCTTCGCATGTATCTTGAGGATCAAACATAGCAGACCTGCCTTCTTTCAACGAAATCAAGTCAAATCAAGCCCAGTATTGCTGTCTGTTGGTCCTCGTAAAGCTCACTATCACCACACCACATGTAAGTTGTTCTCTGCATCACCAATCAGATGGCAGTACTCATCAAGTGTGTCTCTTCTTCACTCACCGATACGTGCCACCTCTCCTTCTCATTCTCTCCTTTTTCTCTCTCCGACTCACACACCCACTCCCGAGCAACCACATACAAGACATTCCTTCTTCCGAAGCGGGGGTTGCGTGCTTGAATGCCAAGGCAGATCTCCGAGTGCTTGCACTTGCAACTTCGGCATTTAAAAGTCCGCAGTCAAGACCGGCAAATCGAACAGAAGAAACCGAACGGAGCAAAGGATTGGGCGCGAGAGCCACCTCTGATAGTGGCCTGTCGGTTTCTCGGTCTCTCGGTCCGAAAGAAACCTGAACCAGTGGGCGCACGTGGCAGATATTTCCCGAGAGCTTTAATGATGTTGTACTTATAAGTACGAGGTACCTAGTTAGATGCTGGTGTGAGGCTTGGCTATACTTTGGTGGTTGCGCAAGAACTCCGGCACCTCCGAGGAAACCCCTTCGTGCCCCTTTGGACTGCCCCCCAATCATTCGACGGCCTTTCAAAGATGCCTAAAACTTCCTTCCAGGCCCTGGATTCCAGGAGTGGCTGAGCCGGTACAGCGACCATTTGGCGGTCTAGAATGTGCACGAGGCCTTTCAAGTGGAAAGGACGAATCTTAGAAAGCCGGCGTTTATTGACCCTCTCTTCTATCCCCGAGCTCTTCAAACAGGTCTACATCTGACATCTCCAGTGTCACTTCTAAGCTACCAACACTCGCCGTCTTTCTCTCCTGCTCATGGTCAATCAAACATGCCCCAATAGTGCTCACCCCTCATTGGCAATATTTGGTTGATTTGAGGTCATCGCCTTACCACTGTTAATGTCGCCGTCATCTTGACTAGCCGCCGCTTTCACAAAGCCCCGTTGTTTCCTTGAATTCCCCCTCAAATCTAGAAACTCGTCGATTTCCCAGGGCGGACGACATTTCAAGATGCGGCGTTATGTTCCCGATCACCAACAGCTCACAGCGCCGCTACTGAGCAAGGATTTGGCCCAGCCAATGAATGAGGGATCCGAATATGGAAGTCAAGGTCCAAATCAAACCACCGCCTTGGATTTTCCTCCGGGTTTGTCCTTGTATCCTGTGCATCAGCATGGCTTCTGATAGTCAACAGCAAGCTGGACATGGGCCAAACCATATAGTGGCAAGCAGTCTTTGCCTCAAACCATCGCACATCGAGGTTTCAAGGCCGAACACCCTGAAAACACCCTGGACTCTTTCAAAGGTGCCGTGCAAGTTGGCGCCCATGCACTCGAGACTGACATTCATTTGTCCAAGGACAATGTGGTTGTTCTCTCTCACGATGCAGATCTGAAGCGGTGCTTTGGCAAGAAAGAAAAAATTGTCGACTGTGACTGGGACTATTTGAGTACCCTTCGCACGACCAAGGCCCCTCACGTACCTATGCCACGTCTCCGAGACTTACTTGAATACGTCGCGCAGCAGGGCATGGAGCATATTTGGCTGTTGCTCGATATCAAATTGGACAACAACTCGGACGATGTAATGAGACTGATAGCACAAACCCTGGCGTCGGTAAATCCTGGTCAACGGGCCTGGAAGGAACGGGTGGTTCTCGGTATCTGGGCTGCCAAATTCCTGCCTCTATGCATGAAATATTGCCCAGGCTACCCGATATCACACATTGGATTCTCGACCATCTACGCCAGGCAGTTCCTGAAGGTCCCGAATGTGTCGTTCAATATGCTACAGAAGAGCCTTTTTGGTCCTTTGGGTGCCCGATTTATGAGCGATGTACACAAAGCCAATCGCCCGCTCTATGCTTGGACGTAAGTTTTCAAGACATGCCCAAAGCCACGACCTCTGCTTCAACGTACCTCGAAGAATATCACTAACGTAACGGTGACTGCAGTGTCAATGACCCCAATCTCATGAAATGGTGCATCCAACACAATATACAGGGAGTCATTACGGATGATCCTAAAACATTCAAGAAGATTTGCGACGAGTGGGACGAGCAAAGAGAACCAGAAGCCAAAATCACCTGGGTCCAGTGTCTCTACACGTTGTGGGTATGGATTATGATCGCAATTTTCTCAAGACGCTTCAGGCGCAAATTCCCAGAGACGGTTGAGCATTTCATTCAACAGAATAATCTGAGATTGAAATCTGTCGACACCTTCAAGGAGTAATCACCCGCCATCATTTGAAAAGCTATCGGATAGACTGTGGATAAAAGCAAGGTTCCTGGTATTGTGACATGGTAGAATACCATGGCAAGACGGAACATCACTCTATGTACAAGTTGTATAGAATCAAGAGATTTTGTATTGGTGCTAATGTGTGCTGGACGACAATCCCTTGCTATAATTTGCTTAAACCCCCACACCCCACATCCGGACGCGTGAAATTTACGCGTTGGTTGACGTCCAATTTGTTATTTGCCAGTATCAACTGCCATCAACCCGCCTTACAAATGCACCGGTCTCGTAACAATGCCTCGCGAGATTATCACCATCCAAGCAGGCCAGTGCGGTAACGCAATCGGCTCCCGATTCTGGCAACAACTATGTCAAGAACATGGGATCTCTCGCGATGGAAACCTCGAGGACTTTGCTACCGAAGGCGGTGACCGCAAAGATGTCTTCTTCTACCAGAGCGACGACACACGTTACATCCCTCGAGCCATCCTCATCGATCTCGAACCACGAGTCATCAATAGCATTCAAAGTGGCCCCTACAAAAACATCTACAACCCGGAGAATTTCTTCATCGGCGAACATGGCATGGGCGCAGGGAATAACTGGGCGGCAGGGTACGCGGCGGGCGAGAGGGTTCAAGAGGAGATTTTTGACATGATTGATCGGGAGGCTGATGGCAGCGACTCGCTCGAGGGATTCATGCTCCTCCATTCGATTGCCGGCGGTACTGGGTCGGGCCTCGGGTCATACCTCCTCGAGCGCATGAATGATCGGTTTCCCAAGAAGATTATCCAGACGTACTCGGTGTTTCCAGACACTGCGACGGGCGACGTGGTGGTGAATCCCTACAACAGCTTGCTCACCATGCGGCGGTTGACACAGAACGCCGACTGTGTCGTGGTCCTCGATAATGGTGCGCTATCGAGCATTGCATCAGAAAGACTGCATGTTCAAGAGCCTTCGTTTCAGCAGACGAATCAGCTAGTCTCGACAGTCATGTCAGCCTCTACAACGACGCTGAGATATCCTGGATACATGCACAATGATCTGGTTGGAATCATCGCGTCTCTGATTCCTACACCACGGTGCCACTTCCTGATGACCGCTTATACTCCATTCACCGGGGACAATGTGGACCAAGCTAAAACCGTGCGAAAAACCACGGTGCTTGACGTGATGCGCCGCTTGCTCCAACCGAAGAATCGAATGGTATCCATCACCCCCTCCAAATCCTCTTGCTACATTTCCATCCTCAACATCATCCAAGGCGAGGCCGACCCAACCGACGTTCACAAATCCCTTCTGCGCATTCGAGAGCGGCGAATGGCAAATTTCATACCCTGGGGTCCAGCCTCGATCCAGGTGGCTTTGACCAAGAAATCTCCATACCTACCAAACACGCATCGAGTTTCAGGTCTCATGCTAGCAAATCACACCAGCGTGGCTACCCTCTTCCGCAGAATAGTGGTGCAGTACGAAAAAATGCGGAAACGAAATGCCTACTTAGAGCAATATAAAAAGGAAGCGCCATTTGCTGAAGGACTAGCCGAATTCGATGAAGCGAAGGAGGTCGTGATGGGCCTGATTGGTGAATATGAGGCGGCAGAGAAGGACGATTACCTTGATCCAGACGCTGGAGAAAAGAAAGTTGAAGGAGCTTGAGGTCGCCGACTCCCGGCCGGAATCCGACAAAAGACCTAGGGCTGTCGGCGTCGGCCACTGACATGACAGCGAGACGGTGGTCTCTATGACAACCAATCGACCAAACGAGCTCACAGCAGCATTGGCGATGGGGAAGAGAACACTATCTTTCGAAGTGTGTGAGGTGATGGTTGAAGCATTAACGGGGAAAGAAATGGTGTTGCCCGCCGATGTCGCATACATATTTGGGTCGTCTCTAGCATGATTGTTTGGGCGGGCATTTTCCCTATGCTTGCCCTGGTACTGGATCGGCCCAGCAGAGGCCGCGACCAGGAGAAGTGGGAATATGCAGGGTCTCGGCCGCATGTGCAGATCGAGCCCAGCCAGGAAGTTCGGGGCAGTGCCTTCCAACACATGACCCGAAAACTATCAGGTGGAAGAAAGAAAGGTTTGATTGATATGAACTAGTGGGAAAGCTATTTCACGATAACGGTAGATGCCGTTCGCATAAGAGTCCTGGAGTCTAAAAAGGATGGCAGCCACAGATACAACGTTTGTCCCTCGTGCCGCCACGCATACCGGACCTGAATGGGAGGCATAGTCGATGTCGCATGCCGCATTCGGACAAAAGCCAACCGGACTGCTTTGGGAGAGGCCTAGACTAATCAGAGCTGCCTACCAAGTGAGGAAAGCCGCGTCGCAGCCAGCTACAGGTGCCAACAATGCAATTGTGTCAAAGCGGGCTAGTTATCATTTGTCCATGGGCGTCCGTCGCTTTGAAGGTACAAGGGCATCCTGATGGGGTCAGCACTGACGAGTGAACAAGGGCACGGGCAGGTCAGAGTCCCCAGCGCTCAGACCGACGATCTGAACCTCAACCGGGAAAAGGGCGGCTTGGGAGCCATAATGAATTATTGAGGGACTGTTTCCGTCACCACCGCCCGGATATGGCGGCTCAAAGGCGAAGAGGACGGAAAGGATGGAGAAAGGAACAGATTGGGAGGATGTGGGATTGTATGGCTTGTATGACTTACAGCAGAGCAAGACGTGTGTTTTTAAGATGATTTGATCCACGACTGGTCTGTACCCAATGTAGTGGTTGAGCGGTTGACTCTTTGGCTCTTTGGCTCTTTGGCCAGTGGCTGGGACCTGGCTCGTTGGGTGCTTTGGCCGCCACGAGACACGAGAGCGCGATTAACCCTCGCAACGACCTGAGCTTATTATTCAATTATGCTATGCGCCATCATCATGATTGCCAGCCCATCAGCTCGGACTGAGCGCCTTTGAAAGCTTTTCACCTCTTATTTCTCTCCGATTACGCTCATCCCCCTTCGCCCCTCGCTCCTTCCGACACCCTTGCGCAGTCTTTGTGTCGCTCCTGCCGTGGATTTATCTCGCTCTTGTTCGGTCTCTTTCATTCTTGGACCTGCCACTGTCTTCCACAGGGTCCCCACTTATTTAGCCCTTACTTGGGCCCCTGGGACCTGGGAACCAACTGGTCAGTAGCGGTCACTGTCACTGTCACTGCTAGAGTTGCCCTGGGCGCTGGTGGGTGCTAGGTGGCTCAAACTTAGGTCAATTTGGGTCCCTTTCTCCGTATTTACCATCCACCATACGTTCGTTGTCAAACTCCGAGCCACTGGATCCCCCGTCATACTCAGCTACTCGGTAAGTACGAGGACCACTCGTATCTGACCTTCGCCTCAATGTCCCCAAGCAGCCACCTTTGTCACTAGTTCCCACATACCACTAACCTCCCCATTAGCCACCTGCTTGCCTCATCTTGTCGCCTTGTCCCCTGGCTTGATTGTCCATCTGACTAGCAAGCTCGCTACTACCCAGGCAGTACATTACACGACTCATCTGCACCAACCTCACTGTCTCATTCTTCTATCCTCACTTTATCCAACCTCAATCTCATTCCAACAGGCCGCTGAAACCGCACACACATAGCCAGATCATCATCTGCCTTCTATACTCTTGCCTCCCTCTAATCACCGTCACGCTATCTCCTTACCAGTACTCCACTCAGCACTGGTCTAATCGCCCATTCGTCATCGGTCACGAGCCTGGTTACCTGCGCCGGATCCTCCTCAACCGCAATCTCCAACCCACATAAAGATCCCCTGCTCCTCAACCTACATCCTTTTTCCTCACATCAAATCTCACATTCAACATGAATCGCTCACGATCTGGCTCCGCAACCTCCAGCACCGGCAAAGACCTTCCGGCTGACAATATGGCCATCCAGGTGCAAATCAGCGGCGAAAAGAGTGAGCCTCTCCTCATGGGATTCCATTTTGTTTCCTGATGGCAAACTAACAAGTGTCCCTGCAGCCATCAAACTGAACGTGCGACCCGTACACACTGTTTCCAATGTCCTGGAATTCCTCTCTGCCTCTACCAATTTACCAGCAGACGTTCAGCTCATGCTGGATGGGAGGCATCTTGAACCCTCAACCACAGTGGGAGAGCTCAAGCTCCAAGAGTCATCAACACTTAAGCTGTCTGCGCCGTCACGAAGTACCACACCTATAGATGCATCACAACCCCAACCCCAGGCGCCAGCACCGGAGATGAGCGCCGCTCAACCATCACCATCCACACCAGCATCAACATCATCAACACCCATACCCTCGGGCGCGGCCACACCAACGAAGAGGAAGTCGAACAAGCCTCGGTGTTCTAAAGATGGGTGTAAAGCACCGGCTCAACCAATTGTGGGGGACTGCGGATTTTGCCAGAAGCGCTTCTGCGGAAAGCACCGTATGTTGGAGTCTCATAATTGTGAAGGCCTCGAAGACGCTAGAAAAGCGGACAAGGACCGCAACGCGGCCAAATTGGAAGGAGAGCGGACCGTGATGCTTCGCGGCCTCTAGAGAAGGAATCATGATCCTGAATGATCTGAAGTGGCATTTCCAAGTGCGAAGAGAGTGACATGCGTGGCGGGAAATACAATATCTTATGCTTTTGTTTCTCTGCGACTCGGCAGAAGCGTTGCTACTCGGCGTTTGTACGATGGCCCATTCACGGCGATATACGGGGTGTTTTGGTTTTCTCGTGGGCAGGGAACATGGGAAGGACTTCACCGTCTCAGGGTTCGTTCTGGGCAAGGGCTAAGGCTAGGACTTGGGATTGTGGGATCTGAATCGGGAATACCTCATCATGGACTATGCACAACGAAACAGACGGTGTGCTTTTTGAATGGGGATATCATTCGTCCTGCAGTCTTCGAACTCGTGCTGCCTGCGATTGTCCCGCTCATTGCGGGCTTTCAGGCTTTGATAAATCTTGTGCGCAACTCGCAACGGGCATGGGATACTCGTGGGTCATCTACACATAAAGAAGTACATCAATACTCAGCGCTCACAGTCACGATCAATGACCATTTCACTCGCATACCAAATAGGGGAATAACGGAAGCCGTGCTCGAGGACAGTCTAAGCTCCTCGCACTGCTGCCGAGCCAATCACTCAATGCCGATTGATTCTGTACTCCGACCGTCCAGTCAATTGTCTCCTTTTGTCAAGTCAGTATGGTTGGTCACGTATGTCTCTCGAGAGCCCAACCCACGGCACATACGTGTACATGTTGTGCTAGATATTACGAAGTATCGAGTACAGCTTCGGCAGGGACCAAAGGAAAGCGGGGAAAGAAAGGAGACAATTTGACAACCAGACGACTAGACAGGCCTACAGATAGATGGGCTTGTATGTCTACGAGGGATTTGCGCTCGTCGCACACGGTTAGTGACATGAATTGAATATATTTCAATAGATTTCCGTGTTCGGCACGTTGCAGGTTATTCGTTCATGGACTGACCGACTGATTACTGACTGAGCTGTGGAACAGGACAACGACTACGCGAACCTTTTTCGTGCTTGGTGGAATGGTGCATGCAATGCTATTCCCTATGCGCATCTGAGTTGATTTTATACAAAGGTCAAAAATATATAACATTTAATAGAGGGCGGCGCACTCGGTCTGCGTTGCGCGCCGTTATCACGAATGAAAAGACAAAGAAGCGTTCAAAATGCAAAAAACTCGGTCGGTACTTCGTAGTAGATGAGCCCATTTTCTCCGTCGGGAAGCTCGACCTCAACTTCTTTTCTCGTAATTCCCGTAAATACTCCTCTCTGACTTGTTTGCTGACTTGCGCTGGTCTTGTGGTGAGTGAGTGAGCTCCATGTATGTCCCCGAGTCTGTCCCTGTGGTACTTGATTCTAGTGAATATGTTGGAAGTACCTCGTAGTGATGCGACGCTCCGGAGGGCAACTCACAGATGTCTAAAAGAAAAACGATAACTTCTTCAAAGGAATTGGGGATACGTGCTATGTTGCGTTTGGTGTACTTGAGGAACGTATGCCATGGAATAAGGCAAGGTCCACTCGACGCCTCCATCTCGACGTCTTCCTTTGATGCCAGTCAACACTTGTCTATGCGCATCGGACTGCCCTAAACCTAGACCCGCATACTCTGCCGACACCTAGGCCGTCGTCTCACGGTTTTCCCAAAAATTGAAGGTGCTGATCTTATCCACACTCCACGCAGTATTGGCGCCGTTGTTGTTAGCAGGGGCATTCCCTTCTTGAAACCTACCCGCATCCCTCTTCCGCTTGCAGTATTTCCGCGCGCACATCTCCACAGCTTGCCAATCGTCTGCGTTGAGATAACTCTTCACAGACTTTCCATCATCGTGGAGTTTGCAAAATGCCTCGCGGACCCAGGTGAGACAATTGAATGCCGAGTCGTCCGCGGGAATGCGAAGATCTCGAAGAATGGAATTCAGACGCTCTTCGTCCGTGACTTTGCACACGGCGACACGCACCAGAGCACTCTGGGCAATGGGGTTTGTAGGGATGTCTTGTTCTTCGTAAACGTGCCGGTTGGTGTCGTGATCGAGGTGCGCTACATGGTAGCGGATCCCTTGATCAGTTCGCCGGGCGGTTTGAGGGCCGACAATGAGAGACCAGTGATAAGAGTCACAGCTGAGGGCGTTGCGAAAGGAAGAATTTGTAGACGAGGCGCTCCGGGGGTAGAGGACAATATAGAGTCGAGGCTTGTCTTTCGTCGGCTTAAGTGCGGTGGTAGACGAGAGAGACCGAAGGAACTGAGGCTTCGTCGAGCTTGGACTCATTGCTTCTTTCAGCAAATTAGATCTGGCTCAGAAGTCCTCACTCATGGCAGAAGAGGGGCAGGATCCGAGATCGATAGATAGACATTATAGCCCGTGAGTTGCCCTACCAACAATCTTGAATGGTAGCCGCACCAAAAGCACAACGCATTCTTTTTGGTGGGCTGGAGCTAAAGGTAGGATTGAAGTGAGGAGGCTAGTTGGTTCGCTTGTGCCACTCGGCTAAATCATTATACGAATTCACGGCTGAGATGTTTTTCTCGGGTGAGTGTGCTGTAGCCCGATATAGAACAATCACCAAAACAACCCCCCACCACGTTTGTGGTGTTTCTGTTGCCGTGATGACGAAATGTGTCACCCCAGCACCACCGGTGCCAAGTCCCTACTTCACAGCATTTCACCCGTCTCGCCGGCTCGCCGTCCTCGCTTTGGGGTGAACCCGGGGACTGGTCCAAGTAAGTCTGGGCAATGGATCGATTATTCCCTCTGCTCACGCTGTACAAGTGTCGAAGATTGACCTTACCACGTTGAAACGTGTCTCGTGAGGAGTTTTTCTTCGATCTGCGGTTTCATGCTGAGGCTTTCAATGCCTCAGCCACAGCATTCCACGTCAAATTGATCAGGAGATGACGGTGTGGCGGAAGGAAAAAGGGAAAAGAGTGGCAGGGCGATGGAGATCACGGAGCGTCAAGCCACATTTTGTGGCGGTGCTGTGATGACGATGCACCATGCTAAAACGTCTAATCCATATCCGAGTTGGTAATCTCCTGGTTTGGCGATCGATTGGTCATAGTAGTCCATAAGTGGAGAGGGATGGAAGGAAAAAGGCGCGTTGAAGGGGGTTGGCGCTGAAAGAAACGTCATGGGTGGCTGCAATCAAGGACGTCAAGTGCCTTTGAGGCTGCCTAAGGAGGCCTCCAAGTTAAACAAGGTTAAGGGGGCTGGCCCTGCCGAAGGCAGGATGATGTTCCCAGGCGCCTCGTGTGCCCTGTTCGTAATCCGAGTCACGGTGCCCACCGTGCCACCAAAGCCTGTTAAGTGACTTGCCTCTCCCCAGCCATCCGCGCATCTCATCTAAAACTGACTGGTATCTTCTCTCCGTCGCGCACTCTTCCTTCTCACCATCCCGTTGTCTACAGAAACTGTTGCTTTTACTCGCAAGCTTCGCCTTTTACGCCCACTCAACTCCAAACACCTCTTTCGCAGGCCTTTTCTAATTGAATCAACATGCCTTTCACAGCATCGTAAGTCACTTGTTCCGCCTTCCACCTTCCGTCCCCTTCCGCGCAGTGCGCCCACCAGAGCTGACCAGCTACCTCTAGCGACATCTGCAAGATTATCCTTGCCATCATCCTTCCACCCCTTGGTGTCTTTCTCGAGCGAGGTTGCAATGCCGACTTTTTCATCAACATCCTGTTGACAATCCTGGGTTATATCCCGGGTATCATTCACGCTCTGTACGTAGAAAGACGCGCCAGGTCGTCTTCGCCCGGAATTGAAGCTAACAACATTGCAACAGCTACATTATCCTGAAATACTGAGTGATAAGAACCTAATGTCATGTCATCAACCGTCGAAACCTTTCCTCTTTCTGTCGAGGGCCGACATCACCTCGTCTTATCTTGATATCCCCCACCTGCTTTTGATTCTCGGAGCATGATACAAAACACAACACACTCCTCATAATGCCCACAATCTCATCCTCGGCACGAGTTCGATCTCGCACGGAAATCACAAAGATCCTGCTGGCATG
Organism: Fonsecaea pedrosoi CBS 271.37; assembly: GCF_000835455.1. Classification (NCBI taxonomy): domain Eukaryota; kingdom Fungi; phylum Ascomycota; class Eurotiomycetes; order Chaetothyriales; family Herpotrichiellaceae; genus Fonsecaea; species Fonsecaea pedrosoi. The sequence goes on along the minus strand of NW_013550606.1, from coordinate 25,278 downwards.
AAACTGGGCATTGAGACTGGATAGGGTGGTGTGACCTTGGCCGAGGGACCGACTTGTTTGCTAGACGGATGGGAGCCTCTCCGTCCAACTTCGGTGCACAAAGGTCGCCTTTCTGCTGTGCGTGGTTGGATGCAGAGGTCTTAATTCAGCATAATGAGACACATTTTACATCCGATTCATATGAATTTCTAATATTTTATTCCTTGATCGTTTAAATGAGCTTTCTTCCCCTGGTCTAGCGATTTCGCGGGAAATGGTGAGACCAAGACGAGCTCCGGAACTGCCATGTCCGAGCCTCCTGGATACCACTTTGGAGATTTGTGGAAGCCTGGTGACGCCAACCCTTAATCCCGTATTCAACGGTCAAGATGCGTCATCTAGGGCTGAACCGATTGATTGGCAATCTTAAGTCGTGCATGACCAGGAAAGTACCCTTGGTGGCCTGTCGCAGCATGAGAAAATCCCCAAGTAGCGCAGTGCTGTGGTGCTGGCGCAAACAGTGTCGATGAGATGAGGTCGTGCCAGTGGGGAACACCGGTCGCAAGCCTTGAGAGTACGGACACATATTGGGATTGCGCTACAACTTGAAGACCGCGATATAATAGAGTCAAAAAAGTCCCAAAGTCTTTGCGTAGTAATATGATGCCACTCATCCTAATCGAGTGGTGGAAGCGCCCTGTAACCGCCGGTCATATCCGAACCCTACGGAGCCCTACAGACATTTCCCCATCTGGGGGTTCGCCAGGGGGAACCAACAGTCACGTGAGAGTGTCGTGGTCAGTTACGACCAGCCCTAACCGCTGGGCTCAGCGACTATGCTTCATCCAATGCCTCACATTCGACCACGTCCACCATGATGCTCTATGGGTTTCAGGCTATACGGCCTATCGCAGGTCAATATCCCAGCCGCCATCGTCATGCTTCCGTTAGAATGTCCTTTTCCAGGGACAAAAATTTTACATCCGCCCTTGTCGAGGGGTGAGGTAAGAACAAGGGCACCCTCACCATTAAAAGACTCCCAGGTCCTCTCTCGCGTTACATATGCGAGGTTCACGGTGTTTTCCATTGTCATTGAACACTGTTGCGCTTTGGCGCTGCTTGCTACTTACCTGCTCATGTACTGTGTAGTCACTGTTCCCAGAACTATTTCCGCAAACGGCCACTTCGATCCCCATGATGCCTCAACGATGACAAAGGCGACCCTGTTGATATGGATGACCATACGCGGATCTTCCACAGGCTGTTGTCGAATCCTATCGATGGCGATAAGCTCCGGGCCCGACAGACGTCGACAAACACCTGCCTGCCTCCCTCCCTTCTCGCTGTTACTCCCAGTTGCGCAGTTGCCTGCATCCAACAGTTTGCAAGCCAAAACTATCCAGGGGCCACATGTGCAAATACCTCAGACATCGAATACCTCTGTGCACAATCTAACATTTCGGGACTTACAATTGGCGAAGGTGCCGTACAGTGTGTGGTCTCTGTTTGTATAGCAGACGATCAGGAGGACGTGGAGGTTTACGGCGTCTGCAACTCTGTGCCAGGAGCTCAACCGAGGACTGCTCGAACCATCACTGCTACAATCATTGGGCCTTCCACCACGACATCTACCGCTATGGAGAGCCTACCCGCAACTATAGGAAATCCAACCTCCACCATGGAGGTCAGCACCATTGTGATGGCCACGGACACACCAACATGGATGATGGTAACATCAGAGGCATGGCCAACGTCTGCAGGTTCACTTGCGCCAACAGAGAATCCAACGAATACTATGGTAGACCAAACCACTCGCGGGTCGACCGAGTCCTCCACGACATCAGGAGCTGCTGCTGTGCCGGAACAGGCAACTCCTAGATCTGGTCTCTCTACCACTCAAATTGCAGGGATTGCGATCGGGGGTGCCGCGACTATTGCTATCGTTGTTGGGCTGCTCATTCTTTCATTCTGGATGCGAAAGCGGCGTCAAATGCATCGACGTAGCCAAAGGCGCTCACGATTAATCGAACCGTCACCACCTGCAAACCCTCAGAGCTTTGAGAAACAGACTCAGCCAACACTCGGTAACCTTGGAACTCTCCCTACAGTATCAAATACTCCGGGTCGCTTCTATGCTCCGCAACAACCGACGGAAGAAAAGAGGCGAAGCTTCTGGCGGAAGAGCATCAGACCAGAAGAGATTGGTATAGCCGTCTCGCCAAAAATGCCCGGCGAACACTCCCCTGTCAGCGCATCCTCTCAACAAAGCTTCTCGCGGCTACTACCAGAGGTGCCTCCTGCAGTTCTTTGGCCCGCACCACTCGATATCGACGCCACTAGGGAACGAAGGAGATATACGCAGCGACCTGTCAGTGAGGCCACCGAGTTTGACGACGAGCCGGAAGCAAAACCACAAGAACCAGAGCGAGTTTTCGTCGACAATCAGCCGTTCATACTTGAGAAACCACCTCTGTCATATCGGCCACGGGGCCCACCTCCGAACCTGAGATTACCCGCATTGCCCGAAAGCCCTGCTAAGTCTGCAGGACAGACAGCAAGGATTCCTCTAACTCCAACCTACGACAACGGCAACGTTGACTTGGCCTCGCCGTCTGTTAACGTCCGGTCACCCGCTATATCGCAACTGGCACTTCCAGTCGTTGAGCACAAGCTGCCCCCATCGTCAATGTACGCAAATAGAAAGGTCCTGAGGAAAAAACCTCCAGCGAGACTCCCTCTTCGGGTCATCAACACTCCGCCCGTGGAGCCTCCTACACAGCCACGGAATCTCCCGGCGCTATCTGAATCAGCGTCGCTTCCTCCTGCAAGTAGACAGACGCTGCCTGTGAGCCGTCGCACGGAAAGAAAGAGTTCCACCAGCTCCATCTATACCGAGATTGAGGAAGACACAACGCCTGAAGAAGCAACCAAACAGCTTGGGATGGACGTCAACACAATGACGACATCTATTATCCCCCTCAACATTCGTAGCGTCTCACCGGCGCAAGAGAGTCCCATTAAAGATTTGAGGTATCCTCAGATTCCTCGTTCGGCCGCCATATCCAGACAGGCAGATAGGCCTGCCCAGCTTCGAGCAAGCCTCAATCTGTCCCCTTCGTCGGCCTTTGTACCACCATCAACTTCACCTTTGCGACAAACCAGGGATCAGCTTGTTCGCGCAGAACTAAGCTTTGTGCAAACAGATACCACCTCCTCCGACGGATACCTCTCCGATTACATTGTCGAATTTCCCTTTCCTCCCGTATCGAAGCCTCCCAAAGCCAGTTTGAGCGAACTCGGTAGCAAACCAAGTGGTAACAAGGGACCCCCTTTGCAAGGTATCGATCAGCCTGGGAACGAAGTCACGAACACTAGTACGAGAACAGTGAATCTCATTGTTCCACAACGGTCGCCGTCCTCGAAAGCCCGATTGACCCCGAGTAAATCAAGCAGTGGTGATTTGTATCTGACTGTTGAAATTTGAGATATGGAGATAAGGATCTGTCGTTCAGGATTTATGTGTATTATCAATGATATTCTTGAGCAAGATGTGGTAGAGCACTAGTGCAGCCGCTTGCCATCCAAGGTATGTTATGTATAACATGAGAAGAAGTCCCAAGTGGTATGAGATTGATAGAACAGACACATCGAAATTAATTTCAGAACTTGTTCCATCATCTCCTTGGAGCTAGCAAATATCTGCTGTATGAATAGCTCGTGCTTTAGTTTTAATCTGTGTAATTGATTCGCTCCTTTCTTGATCTTGGCCCCAAGTGGGCAGAGCAGTGAGAGATGAAAAAGGGGTTTGGTCTGACAGAGAACTTGATTGCACCTCCATTGGAATTCTCTCACCTGCTTTATTGGTGTCAGACACAGCATTGAGTTTATCCACCTGCCTCGACGTGCAGAGCTTCTATGAGCTCTTATGACGGTCACTCCCGTACTTGCACTACAGTAACAACGATCGTAAGGCTCTCTACTGATTGAGAAGGCTTTCTTTACTATCCTATATCTTCTGTTTCTCATATTCTCCCGTCGCTTTAGTTCATACCTCACAGAATCTACGGCGCCCATACAAACAACACCTAGGTCGACCTGCCAGTTATGCTAAACGTCCTTGTTCACGACTCTCGAGACAGGCTACTAATCCATGCCAGCTCATCTCACGTGGCAAACTTCAAACGGTGTATGAGTGCACAACGCAGCCGTCCCATTGCTTGGCGAAGGATCAAACTACAGGATTATACATTTCGAAGAGTCAGACTACCAAGATCATCAAATGGAAATGTCACCTCTTTCTCAGGCGTAAAGTCCAAGGGGCAATATCCTTCGATCATCACACCAAGGCATTCAGACGATACAAGTCGCTCTGTCCGTGCGGGTGTGACCTGGTTAACCAGGAGTCCGGCCCTTGTGGTGAGTAGCAGCTGAGCTGGTCTATGTCTTAGAGATTCCTAGATTCCACCTTCGAGCATATCAAACCCTGGCTAACGGAGACAGGATCCCGAAAGGTTACGTTCAGAGCTGCCCAGATATTGTGACAACAAATCCTTGGTCAAGATCTTGATCCTGTTCGTAACACCGTCTTTGGCTTCTTTGCTCGAGCCATCTGCTTTTCTTCAGCATGTCCTGCCTTCCTTGTACGCTGGCCGCCGAACTTTTGTGAAAGGCAAATCTATTGAGAAAACGATAAAGTGCATCACTGCTGTGGTTGACGCGCTTCCAGTCCCTCCTGATATCGAAGGGGATCCAGACGGAAATGAAACCCTTACAACGGCGGCTAGTACTGAAGGACTGGCGCTCTTCATGACCTCTAAGAATTTCGACGCCCGATCTGTTTATTCCCAATCGGAACGGGTTGAGGAAGCAGATAACAACTCCGCCACAACATTGAAATTTTGCTCCTCCGCTGAAGCGAGCTCTCCGGATCGAGCAGCACACCTCGCGCCATCCGTGCGGCATGTCGCATTACCCGTCGCCAACACCATTTTCGTCAATGAACGACGAACAACTCTTTTCCAAGACTCGTGGAGGATGAAGCTCACTGAGTCAGAGGAACCAACCATCAGCTATCTTGGCAGAAAGACTCTCAAATCATTTCAAATGAACCTACCCTGCCCGGGAGATTGTTTTGTAGACGGCGGATCTGCGCCATTACACGCACTAACAAAGCCGAGAAAGGTCGTTCGATCCATGGGAAATGTGCTTCGTCAGATTGAAGTCGACGGCGAGGCTGTCCCTGCCTCTCAAGAGCTCGAGACAGCCGTTTCAGCATACATAAAGTCGAACCCCACGAGCACGGTTCGGGGTTCACTCCTCGTCTTTGGTCTGATCCGTTCACCAGGGACTCCATCGTTCGACGCCGATGCGGATGCAAACAAGGATACCAAGGAATCGGGCTCACTGAAACCGCTTTGGCAAGGAGCACAGCTCTTCAAGGTCTCAGGCGGCGGAGGAGGCTGGGGAAAGAGACAAGGCCTCTTATCACTGGAATCAGCTGTCGATTTCGAGATCGGCGACGCGCCATCACTTGTGTTTCCAAACCTGGATGGCGACCAAGGCGGCTTCCAGGAGCTGGGGTCGCGTAGCATAGTTCCAGTGGACAGCACGGTCGAGTTCCTAGTTTGTTCCGTGGATTCTGCACCTAAGACCAGCGCAAGAACATTCCTATCAACGCCCGCGTTGTTCCCTCGGCAAAAAGACGGCACGACCATCGTACTGGGCACTGCCACGGACCCCGACTCCCAGGACTATATGGCAGAGGACCCAGGCGCCACCAGCACAGGGGTGGTCTTCTTACCGGATTACTTCGGCATGGTCTCTTACGGAGGTGCTGCTCTTGGCACCGACAGCTCAATATCGACCGGACATAAATCGAAAGCGATTTCGCGGACACGCTGTGATGTTCCGGGTGCTCGCTTCATCATTCGTGGCGTGGGAAGTGTGCAACGGCCCTGTTCTACGGAAGATGAGTACGTGTCGAAGAAAGAATAGGGGAGGGCCATGTCTCATCTTCCGAAAGGAAGGAGTCAGTCGAGTTCTCAACTATCGACCGCTATGCGACCAAGGCTTAACTTTGCCTCAGGACGGATGTCATTGAACTTGGTTTGCCAGATCCAGACTCTCCACAGCGCCACAGAGGTGCACCGAGACATCACTCAGCTGCTATCTATTGGGGAGAGCTCGAGCAAGGATTTGATGTGCGGGCAAAGGCGGCAGCCCAAAGATGGATAGGCCCATTGTTTCGAACTGAACATATCTTAAGAGGCCAGAGACAAATCGGGAACATCATGTGTAAAAGTCATGACCTTGATTGTAGAATGTCCACATCTAGTTCCTCTATGACTTGCAGGACAACGCCTAGAGACTCCATGAAGCCATTTACGGCAACACGGAGCATGCGATTGGTAGTTGCGCTATACTGGGTGCGAAGAATAATCTTGTGGGCATCTTGTGATCCATCATCACCCTCTACTGTATGACCATTGACAGAACCTGGTTTGACTAAAGTGAACTCTCGACGAACCAATGGCGATAGCTCAGCATCAACATGTAGGGCGCGCATGGCCGTGGAGGCGAGGCGATGGTCTAGTAGAGGGATATCGATGACCCTGTGTGGGAGTGTGGTCAGTGCTTTGCGCAAAGAATCGATGGGAAGATTGACAACACACAATGAGCATGGAAAGTCGGATTGAGAAGTGCCCATGGCCAAGTCGTCAGAAGTGGAAAAAGGGCACCGCAACGCATCCAGAGAGGCGGAGTGATCCTAGGCAGTCAATCCGGGTTGAGGCAAGGTGGACCAGAATCAAGAGCCAGACACGAGGGGAAGATCTGGAATTGTTGTTTGGGTTCAGGTAGGAGTGGCAGCCGCCTAGACAAAACAGCAGTGATATTGGTGTGGGTGCAGGAAGATCGGTTTGAAACCCCGATAAGCGGTTGCTGGGATACCACGATGCAGGGGCGAAAAGTAAACATGACGACGGGACACTGGGAACTTTGGGGCTGCCACCCCTTCCCCGTTTCATTCATTACCCATACATGCCCGGTCTTCGCATTCTTCAGACATACACCCATTGCTTCCTCTTGCAAAGCACCACATCTTTAACCTCCGTCGCCGTCTTCGTCCACGTCCCATCGTACTCAGGCTACTCTACTGCATCTTCGCTACTACCTTTGCTTCGTGATATGCTGCAAACTTAGAGACATTCCTATCTCCACAAGACTGTTTACAGCTTCTTCTCTTTCCAGCCTCGAGCGCCGCAGCTTGTCGAGAATTGCTATCTGCGACATTGAATACCTGTGCGGAATCCTATCATTCCATTGTCGGCGATCCCTCGTCAACTGTGAGCAGTGATGGCACCCTCGCTGGTGCATCCTGCCAGTTACGGCCAGGTCATCGAATACATTCAAGGTACACAGCCATGAACCAAAACAATGCCCCTCACTGCGATGCGCATCACTGACAGCTCTCTCCACAACAGATCGCCTCTACCTCGCATCCTACATTCACGCACCTAACGAACATACTCCTTTCCCGTATCCCACGCAAGTAAAGAAATCGCCACAGAAAAAGTCCTCCAAAGCGCAGTCGGGTCCTGTTCCTGCTGCTCTGCGCCCTCCTCCGGTCTATTTCACCATCGACGACACTCTTCTGTACAATGCTTTTCACGCCGACTTCGGCCCCCTGCACATTGGCCATCTCTATAGGTTTGCCGTCCAGTTCCATGAAATCTTGGGTGACCCAGCCAACAACGACAAAGCCGTCGTGTTTTGGAGCAGGGCTGACGCCAGGAGTCGAGCGAACGCTGCGTGTCTTGTCGCATGCTATATGGTCCTGATTCAAGCATGGCCTCCTCACCTTGCTCTTGCGCCTATTGCTCAAGCTGATCCTCCATACATGCCCTTCCGAGACGCAGGGTACAGCCAGGCCGATTTTATTCTCAACATTCAGGATGTGGTGTATGGCGTCTGGAAAGCCAAAGAAGAAAATCTGTGTCAGCTCAAGGAGTTCAATCTCGAAGAGTATGTCGCTCGACTAACCCCTGGGGCCGACCGCTAATGTGTCTAGATACGAGCGATTCGAACGAGTTGACCAGGGAGATTTCAACTGGATCTGCCCCCAATTTGTTGCCTTTGCATCTCCTCAATCTGAGCCAACCACACCCATTCCCATCTCATCCCCAGCCTATGCAACACTGCCATCTTGTATACCAGAAGTTCAGCGTGCCAGGATACCCCTGCCCTTCAAGAACGTCCTCGTTCATTTCGTCCAACGTGACGTTGGTTTGGTTGTTCGACTCAACTCGGAACTCTACTGTCCAACATACTTTACTGCTCTTGGTATTCAACACATTGATATGATCTTCGAAGATGGAACGTGTCCAGCCCTTCCCGTTGTCCGCAAGTTTATCAAGCTGGCCCATGACACCATCGCAAGGAGCAAAGCTATCGCGGTCCACTGCAAGGCTGGGCTCGGCAGAACCGGGTGCTTGATCGGAGCCTATTTGATCTACCGCCACGGTTTTACTGCAAACGAAGTCATCTCGTTCATGCGATTCATGCGTCCTGGAATGGTGGTCGGACCACAACAGCACTGGCTGCATCTGAATCAGGGACAGTTTCGAGAATGGTACCTGGAAGATCAGTGGAAGGCAAAAATGGAGTTGAATAAGCCCTCGACTCCTCGCGTCATGACAGCGAAGACTCCCATACGTATTTCTGGTGCAGCACAGACGGCGACTCCAGATCGCTCAAGCACCCAAAGAACTGCTTTGGGCGAAATCGATGGCAATGACGTCTCGACTGCTGGAGCTTATCAGGACGAAAACCTCCCTGCGCCAACACCGGGTCAACCTCGAAAGTATGCTCGAATGGATCCTCGAAGTCACCCATATGCTCGGTCGTCCTCGGGTACCGTGCGTATCAATGGCAACAAGTCTGAGAGCGAGGTCGCCACAGTGGAGACACACCGAGTTAGTACGAACGGCGCAGAAAGCGAAGAGGAGCTCATTCTACAACGAGCGGCGTCCCGCCGAAGCCATAGCAAGAGTCCTGGTAGTAAAGGCAAAGCTCGCAGCGTCTCATACACCACCACCACGACAACTATGACCAAGACTTTTGACGTGGGCGACACGATGGGTATCTACGAAGACGATGGGGATATCAACTTCCAGATAGAGGATACAAACGCCATATGGGACGAGCTCGCCCAGGAACAGGAGAATTTAAAGCTCAGTACTATGAGTGAGAAGAACCCACCTGGAACTGCCCGACCAAAGACCCCACGATCTGCTAGTGGAATGGGTACCATGGGCGTTCCGAAGACTCGATCGCTTAGAGAGTCACCACGGCGCAGCGGAGTTGAGGATAAGATGAAGGTCAGGAAGACAAGTGGCCGTGTTGGCAGTGCTAGTCATGGACCGGTTGGTGTGAAGCGGTAGTGTTGCGAATTCCACGACCAGCTGAGCATTTCATTATGACCATACTGCAACGACAAGGGGGCGACCGACACCGCCCATGAGCGAGAGGCATCGGCGAATTATGGAGTCACTCATTCCGACTGGGGACATGTACATTGACATCTGGAATACCACAATGGGAGTGGATGATGGAACAACTTCCTACAAAGCGTGAATCTTGAAGGTCATGAAATATTGTGTATTCTCTGGACCGAATGAATTGGACTCGGCATGACAAGGCAATGGCGCAGAAAGGAGCATCAAAGGAGTCAACGGCTGGTGGGTTTCTGGCCAGCAACGACGATGGACGTATGGCAGGTTGACGCTGTGTGATTGTGCTCGTGTCGTTTGCGACCGTTGAGTATTGTATTTTGTGATTCAAATCGAAAGTGTTATGAAAATGATATTCGTATTGTGAATGATGTCCCATGGGTTGTTGTATAAAAGTGTTTATGCGTCTTGTTCGTGTAATTCTCGGCTCATAATCGGCGAAAAAAATTGCCAAGGTGACTGACCGAGAAGGGCAGGTAATGCGAATTTTCAATCCACAAACCCCAATTTCTCTTGTGGCGCGGGATTCCTAAGGGAGTTCCGCACTCAGATTTCCAAATTTCCTCACCCACCAACTCAGCATCACTTCTAGAGGCGCAGGATATCGATCTCTTTGCGTCCTTCGATTGCACAAGAAGAGCAATACAACAATGGCACCTTCCGTGAAAGTAAGTCTTTCCACAGCCGCCGGGACTCAAACGTGGGCAATCGATTCGATCGATCCAACCGAACAGCTTTGCTGGTCCTCATGATATACACAATGGGGTGCAGTAGGCTGAGGTTTTCTCTCCGTCCTCCTTCGGGAGGGTTGGAATTTTTTCCAATATAGGCTCGTGGCACCGCGCAAAAGGTCGCATCGAAGGGCAAAGCTGGCGCAAAAGGTGGAAAGGTCACAAACAAGGTACGCAATGCTCGTTGATGGAACAATTAAGAACACATCCACTGTACATTCATCCACGTCTGCACAGTCATGCGCCTGGGCATGCATGTTCTGAGTGTCAAATTTTTCGCGGATCACCTCGTGCAGCCGCCGAACAAGGAATGTGTGTGGGAGCTTATGCTAATGTCTGTGACGGAAACAGTACACCATCAACTGCTCACAACCAGTCTCCGACAAGATCTTCGACCTCTCCGCTTTTGAAAAGTTCCTGCACGAGCGAATCAAGGTCGAAGGCCGCACTGGCAACTTGGGCGATAATGTCACCATCAACCAGGTCGGCGACGGCAAGATCGAGGTCATCACTCACATTCCCTTCTCTGGCCGCTACTTGAAATACCTGTAAGCAGAAACAAAACCCAGTTGTGCACAACTCTCTGTCCACACAAGCCTCTTGCCAATCCACCTATACCAACTCCTCCAAACAACTTGTTGCACAAACCAATCCATATTCAAAGTATGCGACCGTGGTGCGGAGAGAGACCTGGATATTGCGCGAGGAGCATTTGTCCACGCCCCCTTGGGATACCACCGCCTGTCGGAACTGTATCGATGCTAACGAAAACTGCGTGATGCTTAATCTAGGACCAAGAAATTCCTCAAGAAGCAACAACTGCGCGACTGGCTGCGTGTGGTGTCCACATCAAGGGGCGTCTACGAGCTGCGCTTCTTCAATGTTGTCAATGACGAGGGTGACGAGGATGAGGACTAGACTCACGTTGGAATGCGAATGCAAATGCAAGGCACATGATACCATGATGCAGTCAATATTCCTATGTCTGCGGTTGATGTGCAGTTAGTTGATATGCCAGGCAACACCCATACAAGATCTGAATCCAAAGCAGGATGGGCACTGACACTAGGGGCCTCCACACCCTGCGGAAAGCCTTATCTTTGACCTTCTGAAATGGTTTCTGTATGGGCATCATTCTAGCGGGCATGTCAAGTTTCATACTCGTCAAGTCGGAGGGTTCTTCTCGTATCCGCCTAAAGTGACGGAAATAAAATGATGGAAACCTTCATGCCGCAGTTCAAAATTCTGCCCAATAGAATAATTGCGAGGCCTATCCATCCATCCCTTTGTGTCTGTCTTGTTCGTGCATGTGTTCGGAGACAAGCCTACGTGTCTTCTCCTTCCCCATGTTGTATCCGCTGGTAGAGATGAATCTGATATCTCATATTCTCAAGCTCCACTGGGTACCTGAGCGGCTGTTGCTGGCTCAATCTGAACCATCTGGACTCGTCAGAAACCAATTTCCTCCACTTGCTACCGCCCTCTGCTGCCTTGCCAGCAACGTCTAAAAGCGTGTGGTCTAGTAACCACTTCATAGGGTAGCGTCTCGTCTTGGTGTTTGTATCTCCACCATCTTCTCGCTGTCCGTGAGGAGCACTGGACCCCGATCCCACTGTCACTTCGGAGTAACTCCCAGGGCTATCTACAACCAGAAGCCATGTGCCTGGGGACATGATATCTGTAAGCGCCAGGAGAAATGCCGTGGTGCGCGATATCGAGGCTGTGAAGAGCTCGTTGAGTGTAAACATGATAGTGCAGAGATGCGCCCCACGGAGGATGCTCTGCAAGTCAGCCTCATCGACGGCGAGGATGTCATATTGGTGAAATCGCACCGAGAACTCGTCACGAGTTGTGAAGGGTTTATTCGCTGCCTTGACGCTCTCAGTTGCGTAGGATGATAAGGGAGGTGGTGTGTACAGTGTGTTCTCTAGTTTGGAAAGGCAGGCTGACCAGTCTGCGATATCAACGACATGAACACATAGTCTGCCTGTTGTTAGTGGGAGTGTTCGTGCTGTAGCCGCACAGGCAGCCACCTCCGCGCCTCCGCCACCTCCAATGCAAACTACGGTACAAGCGCTGGCTGGCGTCGCGAGCGGACTCGCATTTGTGTTTGGGGCAGCGGTCGCAGTCTCGCCGGGTCCATTCCAAACTCTTTGCAAATCGTCGTGCAAGAAGATGCTCGTATATCCGAGGGCACGGCCTGCACTCCACCTGAGTGCATATGCATCGAGATACTCTGGCTTGGCAAACGCACCAGCAAAGTCGCGCTGGAACAGGTGGCCTTTGACGTGCTGAATGGTGGCGTTCAAATCAACTTGGTTGTGGTTGAGAGGGAATGCCCGACGAAACATGTCTAGAATCTGCTGTGGTAGTTCGGTGGGTAAAATGAAGCCATGGGCTTCGGGACGTTGCCGCATTGCTGTTATACCAGTGCTACCACTCGCCCCGCCACGACCTCGTGGTTGAGAAGTCTGACGTGTCCGACTGTCTGCTCCCTTCTGCTTCCTTGCTGGAGCCATTGTATCGGATTGGTGCGGCCGAGATAAGATACTGCTCAGCCGGGATTTTTCCCAGAAATGCTGTGTCACCGACAAAATCACGCACTCGTTCCACAAGTTGGAGCGAGTCTTCGGATAAAAATCCGAGATTGAATGGCCTGTTGTGTTTCCAAGAGACCTGCCAGATATGCTGACATGCGTTGGGAGGGCTGAATCCTCCCACTGGTGTTTGGGTTCTATTATGCTGGATTTCACGTAAAGAAAAAAGTACCTGGCTTGATAGCGCGGCCCAACCTTCAGGTGTCATTGGGAAGCAAGTACTACATTTGGAGGTGCGGCTTGCGTTTCTGTACTCGGTACTCGCAAGTAGGAGGCGACTCCGCTGCATGGAGGTTGACAGGATGAGACGACTTGACACCAATGATCTGCGTTGTACCTCACAGGCAACTAGTGGTAGAGCCCAATGCCGGCCCCGAAGGATACGCATGCGTGAGAATTTTTTTCTCCTTTTACTTTTTGCCCTTGCAGGATACTTCCGTGTCACTAGCAAAGCCTGCATGAACACTGATAGCTAGGCCTCCCAACCGCAGGCATCGGCTATTCAGGCTTTTGCCGCGTGGCTCGGAACAGCTCAGAGGAATCAAAGCCATCTACGGGGATTCATTGGTCATGAAAAATTGCACCTTTTGACGGCCAGCTCCTGCTAGCCCTGGTGACCCCAGAGTTCCCACCCACATTATCAGGACGGTGAAGCACGAGGGCATCTATCTGGGGGCTATCCACTAACCACCAGTGACGAATGTTCTGATTGTTGTCGAGGAGACAGCAGTAAGCGAGTTTCAGTGTGCATCCATCGGGGTTTCCAGCTTTTACGAGATGTCTGACACAGAAAAGTCTTTCTGTTTGTACATACTTGTAGACGTTGCGCAGGCTTGCGACCCGTTCAAGCCGGTTCGACGGCTATACCCGGTGGATAGAATACTCGTATTGAGGAGCGGAATCAGGCCTTGAGGGACGCGAGATAAACGACTTGTCTGGATGGGAAGACTCTTTTCCCTTGTTGGCCAGCGACCTGGATCCGGGGTTGAGAGTTCCTGCATAAGCGTATGAGCTTGAACTCCGCTCAGTAGCAGCTAAGCCGTCCTACTCGTTGTAGCGCGAGGAGCAGGGGCTGCGCCGCTTGGGTTTTGCGCCGATCCTGGAAGATCTTTAGAGCTTCTCCCAAGACAAAGGGGATGGAGGGAGTGAATTACCTTCAACTGGCAAATCCCAGTAATCATACACGAGTTCCAGGCACCTCAAGAAATCGCTCAACCACGCAGATAGAACAACAAGTTGCACAGCATGAGGCAGCAAGGTCCGAGGACGGAGGCAGCTGCAAGGGCAAGCAATCTCGTAAAAGATTGGGCTGATTTGATGGGTGGTACAAGCTAAGGGGGCCTTCAACTGTCATGATCTTCATTCGAGCGTTGCCCACCGACTCATGAAGCGGTCAACATTCCGGTCAGGTGGGCAAAATCAAACGTGGATGTCCATCATACTTCGAGTCCTTCCTTTGACTTGAGCATTGCTGTACAAGGATATGAATGCCGCGTATGGAAAGAGAAGTCTCCGCTATGATAATAATACATAGATCTCGCCGTTTGTGAAACATGTCCACAAGTGCGTGTATTGCCAGGCTCCGAGCCTAATGTAGCTTCATCAAGGCTCGTTCTCCTTTGTTGGCTCAGCAGTTCGTCCACCCTCATAATAAGTTAGAGAGAGCCCAGGCTGAAAAGGGACTAGAGGGACCTACCGCAAAGGCCGCCGCTCGCTTGACCAGGTCTGGTGAGCCCCAAAAATCTGCACCTAAGCCCAGCCAGGCAACTTGGCCTGCCTAGCGATCCAGTTTCCCGGTGGACCACCGTGCAGTTCCAATAATGTGAGAGGAGCTGGTAACTGGCGCCAGTGGCCACATCCAGTAGTTCACCTCCATCCCCTTCAATTCCACCGCCTCCCATCTCCCGTTTTACGTCCTCTTTTCGCACCTGTACCTCAACACTCTTCCTCACTCACCCTTCGCGCTCCCGTTCCCTCAAAGGGCTTCATCAGCCTCGTGGCTCCTGATCGGAGGAAGATCTTTCATTGATCTTTCTTCCAGGTAGCCGTCCATTCCTTCATCATCCAAGCGAACGCCCTCAATTTCCCATCCCTTTGGTTGACCGATCTTCAATTTCAATTCAACTGCGACCCTTGATTCTGTGTCCGAGACTTTGGTGTTGAGGTATCACACACGACTGGCAAAGACTACGCGCAGAGTTTCTGACTCTCCCAGATTACTTTTGTACAAGACATTCATTTTCACAGACATATTCTTTCAGCGTTAATCGCCTCCTCGATCCTCTGATGGTGGCTGTCCTGCTT
The DNA here is from genome assembly GCF_000835455.1 of Fonsecaea pedrosoi CBS 271.37. Lineage (NCBI taxonomy): Eukaryota > Fungi > Ascomycota > Eurotiomycetes > Chaetothyriales > Herpotrichiellaceae > Fonsecaea > Fonsecaea pedrosoi. Next base: position 10,158 of record NW_013550606.1, on the reverse strand, counting down.
TCACAACCAGTCTGCATCCACAACCTCCACAGGTGCTCGGACACCTAGGACATTTCTCTACTTTGCACCTTCCTGCTGGCCAGAGCACGCATTTTCGTCTCCTTGGGTGGTTTCCTCGCCAGGATAGAGCTATGACTTCCCTCTCCCTACCTGCTTCGGTATCAGCTTTGTCACCCTTCGATTCGACGCCCAGTTCTCCTCCTCGATCGCCTCAACCCCACAGACGTCGACATTCTCGAAATCCAAACACCCTTCCTCTGCCGATTTTCTCCTTTAACCCTGGTGTGGATGAGAACGCTGCAAATTTAAGAGGAATGGATTCGTCCACCCAACATGCTATCGACACGACTGTTGAGGCCGGCCGTCGCTCTGCCCGACCTCCTCCACTGCCTGAATTCAAGTTCAACCCAGGTGCCGGTCTACCAGCTGAGCGAACTTCGAGTCCGACTCATCCTGTCCTTCAAGAGATGGCCTTGAACAAGCAGCGTGCTGTCCGTTCTGCAAAACCGGCACCTTTACCCGCATTCACCTTCGCTCCGAACGTGACGCCTTCGCAGACGTCGCCTAGTCCAACAAAATCCAGTTTTGTCGACACTCAGCAATCCTCTCGTGGTGGTCATCGAAGAGGTGGAAGTGAATTTGTGGGCGGAGGCGGGGCCGATGGACCCCAGCTAGTGAGCACAAGTCCTGAAAGGCCCGAGTATCGTCCTCATCCGCCAATATCTGGAACAAGAGGACATGCCCATCGTCGTTCGCAAGCTGTCTCGATCTCTGACATTGATACGTCCGAGCTGATCAAGGCAAATGCTGTGGCTAAGGCACGTGCTGGGTCGACACCAACCACTCCCTGCGATAGTGCACAGGCATTCTCGTTCTTTCGCGCCAGTCCAATGACCCGACACTCCGTGTCAAGTGTTGCCCAGACTCCTCCTTCGTCCCCGCGCCGCAGGGGTAGCGTCCCTGGGATACGACCTCGCGTGGGCTTTTCCGACCAGGTCGATGTCATACCCAGACCGTTGTCTATGATATCCTCTGAGACCGAAGGCAGTAGCTCGACTGTTAGGGGAGGACACTCCTTGTCTGGCAGCATCAATTCCATTGCCAGTCCCATACCCCGACCGACCTTCGTCGTCAGCCCGTCACATGACACAATGACTTCGCCCGAGCCGGAGAGACCGCAGACTGCAGACGCACTTTCTACTCTGTCTCCAGGAATGGCGTTCGATAAGACGAAGAGTTTGTCTCTGATTAATCTGCCAAAGCGCCCTCTGTCAGCCTCGGGATCGCCTGGAACGCTGAGCTCCTGCAGTCCTCCTAATAAAAAGAAATACTTCTGGTTTAACCACTCCGGTAGTAGCTCCCCATCAACAACTCCCCATATTGAGCGGGGTGATCCGATGGATGTTTTTGTGTCTGCCACTCCCGCCGTGCAGAGCCTAGGGAACGATCTGCGACCTCAAACATCATCAGGTGAATCTACCACAAAGAAGCGAAAATATCATACTTGGACATCGGGAATCTTCTCCAAGAAATCAGAGAAGCGATCCAGCAAGACCAAACCACAGGGCCATCCAGTGCCGCCACCCCTCACAAGGACCCCCAGTGATCGGCTTAACGACATCTTTGATGCTGACGACACAATTGTGATTCGTGATCCCTCGCCTGTCGCAACGAGGGTCCGAGCCGCGGCAGAAACTTCGGTGACATTACCAGACTGGAGGGTAAGTCCCTACGAAGAGCAGATTACGAGTCCAACCCTTGATCTTGATGCTGCTCTGGGGCCTTTCGGAAGCGAAGAAAAGCTCGGACCAGAAGGAATTGCCAGACAAGCTTCGCGATTGGCAAAACTCCACAGTAGTGAACGCAGAGGAGCCATGGATGCTTTCGGTACAATCCATAGGAGGACTGAGTCAGCACCCATCATGCCCGCTGTCAATCGCAACATCTTCGGTTTGCATCATATTGGCAGCAACGCTTCTCTTTCCGAAGATGTCTTCGACGAAGAAGAGGAAGACAATTTTCTGGCCGAGGAACATGCTGCACAGACCACCCCTGTGGACGTTCGAGGCCGGGAGGAATTTCCAGCTTCGCTTCTGTCGGGATCGCCCAATGGAACAGTCGCAGACGGTCTTGGTCTGTTCATTCGTGACAGCTCAAGTGATGGAGTTATCATTATTGACTCAGACGATGACCTTTCTCGGGTCGGCGCGAGGTCGTCCAACTCAACAATCGAGGCGCCAGTATATCAAGATTTTGAATCTCGAAAACGACCGATGTCTTCACCAATGGCTTTTGTGTATCCGGCACCCCAGTCGCACTATGCTTCATCCACAGACGGACGCACCACATCTGCTTCGATGATGTCTTCACCCGATGCGGATCATATCTCTTTTGACGCCCTCTGTCGGCCGTCGAGATTACTTGGAGAACCAAGTCCTGACTTGATACTTCGTGTATCCAACGACGATCTTCCGTCATTGAGTGACAGTATTTCCACCGGTGCTGTTCCAAGGTTCTCCAGCAGTGCGGGTACCAGATCCTCTGTCGAGCAACGTTCAGCCTCTATGATTGACCCGTCTACCTCCAGATCGAACAATCAGCAAGCGTGGAAACGTTCGAGTTTGGCCAGTCTCAATCGCTTTATCCCTGGCTCTTCTCACGGTAGCAAACTCAAGTTTGAAAGTGTCCCAGACAACAGCGTCGAGGACGAACAGAACAAAAAGAAAACGAACAGACTGAGCAAACTCATGCTTTTCTGGCGATCGAAAGAGAAGGCAGAGAAATGATTAAACGGGAAATCTAACCATTTATGGCTTATGAACAGCGCCCGAGCGTTCGGAGCGTTGATGAATTATGTAACTTGGCTTTGTTGGGGAGACTGCTCTTGCTGACTGCGCAGCTTAACGACATTTCATGGAAGGGGGCTAAATGACCGCCATACCTTTTCTCACCCAAGTCATTCATGCAAAAGCACTATTGTCCGTTGGCCCAAACTATCTGAGATCAGATATCTTGAGCTTTGACGATCAACCAGAGCTTTTTTTCTCTCTTCTGGCTGAACATTGCGGAAGCTAAACAACTTTCTGGCAACGGGGCTTTTGCGCTGCCTGACAAAGCTTCACCTCGTACAAAACTGAACATCAAGACCCGACTATGTTCATATGGTCGGTCGACCAGAGAGTTACGGGTGATGAACTGTGCTGGAATCGCTGGAACGAGCCTCGGAGCGCTCTCCTCGGACGAAATGGAAGAGACAAAGAGTTCTTGGACGGAATTATACGACAGATCCATACCTTCTGTAGCCTGGCCATTTACGACCTCGTATCACTTATCCTTGATCAAAGCGCATTTTGATTGAAGGTAGTGTTATTGTGGGAAACAAGAAATGACCATTGACTTCCACTCTGCTGGGCCTACTCCCTTGCTGGTCTTCTTGAGTGTACAGACTTTTGATCAGTGCTCCTGCCATGGTCCACCCATCCAAGTATGCGTAATGCCAAACCCTTCGCCGACGACGCAGCTTCTGGAGACTTGGAAAACTCACCTCGCCTAAGGCGCCCCTAAAGTATGGCTGCATTACACAGTATCTGCTCCAGCACTCTCACTGTGGTCCTGCCCTAGTTCTATTCTATCATCTGCATTAGCCTTGCGTGCCGTAGTGCTTTACATAATGGGAGTAGACATAACACTGCCACGGTTCTGCCAAATCCTGGCCAATACGTGACACTTTCAATTGCCCACCTGCGACATTTACCTTGTTACATGCTGGCAATACCCAGCTAGACTCTCTTCGAGTTTGTATACATGATTTTTGTGCTGTATGCTGTGCTGGTGCCTCTGTGCGTCACAAGCACGTCTAATGGTCAATATTCACGTGACAAAGTCTTGGCAGGACTGTTGCCCCTTTCTCTGGTTCTCCACAAACATTTACTTCCGAAATCCTCACTCCTTACTCGTGAGATTCATGACCAACCCACTGGAGCCATTGGCGCCGCTAGCTACGGTAGTCATACATCCCACACTATATTGTCTCACTCTGTCAAGACAGCCTTGTTACGAGCGACCACGCCTCTTACACTGCATCGATACAGACCTGCTAGTCTCACACCGTTTCTTTCTGCAAACATCTGCTAGTACCGTTGGGCCACCGTTTGACGAGACAACACAACAAACATCGAACTGCCTTTGAAAATGACCCGGCGCAAGGAAAAATCGCTAGATCAAGTTGGCTTCCCTTTGGACATCTACATAATTGATCAGAGTGATTAGATCAAAGTCGGAACCTGAAAATTTGTGAGAAGGTTCGGAAGCTCTTTCGGCGCGGAAAGATATGGAACAGGAAGCCAAGAAGAGGAGATGGTCGACATGATAACGAGCTTAGACATACAGCTGAAAGACTCCCTTCATTTGATCGCAATCTGGTTGTCGGTCATTCCCAAACCTGCACCAAAGACTCCAGGGTACTTCTAACCCACAGCGAGAACAGAAAACATCATTCCAAGTCCCAAAAACCTGCCCAAACGCTGCCGACACTGTCTGATCCTATGGACCCTGGTTGAATACCTTGCGATCGCCTGAAAGCACCATTCCTGTCCAGATCCTACATTGTGCTACTCAGATATCTCTCTCCGGACAACCCTGATACGTGAATATACACGAGCAACATTCGACTAAGCCATCGGTACTGAGACGGGTGATTGCAATACTACAGCGGCTTTTGAAGATACCTTGAAGGCTGTGCCAGTTCTTCAGCTACTTTCATCACCTGCAATGCCAACCAGATTTGCATTGTCTGACTGGTCAACCAGGCAGAATTTACACGCTCGGCACTATGACTTTTCGGTCACAGGCCAGGTTACGTCCGTCAGCAATACCAGATTCTCCTCGACAGCGGTGGAAGACCTCTCTGCCTTCTATATATTGTGTTCCGCTGTCAACCAAACACCAGTGCTAGTCACCTTTACGAGAAACAATTTTACTTGGATGCACCTACCATTTTTTCCTCGGAGACGATTCTCGACGAAGTCCACCATATTTCTGCAAGGATGAGACGGAACATCCGAGCCGAAGAATGTTGCTACTATTGGAGTCGAAGCTATTCCACGAGCCTCAGGAGTCTACCTATTGTTGAGCAGCTAGGTCAAAATTGATTGGCGTCTGCGCTATCGGCCTGCTACAGGTGCCCGCCCTACATAAGCAGTGATAGGAGTGAAAGGGATGGGAGTGAATGGCGGAATACGTTATCACCCAATTCAGGCAGCTGTCACAATGCTGGCGTTGGTATTTCTAACGAAGGCATGGGGTTGTCGCCATACCGCACACCTTGTTGCCCCCCCAGACGCTGAAACACACGAGCTCACAAGTAACTTGAGCTTCTTGGACTTCAGTGGCCTTTTCTCCTTGTGGACTATCATCGAGAGAGGCCGCCTTTTTAGCAAGCACAGTCGATGACAATCTCGAACTCGTCTCAAGTTAGCTGCTCGACGGGTTAACCATCTCAGAAGAGCACATTTTCGCAAACCCAGAAGCATCTCTTCAGGTATGTATCTTCAAGAATACCCGAAATTAGTATCCTAGTTCTTCTACATGGCCTACTTTGGAAGAAGTTTCTGTGCGACTCTTCGCCATTATGCTGACAGACTTCTCAAGACGCTCAATGTCGATGCCAACTTTTTAGCCGAAGCCAGCAAGAGGAAGCGTTTCAATCCACGAATACCACCTTGAGAAGATGTTGCTCGTTGGCAAGATTCAATAACAGAAACTCACGGGTTGATATCTCGTGCGATAGCGTGGATAAAATACGACTTTTCTATCCTTCTCGATCAGAATGGAGCAGTCAATACCAGTATCGGTCGATAGGCGAATAAGAAGATCTGCGCTTTTTGACGAAGATTTTCCCATCGACAACTGCTTGATAGCTTGTCAGCCTCTCAACATTCCGTTTTATGCCAGGTTACGGCGGTTGAACCTGGGTTCTCGTGAGGAGAATTTGATAAACGGCTTGCCCTCTAGTCAATCTTCTCGTCAAATAGGTCACACTGCTCCTGCATGACTCGTCTTACAAGGTGAGCACAGTATTGCACAACACGTACCAGATGGTATTCTCATCCCTATTGAAGTCATGCAGACTGTCCTAGCAGCTCAAACAGTCGAGTCAGGCACTAGCCTTAGCCTTCTCTTGGTAGCATCAATGAAATGCAACCGCAAGGGCAACAATACCTAGTAAGTGAACACTCGCGAAACGCCTCACCGACACTGAAGTTGAGAGCACAAAAAGGTAGTTCGTCTTCAGTCACATTCTGGCGTTTGACTCTCTGGCACACAAACCTCATCTCGGAGTCAACTTCTCGAGATTCTCTCAGTCCAACCTCGGTACCATCTGCAGCTAGTCTGAGATGCTCGCCAAATACGACAAAAACAACAACGATATGAACCTACTTTCCTCAGACAAGGGAAAGAGCCTTGAAAATGTCAGTCTTTGAGATGTTTCAGAACGTATGACGATACTCCACGCCATAAGGCTGATCATTTGCACCTCGGCGCGAAAACGACTATTTGGATGGAAGGTGAATTTGGACAAATCAGAGCGCTCGTCATGAGGGCCATCAACAGAGGAGCGACATCCGCAGTCTTGAACTTCGCACAGTAGGGCTAATGTTATGGGCACCCAACACTCTCGACAGTGTGGACATTATTCATGACATCAAGACATGTTGGACAACCGTAGTTGAAGTCCTTGTGGCAACGGATCGATGTGTGCTCCTGAACCAGAAACCCATTCACGGAATTCATAGAAAGGGGACCAGCTGCAACAAAACCTTCACAAGAGGCGGTACACAGCACAGTGCAGGTCCCTACCATGTGGGCATAGCGGCAAATAGGAGCCGCCAAACATACGAGATATGCAACAATCGTCCGCAGCCAGCCGATACAGTATCGCACAGATGGAGAAATGACATAGCTTACTATGACATAACTGGTAACTGACTTGATCCCTGGGGACTGGACACAAGCTCCGAAGGCACCAACCTCGCAAAGTGATGACACCACGAAACAGAAGCTGGATATGCAAAAGCAGAGCGCGGCTTGAATCCCAAAGAATCCATCATGTCCAGGACATACAGTATGGCCATGAGTATACTCTGGTAAGTTCGACAGAGAAACGATCCTATCCGTCATGCTAAACCGCAAAGGAAATATATATATTTATACCTCCCCCTTTTGGTACTCCCCGAGACCTCCGAAACCTGCGGACAGCGACCTGGTCGACCGACACATGGAAAAGTATAGCGGACGGAGCCTTCGGAAACATTGACAGGATCGGGGATGTCCTGGACCCTGTCACGATGGTGCCCAGGGTGCCGGACACTCTGCAAGGGCAGGAGAGGCGCCGCGTCTCACAAGCGCTGCGGACTTTCATCGGTGGCCTGCCAAGGGATTGGACCCAACTCGTGGAATCCGCCCCCCTCCAAGACCGACAAAATTGGGAAAATCGAGAAGACCGTTCCAGCACTGCCGAATGACCTCGGTACGGGCAGATGGGACTGAGGTCGGGCGCGACCTCGACAGACTCTACTACCCGTGGGTGTATAAGACACTCAATAAATACGTCCAGGGAGGCCACACCCTGGACGACCGAATCGAAGGAATCGTCCTAACAATGTCGAGAGCCCTGCGAAGAGCCGTTCGAGCATCGGAAGTCTGGAACGCGGTGCTCATGAGGAAACGGGTGCCAAAGGCAAACGACCTCCTCTACCGGCTGCTACTCGACAAGGTGCTGACGGGCGCCAAATTGTTATGGACTGGAGAAGAGGGCGTGGACATGCCCCAGAGATGGCCAGGAGCAGACCATCATCCACTTGTAGGTGGAGTGCGAAATCGCACAGGCGGTCTGGCAAGAGATGCGGGCGATTCACCTCGCCGCGACAAGGACCCGACGCCAAGGGCCATTTGTTGCCCCCATCCCGACAACCCGTGAGGAGCTGCTGGGATTTATGGCGATTGGCCCACCGGGTCTGACAAATCGACACGACAAGGCGAGATGGCACACACTCTACTCGGAAGCGGTGTGGCAGATCTGGAAGCTCTACCTCAACAACCAATTCCGGGAAGAGAACTTCACGGCACAGGGGGCAGTCCAAGTATACCGTGGGGCCATCCAATCTCGAATTATGATGGACAGGGCGTTGACTTTCAACCCCAAAAGGAGCGACTTTCGCACTCAGAATCGGGCGGGGTTCTCCAAAGTCTAGGGTCAGTCGGTAGACCGGATCCTGGAACTTGATGTTGTAAGAGCCCCTAGCAAGGGGGACTGGATCAATAGAAGAGATAACACCTGGAATAGATAGCTATAGGCCCTATATACAGAGACTCAAAGCCCTCAAGGCTTTGAGTAAAGGAGCGGCATGCTGACCGCTACTTATCCGAGGCGCAGGCGCTTAGCCTACGCTTAGCCTGTTTACTTAGCTTGCCTGGCCTGTCTGCCTAGGTTAGGTGGGAGTCCTAACAGAAGTTCAGTGCCTGAAGCGAACCCGCGCCGAATTAACGGACGTATAGACTTTTAGACTAGACAATAGAAGTTTCGACCTCAATTATCACCCCGATGTTAGGACTCCCATCTAACTATCAGAGCTACTTCCTGTTTGGCCTAACAGTGTTAGGCTTCCTTAGTCATAGTCCCTTTATTACATGAGCTAGATAAAGAGTTCGTAAGGTATAAGCAGTTAAGTAACTTTAGAATAGTATAGTAAAGTAGATGTTATAAATTAGCTACGAGAGAGTATAACTATAGAAGAGTAATAAGCGTAGCTATATACTTATAATATCTTTCCCGAATAGGTAACTGTCACAGATAGTACCTCGATCTCCTACCTAGGGTAAAAAGACTAAGAATCCTAGTAATTATTACTAGGATTTAGGTACTATAATAGATAAGGATAAAGTAGGCTATTCCTAATAGTAACTAAGGATAGTATATTAGTATATTAATATAGTGTAGTCTAATATGTTAGTGCTGCTTCTTATTTAGGCCTAACAGATTTAGGCTTCTTCAGTCATAGGTCCTTAATTACATAAGCTAAGTCGAGAATACGCAAGGTATGAATAGTCAAGTGAATTTAGAATAGTATCGTGAAGTAGATATCATGAATTAGCTACGAGAGAGTGTAACTATAAACGGGTAGTAAGCGTAGCTATATACTTATAAGGTCCGTCCTAAATAAAGGTCCGTCCTAAATAGGTAACCGAGGGTAGTATGTTAGTACATTAGTATAGTCTAGTCAAGTATGTCGACATGTCGTACTTCCCCTTTCTGTAAGTCACGTACTGCACCTGTCCGCAGCCTTTTCTTCCCGTATGTTCCTCTGTTAGGCCGTCCTACCCGATAGACCTTCCTCGGCGCACCCCGTCCTTGGCCGTACGTAAGGTCGGTCTCTAACACGAGTCTTCTCTTTAGAGTATTTAATAGTTTTTCAGGTCCATTAGAGCGTCAGGAGCTCTATAACTCAAGATGATTGAGAATGTCTTACACTGAACTATAAGGTATTTAAACAATATCGGCGATCTCTCATTACGATTTCCCAGCTAAATGAAGTCCATTAACTATACCACGTACAAAATCAGAGTATTCATTACTTTTTGTCATTATAACAGTAATTACAGAGAGATTAAGCGAACGTGGTTGAAGTAATTAAAGATACAAGTGGTGGTGGCTGAAAATCTAGTAGGTGGAAAATGGTGGGGAAGACGGATATTTTTACTAGGGTGCTGTACATGATAACTTCGTGTATGAAGGCCTGAATGGTGAGTGATCGAAGGTGCAAAGTGGCACCATGACTATTGAAATAGTCTGGCGAGAGAACTCAGTTTCATAGCCTTACGTGCCTCAGCCTATCCTTCAGAAACTTATTGCGTACGCCCTAGTAAACTAATAACCCGTCAAGCGGAGTGCGGAGAGGGTCAACTGGTCCACGGTGTGCCGGGGTCAACTGGCTAGGGGATTCATAGACGGGCTGGGCGCGCAGGTAGGGGTCTCCACAAGGGTCAGGGTCAACTGGACGAGGTTCCGGTCAGCGGTCGCCCCACCCGCGGCTCAGCTCTCGGTCCCAATGACAAAAGGAGAGGTCAACTGGTCAAAAGGCCTACCGTGGGTTGGTCAAC